>NW_028185317.1:1685414-1703434 GCF_003343005.1 Rhea americana | reverse complement strand
CGGGGCCCCCGGCTCGCGGGGCTCCGCAGCGGCTGCCCGCGGCTGCGCTCGCTTCCCCTCGCCGCGAAGCTTGGAGGAGAACTAAACTGGACCGTGTCTTAGCTGTTGAGGGTTTGCCTGGAGTCCGGTGTTTTTCTTCTTCAGGTGTAGCTGACCCTTGTTGGCTGTGGACTTTCCTAAGCAGCTGAATTTACCAGCACGTAACTAAATAGTTTAATCAGCTGTGACGAGACAAATAAAAAGTGATAAATTGGTATTTGTCTTTGTTTGCTATGATGCAAATGTGATCAAAAGCCCCATCTAGAAAAGTTTTTTTTTTTAACAGATGCATTTGTATATTTGGAGCTCTCCAGTACTACAGCTGTTTGCATCAGTTGCATCTGTTTTCATTTTGGTTACAAAAAAACATTTTAAATTATGTTTAGATACATGAGGTGAGAAACCTCGGGGCAGAAAGGGAGCTGCTCTGAAATGTAATGTCTGCCAGCATGTATCACTAGCACCGTCTCAGAAGGCAGGAATAAATGTGAAATTTGGAGTTGAGCTTGTTGGAGCCGCAGGCCAGACGGGCAAGTTGTGCTTCGTCGCAGCGCCAGAGCTCGCAGCGCTGCCGCACGGGTGCCCACCTGGTACTTTCCTTCGGTGGGTTTTGCATGACACCATTGCTTTTATGTGAGACCTTCTAGTTTACCCACATTGTCCACACAGCCTAGTTTGCCCCTTTTCTGTTCACTCTTCATAATGATCATGTTGTCTAAAGATGGGAAGGACATGACCCAATATGCTTCATAATCTCAAATATCTTTTTTTTTTTTTTTTTTTTTTTAAGTCTGAGAAAAAACAGATATATGATGTCTTGGTGAGCATACAGATTTTATCTGTATAGATTTTCTCAAGCTAATTGAGACAGTAATTTCTCACCCTGCATTGAGACAGTGCACGGCACTGGTGTTTGCGCGGCGGGTCGGGCTGCTAGGCATTAAAGCAGTGATAAGGGCAGCGGCGGTGGGAGTGTGATTACCTGGGTCAGATTGTCTAGGTGGATAAAGACCAGGAGAGGGGATCATGCAGTTTTGCTCAGGGAGTGTTACGTTCTCTCTCTGCCCCAAGCAATTTGTTAAAATCAGATAAACATCACTGCAAACATATCCTTAGCTGTATCTCCAAAATTTTAAAACCTTGTTGGAGTGATGCTCTTTTGATGACCTTCCTGCCTGAAGCGAAGACCAGGGRTGGCTCAGGACCCCACGGGGGCACCTCCTCCCTCCACGCGTTGCCAGCCGGGCACTGCAAAGCAGAAGTGTTTGCTGGGGGAGGCTCTCGCTGGGGGATTTGTGATGCCCGGGGCACGGGGCTGCAGGGCTGCTGCTGCTCTGCGTGGCCGGTCCCGTGAGCATGAGGACCCCAAACTCAGCCAGACTGGGGCTGAGCTCTGCCCTCCGCCTGGCAAAGCCATTAGGTGCACTGGCCATCTTGCAAACAAAATCATGTTTATGAGCGGGTTATTTGCAGTGAGCATCTCTAGGCATAAACTTCATTTATGCCAGATTCACCAAGCCAAGGTGAGCTGCAAACGATGACATATAATGTGCTGATCTGATACTCAGCAGAGCTGCGTTGTATCTACGTGGCCTCCTTTGCCCAGAGATCTTCGTGCCATCACACAAGCTCTCAGTTGCACGCACTTACCTTCACACAAATAGTCAAAGGGGGGAAAAACGTCCTCTGCTGTGGCAGATTTTGCTTCCTGTCACATCTGTGTACCCTCATTGACATCTGTTGGGCTTTAATGTGTTTTGTGCATTGCAGACAGTCAAAGGGCTATTTTAAGACTGCAGATTCTCGGATAGCTGAGACTTGCCTGAAACCTGGCAGCCTTGAGCATCCGGCTTTGGTTCTGAATTCCTGGTGCATCATGGAGACTGAGTAGCCTGGGAGATGGTCATACTGCAACGCTGCCAGGCTGTGCACTCAACATCAGTTTGGAGCACATCCATAGTGTGTGTTCTCATAACCTATCTTATCCCTGCTRTTACTTTCATCCTTGATTTTCTTCAAGTCATGTTATTTTGCTGCTTGTATCGGGTACTTCTGATGATCAGGGCTTTGTAGAATCTCACTTGCAATCTGAGATTATTTATCTGAACCATGAGATACTGAAAATGAATGAGAAAAATATATAAGGGTATGTTTTGCTCTTACTTTACTTTAGGGAAAATCCAAATTAGAAATCTGCTATCTCTCTCCATGCAAATAGATACTTAAACAGATCAGTAAATCTTCAAGAAAGAATGGCTGAGCAGACCTGAAACCGAATCCCGGCCCTAGAGGCTAACTGCTTTGGAAAACGCCACTCAAAGCAGTATGCAGATGCAAGCCCCTCACTAGGGAGCTGCCTTGGTATTCCAGGTGTCTCCGAACCCGAAGGGAGGCATGAACCTTGCTGCAGCTTCCCAGGGTGTCTGGGGAACRTGGCAGCTCCCAGCAGCAAAGGCTCCAGAGTGAGACTGGAGCCCCGATGTTTCCTGTGCATTTTAGTGATCCTTCATGTTCTTCAGAAATAATAGTTGATGCTTTTTCCAAGGCCAATAACTAAATGTTTTTATTAGCACAGCAAGTTAAAAAGTTCTGCCTGTGAATGGGGGAGAACAATGCAGAAAAATTAGGGCARCTGATGCACATCTGTTCCTGCGCTGAGCAGCCTCTGCCTTGGAATAGTCTTCCAAGCTCTATGCAAAGGATCTGGGCTCTCTAACGGTTTTGTTGTTTGTTTTTCTGGATAAAGGCTTCTTTGACTACTTTTTTGCTGTTTCAAGACCCATCATGTGGACTTTCTCCTACAGGGATCTGTCCTTACCCAGACAGGCTTGGAGATGGGAGCCAGCATTTGCCAGACAACGTGGAGAGGCAGAACTGAACAGTTATTGATGACTAGATTTGGTCTTTAGATTTTAAATCACATAYTGCTGTTGACACCTTCCTTATTCCTCGTTACTGCTTTGGTTCCCAGGGACTCTGACCTTGCATGGTGTCTCCCTCTGTCCTGTTGCTGATCATGGGCTCRTGGTGGCAGCAGCAGAGATGTGTTTCTTACTGCTCCATGAGGTGTGGAAATCTAAGAGAGCCTCAGGGCAGAGGCTTTTCAGAAGCTTCCAGCAGCGGTTTGAGCTCTACCACATGTAACCTCCAGAGGAAACCTTGCTGAGACTTCAGAGGAGGAAGGATGCAGCCACTGCTGAGGGCTTCTGAAAATGTGACTCTTCATCTTAGAGCTTGAGAACAGCAGCTATAATTTTTCTGTGAATAGTTAAATAACCCATATCTAATACCTTAGGTCTGTACAGATCCACATCCTTTCCTAGCTGCTGCCTTATAAAAGAGGGATTATAGTCTTTTCTCCTGTTTAACAATTGTGTTTTATTTTCACATGCTGCTTTATATAACTCACCTCACTTTTTCATCCTTAGGGCTGAAATTCATTGCCAGGCAAAATCGGTCATTGCCTAGGAAACATGACCATCCTKTCTGACAACTTGTCGTGCCACCACGCCATCGATGACTTCCGCAACAGAGTGTACTCCACGTTGTATTCCATGATCTCGATTATGGGCTTTGTGGGAAATGGCGTCGTCCTGTATGTACTCATAAAAACGTAYCGGCAGAAGACCGCCTTCCAGATATACATGCTTAACCTTGCCGTTTCCGACTTTCTGTGTATTTGCACACTGCCTCTTCGTGTTGTGTATTATGTCCACAAAGGAAACTGGTTCTTCAGTGATTTCTTATGCAGGATCAGTTCGTAYGCGCTCTATGTCAACCTGTATTGCAGCATTTTTTTCATGACTGCAATGAGCTTCTTCCGTTGCATAGCCATCGTTTTTCCAGTCCAGAATATCAACTTGGTAACAGAGAAAAAGGCTAAACTGGTCTGCTTTGGCATCTGGATTTTCGTTACCCTCACGAGCGCTCCCTTTCTACGCAATGGAAGTTACGAACATGGCAACAAGACCAAGTGCTTCGAGCCTCCCGAAAATTCCCAGAAGACAAATCTAGTCGTGATCCTGGATTTCATTGCCCTGTTTGTGGGCTTCATTTTTCCTTTCGTTGTCATAACTATCTGTTACACCATGATCATACGGACCTTACTGAGAAATTCCTTGAAGAAGAATCAGGCTAACCGCAAGAAAGCCATCTGGATGATCGTCATCGTGACAGCTACCTTCCTGATCAGCTTCACCCCCTACCACATCCTGCGCACAGTCCATCTCCACGTGCTGAGGCTGAAGAACGCCAGCTGCGAGGATGCCATCTACTTGCAGAAGGCCGTGGTCGTCACGCTGCCCCTGGCCGCTTCCAACTGTTGCTTTGACCCGCTCCTCTATTTCTTCTCGGGGGGCAACTTTCGGAAGAGGCTCACCACGTTTAGGAAGGCCTCTTCCTCCAGCTTAACACAAGCATTCAGGAAAAAGTTCTCCATAAAAGAGAAGGACGAGGAACCCTTTGGAGAAAGCCACAGAGAAAACGGGACTGTGTCTGTGGTCCCTTCGTAGGGTGGCCGGGCTTCCCCGCGCCATCTCAAGCAGGCAGCAGAGCTCGCAAAACTGTTCCGGTAGAAATGAGGAAAGCCCGCACGTCGCTGCCGCAATTAGATACGTGATAATTGGAGCGGACGGTCTCCGGTTTATCCCGCTCGGGAGTGGTGCCGGCACGGTGGCTGGCGAGGAGCTGCCCGCCGTGCCGGCGCGCCCCCAGCCRCCCCGGGCAGCAGGAAGGGGCCGACGGGACGACAAGCCGGTGCCGGCGACCTCCTCCGAGCCCACGTCCGGGCACCCGCATCGCTCTGCGAGGTGACGAGGAGCGGCGCTTCCCCAGGTCCCCTCCTGCCGCGCTTCCTCGGCGCGAGAGCCGCGGCAGCGCGCCGCCCGGCCCGGCCCCCCGCCTGCCGTCTCGGCCTCGCTGGAGGGCAGGTGGACTTCACACGCGTCCCCTGGGAGCAGCTTGGCGTCGGCGTGGCGTGCATTTACTGCGTGTCGGTGAATTGTCCCCTGCAGTGCAATGGGTGTGCAAAACCCCGTGCGTGTGTGCGGCTCCGTGAATGCCCAYGCTGGCATTACAGCTAGAGCTGCGCGAGCTCAGAGTCCAGTGCAGAACCCAACCTCCCCGCTTGAGAGTCAGTAGAAGTGGTCCTTTTTTTTTTTTTTTTTAACCAAATATGATTGCTCTGCGGCCCCACGCAAGACGGTCTGTCTTTCTGACATCTTGCAAAGATGCAGCCCCAGGCCCATGGGAGGATCTTTGGGAAAAACTGGACACGAGGTGTCCGAGTGCCAAATGTCCATCATGAGCCTGGGCGACACAGGGCTGAAACCTGTTTTGCATGCAGCATGATGAAAAGAGGGTTTGGGCCATGTTTTCTTTGTAAACAGAAACTTCCAAATCTGCAAAATCACAAAGCATTCCTGTGCTTTTCAGGTGAACCTGCCAAAATGTAACCGTGCTGCCTTCCTTTCGGTGGGCGCAGCAAAGTCTGCGCGGCGGGATGCGTGATCCATCCAGAGAGAAATAGAGCTTCGCATGGGATTAAGATTTTAGCCAGAAAACAGGGGTTAATGATGAAAAGCAAACATGTTATGCTGTTGTGGTTTTTAAGAAGTTACTTGATGTTATCTTACATAAAGAGAATTGTGACACTGTAAAACAAGAGTGAGCCAGAGGGTTTGGGTCTGTGGCCAGGGAGGGGGGTCTGCTAGAGAGAAATGATCTCTGCGCTGACACAGGAGGGTAAATGTTCTCTGGGTCATCCAAAAGCATTTTAAAAAGTGAATTCAGCTGCAAAATAACTTATGGATGTGAATTTTTAACAAACCTGAAACCCCTTTAGAAAATTTTAGGGGCCTATAAATGGGGAAAAGCCTGGAGACTGTTTGCGTGGAGCCGGGTTCGTGGGCACCGTTCCCCCAGGGCCTGCTGCAGGCGCAGCGCAGCGCAGTTCTGCAGGTACAGACTGCGCTGGGGAAATGCCTGTAGCATGGGAAAGGGCTAAAACTGCTTCTTAAGGGTTACTACGGAGTATTATAAATGTGTCTCAAAGCATAAGGGAATGTGTCACTGTAAATATAAATCACCCTGAGAAACTGAGTTTCAGAATATATAGAAATAATATGCACCTTCCCAAATTTTTATTGTTGGTGTATTGTACAGTAGAGCTATATATAAAAATATGTTACAAACCATCATGAAGACCATGCAAATGGCAGGAGAAATGGCACATTTTTTTTGCAATGGGGAAAAGCTATTTATGAAACAAGACTTGAGCAAATTAAGCGGACGTGTTGCAAATCAAATTTTAAGAAACACTCTGTTCTCTGCGTCTTATTTTCTGCAYGTACAGGTTCTTCCTTGCTGCGATACGTTCTTACCTGCACCCAGCACTAGCATGTCTCCCGATGATCCTTTATAATGATAAAATAAAGCTTGGGGCRCTGCCAGCGGGGGCCCGGCGGGTTTGGATGGTGAGTCGGGACGCAAGAGGCGCGTGCACAAGGCGCGAGTGGCAGCACTTGCACGCRTGCAAACGAGACGCCGGGAAGAGGGGGGAGGAGGAAGGCGGTGCTGGTACAGCAGCACRCCTGCCGGAAAAGGCACGGCGGAGTTGCATGCTTGGAACTGCACTTCTTGGACGCGCAAGCCGCGATCCGTGGTGCAAGAGTGTCACCTAGCGCTTCGTCACGCGCCGGGCGCCGCGAGGTTTCCGCTGCCCCGCGGAAGCTGGAGGCACCCGCCGGCCTCGGCTCCGCGCCCGCAGCTTCGTCTGCTCCCGGCTGCGTCGGGCGCTGCGGCCCCCGTTCCGCTCGCCGGCCTTTGGGGTTTTCCCTCTYCACCTGCATCCTGCTTTTTTCCCTCGTTTCCCGGACTGATTCGCAGGCTGGGCGGGAGCGGGGCGCGCGGCCGGGGGGCGCGCGGTGAGACCTCCGTGGGCAGATCGAGGCACAGAGGCCTCCCCTCCACTCCCCCGYCGCCGCCACCACCTTCCCGGGGAGCAAAGCGCAACGAAATCGCCCGATACGAGAGAGAAAAATCTGCGTTTTGTGCTGCTCGAGGCAGCCGTCGCCTCCGCTCCAAGGGATTGCAGCGCAGCGGAGGACGTGCGCGTCCCGCACCGGGAAGGGGTGACGCAGGCTTTCCCTTAGCGAGCACGAAATCCTGCTCCAGCAAACGCCCGGGGCACCGTGCCTCCCGCGCAGGTAGCTCCCCCCGCTTTGGGCCTTGGCGGCAATGTTCAGGACGAATTTCTCTAACTGCAGATGAGATCTCCATGCGCGGGGGTAAAACGGCCCTTGGGTTTCCCGGAGACCAGTGCAAATCTGGGTTTCCAGCAGAGCCCGGCCGTGGCTCTGATTGATTGCTAGAAAAAAAGTGGTAAAAATGAAGGAAAGTACCTGAGATACTGAGACCCCATCGGTGTAAGTGATGTGCTCCTAGGAATGCATAGGGAATCAAGTGATCACAGCGGTTTCTTCCACGTGCCTTTAAAAATGGCCTGAAAGCAGGCCGACGAGAGGAGCCGCTCCGGCCGGCAGGCCCGAGTTACAGATCCATCTCTTGGCGCGCGGAGCTGCAAGTTTGGGGATTGCACTTTAGCGCTCCGAAACTATAAATTTCAGCTCTGCGAGCGTCCACATGTACCGACAAATATTTCGAGAATTTGCAGGCTTGACTCCAGGCTGAAACGAGCCCGTTTCCTCCCCATCGGGGCAGCTTCCCGCGCAGCAGGACTGCTCGCCCGGCAAAGCGAGGACCCTTGCTCAGGTTCATAAATACATTCCAGGTGGAGTTTTAAACCGGCGGGGTTTTAAGGGGTAGCAAAACCATGACCCTATCTTGGTCGCTAATGACAGCTCAAGCGGGGGCCCCGCTGGCACGCGGCCGGCAGCGCGGTGCAGGGTCCAGCCCGTTCTCGCGGGCTGCGTCGCGCCGGGATTTTTAGGAGCGGTGCCCTTTCACCGTCACTTTTTCAAGGGAAAAAGGGATGCAGAGCCTCCACGCAACTGGCCTTGAGCTGCCGCTGACTGGCGGCAGCGCCTGCTCCGGCGCGCGTCCCTTTCCTTCGCCACCCCTCCCGGCCGGGCCGGCGGCCCCCGGGGCGGCGTGTCCTCCTCCGGCCCCCGCGCCAACGGCCCCGGCTCTTTCGGCGCGTCCCTGCCRGCTCCGAGTCGCCCGCTTTTCCGCAGCAGGGCATGACCGGGAGCCCGGGCATGGCCCRCGTCCAAGCTAAATTTCTAAACACGGTCGCTCTCCCCTGCGGTGGGAAGTTCTTCCGATGAAGCAACTCGTTGCAACCACGCGGCGTTGCACCGGGTTTGCACAAATATCAAGGCATCGATCGCAGCAGCTTTGGCGAGGAGTGGCCACGTGCCCTCCGCCGCGGGAGCTGAACCCCCAGGCGGGTTACATGGTCCGCTTTTCTGGGTTTCCTCCGTTTACTTCTACCGGATTTTTTTTTTTTTTTAACAGCCATGCGTTGCAACGGTAGATACCGAATACGCTGCGCTATAGCAGAGGGGCTCTCATGCTGGTGACTCTTCTCTAGTTAGAGGGATGTTGTGAGAGTTAGTCGATGGTTGCAAGGSGAAAAAAAAAAGAAATATAAGGTATTATCCACTGAAGCTGAAAAATCTTTGTCTGTGATATTGCTCTTGCGTCAAGGCAACGAGAAAGGAGCAAAACATCATCGCTTTGGCCACGCTGTGTACAAGGAGTCTCCTGATTTCCGTTCACGTATCGCTCCTGCTTTGTCTARCTGAAGAATTCCTGGGATAGTGAATAGAAGAAAACTGTTCAGATCCCCCCTTTCACAGAAAACCTCAACAGCAGCAGTGATAATGAAAAGTTAAAGCTGAGACTCAATCAAGTATTCAGACCAGAGAAGACCAAGAGCTGATGGTTGAATCCCAAGTTTGATTCAGTTATACAAAAAATAGAATAAATGCTTCACCCACCAGTTTCCCTATAAAACGGAAACCTTTACAGATTGCCAGCTCTTTAATCCAAAATACAAAGACGCTACCAATGTGAGCCGGGCTTTCCCGGGATCACTGGGAGACGGCGGGGATTTGGGGCTGTTGGGTGGTATAACTAAATCAGGGGGTTGCTTGTCTCTTTTTATTTTATTATTAAACTAGRGGAGGGGGCTCCTTTTTCTTTGCTTCTCCTGCGCAGCAGCGCTGCAGCRCCGTGCCGCCTTCGCCATCCTAGCTGGCGTAAACACAGTTCAGGCTGCCTGCAGAGGAGAGCCTCTATGTTTAAATAACCATGGCTTTTGTGCCCAGTTTTCGCTACAGAATGCTATATGTAAGCGCAAACCTCCTTCTGCAAGGACAGCGGTGGCAAGGCAGCCGGGCGGTAGGGGAAGAGCCGGCCCCGATGCCGGCGAGCCCCGCCGCTCTCCCAGAGCCCGGCGCACCTTTCCACGGCTCCTCCGTCCTGTAAAATAGCCGCCCGTAACCTCTAACAAAGGCGGGGACCGGCGGAGCTCGCCGAGCGACGCTGCCCGGCTTTCGCCCGGGCTGCCCCTGCGCGCGGCTCCCGCAGGGTGCCGGGGCCGCTGCCCCGGCCGCGTCCCAGGCCCAGCGCCGTTCCCGCAGCCAGGCTGAAGTAACGGCCGAGAGGGGAAGTGAAAAGCATGTTGCTTCATTTTTTTACGAAACAAGAGTCGCGTATTTCTACATTTTCTTGTTTTTAGCCAGATGGCTGGAATAAGTCCTGAGGACGTGCACGTGGGTTGGGGCTTTTGCTTACAGGTGGCCTTAGTGGGGTGACGAGTCCTRCTGGATTATTCACAGTACACATAGTTAATTTTTGGAGGCTTTTCTTAACCTCTGTTTGAAGTGTGCAGGATGAACAGGAGCCAAGAGGGTCATTTTCGCTGCGAGCACCAGGACAGCCCAGGTGCGCCAGGACGCTGCCCCGGGGACGCGACCCAGAGCTCCCCAACCCCCGGCATCCTGCGAGCCGCCTCGAAGCAGGYCGCTCAGACACGTCCCGTAGCGAGAGACGAGGGGGGAGGCGGGGAGAGGCCAGTTGCTTTTCTTCTGCCTCTTGCACAACAGGGCTCTTCTTCATTTTAATAGCAGGTTCTGCCAGCCGGGCAGCAGGGAAAGGAGCCTGGTGCAGCCACAGCGGGCCTTGCCCTTCGCCCGTCTCGGCTGCTTTTGGAGGGTGGGAAACGAGATCCATGACAATCTCAGGACRGAGAGCATTAGCCCCAAACAAATAAGTAGACTGCAATAATGGACACAATATGRAGGTTTCCTCGAGGAGCCAGTATTTGTATTCTTCACAGCTGCATCTTTTTATTTCTTTTTCCTTTTTTGGGGGGCCCTGAAGGGCTCCCCAGTGCTTTATGCCATGCGGCTGCTTCTTATTTGCATCAAAGACCCGATTCATTGCTGCTCGGCCCTCCGACAGCTTGCGCACGCTCCTGCGAAGCAGGCGCAGACCGCGCGCCCGGCAGCACCGCCGGCCTCGCCAGCAGCGAGGCGAGCAACGGCCCGAGGGGCCGGGCGCGCGTCGAGGCTCGAAGCGGGACCCCCAGCACCGAGCAGCGGCCTCCGGGCCCGCGTCAAGCGAAAGAACAAGGAACAGGAGTGGAAACAACAAGGAGGCAACGTTGGGGTTACTGTAGGAGAGAGCAAGTAAAAGAGGTCGTTCGGGGACAGTGAGGAAAATGCCAGATAGGAAAGAAACAGTGCTCCGAAGGAAGACAACGGAGAAAGAGAGTGAAACTGCTGGAGCAGAGCAGAACGAGYGCGGATCGCAGGCGAGCACTTTGCACAGAGCTGCTGCAGCTCTGCCCGCTTCCAGCACGCGCAAATACATTTTTTTTTTCCTTTACTTATGTAATTAAGTTGAAACTTCRGTGCTAACTTGATGCCACAAGGGAAACTTTTTTTCTTTTTTCTTTTCTTCCTAAATGTAAAGTGAAGGAGCTTTAGAAAACATGAAGCCACCAGAGCAGCGGGTGCACCCGAGCAACCTGAAGAAAGGTTGGGAACCTGCCCRGATACACTGCCGGAAGGGAAGGCACGAAGCAGGCGGAGGGAGGGGCGGCACGGGTCGCTTGGCACTCCGTGATTTTCAGATTGCATCAGTCCCYGGTTGCTGATGCTTCACCTGCAGCCCATCCAGATATGACAGTTAGAACAGGTTAAAAAAGAGACCAGTATTTCAGCAGCAAACTCCCAGCCTTTGGTCTGACGGGAAAATCAATTCCAAATGTTGAAATTTCAGTGCAGACTGCAGTTGCATTACAGACAGATTTATTCTGCTTGTTTTCTTTCCTTTCTGTCCTTCCTCTCCTCTCTGTTCCTCAGAAATTGGCTCTGATGCTTCCCTCTGACTCTCCAAAGACCTTTTGCAGCTGAATTTCATGCAGCAGGAAATGAGCCTCTGCCCTGCCTGTCCCAAGGAGCAAACCTGCTCTTGCAAAATCCCTGATCTTCCAGATAAAAGCACAGGACCTCTGGTGTTTCAGCATCTTGCAAATTTTATCTCTATGCAAAGCTGCAATCAAGAAGGTTTGTGGGGGCTTTTTAAAAACATTTTTCAGTCTGGTTCATAAAAATCCTATGTGATTCTGTGAAACCGGGGGAAAATTCATTCTGGCTTTCTCCCTGCCTCCTTCCCTTGCTAGTCATAGAGCAGGACAAGCGTTCTTTAGCTCTAACGTGTTTGAATTATGGTTGTCTTGAGCGTTTCTGAGGATCCRGCTGCCCAGATTGCTCAGCAAGGTGCCTGCGCTGCTGCTGCCCGGGCCGGCGTGTCTGCTGCGGCGTCCTCGCCACCGCTGCCAGCTCAGCTGAGGACCTGCCTGGCTTCTGACGCCGAGTGATGAACCCTGGTACAGGTCCTCGGCGCTTAAACCTTCCCACCGCTTCGATGCCCAGTGCATCTGCTGGTTGCTTCAGGGGAGCTGCTCGGGGGCACCAGCCTGGAGCCGGGCTCCCTCTCCTCCCGCGCAGCGGAGCTGGCTGCCGGGGGACTCTGCTGTCGTTCATTTGGATGCTTTTGCTCCTAGCACAAGGTGAAGTCCCACCTCAGGTGTGATTTTTCTCAGCATTCTTCAGAATGGGTGTTTTATTTGTTTTTTTTTTTTTTTTTGGAGGGGGGGGGGTGATTCTTGGTTTGGTTCCTGGCTTGGGGGAAGAGTTATAAAATGATGTGTAAACAAAGCTAGTGTTTGGAACAAGACTGAATCTGGATATTTGATTCCTATCTGGGTCCTTGCTGACTAATTTGAGGAAGAACCAAGCAAAAAGGCCTTGCAGAAGGTGGTTGAGGTGAGAGATGAGGTGGGGTGGGGGGTCTCGCAGACCCTGGTGCCGCTCGAGCCGTGCCGGCTGTGGAGAGGCTTTCAGGTGTGGAGAGGGCTTTGCAGCCGCCTTTCCTGCCCCCTTCGAAAGCTGCTGGGGTGCAACCAGCTTGCCGTGGCTGGCTGGCAGCTGGCATCCGGCTTCGGCGGAGCGGCCGCGCTGCCCTTCGGCACTCGCCGGTGTTGCCTGCGGTTCTTCCAGGCGTCTTCGGCGAGCGAGGAGGGAGCTCCGGCTSGCCCCACTCCCGAAATTCCTCTTCCTCCTCGCGCGCAGATAGCTCGGCRACGGGGCTGCCGCACAGCCAGGGATGAACCCACGGGAGGCTTTCCCAAACGGACCCTGTCGAGCTTCCGAGGAATTCGGCCAAACCCGAGGACTGGGACAGATGAAGATGCAGGGTGTAGCTCCGAGCCAGGACACCAAGTGTTTATACAAGGTCTGCGCCATATAATAAGTGAGAGGAAAGTATCGTAAAACAGATGTTCTGTGCAAAGTGCAAATTACCCCGGCGCTGAACTTCATTCCTTTCCACATATAACAGCCATAAACGCATGGTATGTTTGCTGTGGTCTGCAAAGAGTTTCTCGTTTTGTTTTGCGCCTTTATCATTATTTTGTACCATTAGTATTGCTGATGCAATAAYGATACTCAATGACTTCATGTGAGATTTTTCCTGAACTTCTCTGCAAAAGTTTCTGGTCTGGAGAGATGATGGAAGGCACCTCAGGGAGGGTCTCTGCCTCCTGCTCGAAGAAAGAAGTAGTAAAAAGCAGTGTCCATCTTCATCATCTGCCAGACTTACCTACCAATTCATTCTTGCCTGTCTGCATTGACAGTAATTATCTTGTTCCCTTTTAAAATGCCTTTTTTTTTCCTTTAATAATAGCCCCTGGTTCCAATTCTACCAGGAATAGAAAACACTATGCCCACTGAGAGGGCAGGAAGCATAGTAAATATTACCGGACTCAAAAAATACATCTCCATGCTTAATATAATCTCTTCATTAAAAATGGCATTATTGGGTTATTGGGGCAAAACAGTGGCATGGAGTGCTGGAATGATTTAATGCCTCTGCTTGTACCACGTATTAGTTCAGATCGYGTTGACAGATGTTAAGTCATTTCTACTGATGATGACTTGCTCCTGGTTCATTAGTAAGCAAACAGGAAATTCTCTGGAATAGATAGGATTGCATCTATGCATGCAGAACAGCAGGCCTATTTCATCTACCAGTGACGGAAACTCCTGCTCCCCTTGCCCTGCAGGTTTTTCCCATTGTGTTTCTTTCAAAATATATAGYGCATAGCGCTGTTTGGCTCTCGGTGGACCAGATCCTCAGCTGGAGTAAACACTCCTAATTCTGTTAAGGTGGATGGAGCCACGCCAGTACATACTGGCTGAAAACCTGCTCCAGTATACACAGTTTACTTTTGAGGATCTAAGCACATGCACTTCCAACAAAGTGTTGTTTGATAAAAGTTTGTTTGCCAGGTTGCCTTGCCTCACTCCCTCCTTGAAGAAGTGTACACAACAGTATTTTGTATTGTATAATACAGGAAAATGAAGTGAATGTGTTCCAAGACCTCTTTCACAGGTCCTAATGAATCCCAAAGAAGGGTGACTTTGCTAGACCTTAGTTAAAATAACCATAATCCTCATTATTACTGCTATGCAAGTACAGAAAAAAAAATGTTTTTATTAGGGGCTGGACCTGGAAATCCACAGCAGCTGCTAATCACCATGATAAGTGGGTTGTTGGTTTGGAGGGGGGAAACTGTGCATCCAGCTACTTGCTATGTCCAACCATAAGCAGCAGTTTCTTTTATTTTTCCAAATCTCCCAGCAGCCTCCCAACAACCWCCCTCCTTCCTCATGTTCAGAATGGAACATATGTTCGGTGATATTCCTCTTGTCTCTCATTTCTCCACTTTCTTGTTGAAGGCTTTTCTTTTCCATTTAATATTTTATTCCTTTCTTCCTCTCTCTTTCTTTTTTGTTTATTAATCCACCYAGAACAGTAGAATTAGTAAAGAAAAATTAGAAATTACAATTCAATTTTTTCTAATGGAAGAAAGGGCATATTTTTGGCACAGCTGCTTGCCTTTGTTCTATTAAGACTGACTCTCCTTAACTCTCCTTTTCCATTCCAGAGACACAGCCCTTCCTTTATGAGCCCAGATTTCTTCCTATTTATGCTCTCTTCCCTCCCTCCTGACTCATTTCCACTTCCCATCTTGGCAGCAACTTTTTTTCTTTCCTTTTCCTTCCACTAAATGATCTCTCGGCACCTGGGAAAGCAGAGTGACAGAGAGACCTCCAGCCCCATCCCCAACCACTGCAAAGTGGCAGCGCAAACTATCAACCTGGCGTGTAAAACCTGGCATCGTTACTGTCCTTGCGCAGTTCCTCCATTAATTCCAAAATACAGCAAAAGCACCACAGACTTGCTCCATTCTGCTTTGCAGCTTCTGATCCRTCTAACTAGGGCTTTCTTTCCAGGCAATCTGGTCAAAACTACTCATGCCAAATATTTCTTCTGTACAGCTTTGCCATTTGGAACAACCCACCTACATGCCTTGAGCCTCATTGACTAGCCATATAGTTTCCAGTTTCAGCTGAAGAGAATTTTCCTTTACTGTCATCCCATAGCAATTTGAATGTAGGTTGTAGGGAGCGAACATTCAGTCATTTATTTTCTGCGGTGTGGGAATAGTTCTTGTACTTGAAGCAATTTCAGCGCTAAAGGAGCCCTGGCGCTCGTGGAATGTGTGCAGTTTTTCGATCTTTCATCCTAACCAGCAACTGGCTCTGATTTTGTAAGCTTTTCCATGAGACATCGTATTTACTAGAATTACCAGTGAATACCTTGCAATAACACACTATATATTTAGAATGGAAAATTAGGGGGAAAAAATCATTTAATGAAAAGAGGGAAGGAAAGGAAAAAGGATTTTTCTGAGTTCTAAAATACTATATTATTACCTACAAAGGAATTCTTTTAATAATTGAAGCAGGGAGGCCCAACAGTCTTGAGAGCAAAGAATGCTCAGCATTCACCTCCAAAGACCTTCTTTATTCTGGATATCAGACACAGTATGCTCATGATGGGGGAATCAGACCTCTGTATTTCACACAACACCACTAGTCATAACTTGGAAGGTTTAGCTGGCAATGAATAAATATTGAGCCTGTGAATTCAAAATAGTCCTTGAATTACCGCCTTCAGCAGTAACATGCATTTTAAGCAACATATTTCAAGTTTGCAAATTGCATCCTGATGAGTCTCGTTCAGAGGATCTCCCCCAAAATTAGGTAAAAATATTTCACTTAAGAAATGCAATCCCCAGGGCACTAGATATGCTTCACTGCAGATCAGTTAGAGTCTGTGGAGTTATGAGATTCCTGAGATGGAGAGCTGAAGATTCCAGGAATTCTCTCAAAGGTGAAATGATTAACCAACCTTTTGTTCCTAGACAACAATAACGTAGAAAGCAGGTCTGCATTCACTGAGTCCTGCACTAGACTTGTCTTCTACTTTTTCTGAAGTATTTATAAGCCTGAAATCTGAGATCGAGTTAGACTTTCATTTTACAATTATTAGTGAAATGCAGATCAAAATATTAGTGATAAAAGTACGATACGACTTAAAAGAGTAGCAGCTTATCTCCCTTGGATCCTTTTCTGAAGATTTAAACCTATTCTATAAATAATTACTAATTTTTCAAACCATAGTAAAACATGTGATATGCTGATCCTCACTATTTAACCGGGTAAAAGTCGGAGCTGCTGCTTATCTGTACCAGAATAGGGCCTGTTGTCACATGCATGCAGCAAAACTTTTGGAGCAGGTAGAAAGAAGAGGAAAAGTCAGTGTGGAGACCGCGAAAGAAGTTTTGCCAATTATCTCATCAAGAGGAAAAATTTCCCGTCTTCTCCACCTGGAACTGGCCATCRATCCAGCTACCAAATTTTGCCTTCTGGATCACAAATGATATTGCAGTCAACTGCTCAGACAAAACAGCTCTCATACACGTTCCAAAGCTAAAATTTATGCATTTAGGGGATTTTTTTTTAACTGTCTCTGAAATAGTGACGCTCCTACAGTGAATCAGTGGGCAGGTGCAGGAGATTCTGGATTGATTTTTGGATTTAGCACGTAAATTCTAGGTCCTGCTTTATATGTCTGTCTAGAGATTAACCTAAAAGTTTTAAACCAGGATTTACATTGTAACACAAAATAAACAGGAATGATAACAAAGATCACAGAAAGAAAAGGTAATGAGCTCCCTGCAAGAATCTTTTTTTAGTAAGCCAGCAGTATTGTTCTGTACTAAATGTACATTTACTGTGGCGCTAAAACATAATAAAAATGCATTGGCTTGTTTTCCTCCCAAAAGCAAACGTAAAACATGATTCATTCAAAAACATTAGTGGAATCTTCTAATAGCTAGTTGATCAAACACAACAAAAAGGAAAGCGATACTACCTCAGCAACACGTCAAACGCACAGGAATACAAACTGAAGACGATTTGATCTGTTCTTGCGGTGTTTGGTATCAATATGCAGGGTACATTTTATGGGCTGATAGGAGTAAAATTAATTGTAAAATTACACCGTCTGTTTCTGTGACTTTTCTTCAACAAGGTAAGTTGTTATTACATAGAAATTCAGCAGATAATACCTCTGGCCTTCCTTAACACTGCTTGCTTATTTAAAGGAACAACAAAAGTTTATTTTAGTCCTGTTTAGTGTAAGTTGTTTAGTAAGTTAAATTTACCACCTCCACCAGTCTTCAGAGAGAAATCTTCTGATGTAAAGGAACAATTTCTTTATTCATTATAAAATGTCCTTTATTCATAAAATGTGTACCTAAGAACAATTTGAAGTACKCATATGGCTATGTATATTAAAAGATCACTTTCTTTATATATATTATATAGTCTATGTTTAAATGTTGAACTTCAGCTTTTTTCTTTTAAATTCTTGTGACGTAAAAGTTATAGGAGCACAGCTGTCCTATTTATTTTGCATGCCTATAGAAACTGACTTCCGTGCTGTATGCAAACCCTCCTCAATTCTAAAAATGAGCCTTAAATTTGCTTAAATAATTGTCAGTGCAAATTGTCCAGAAGAAATAAACCGCAGTGTGCGCGATTTATCACCGCAGCAGCCGCCGGCGAGGCTGGCTCTGCTCAGAGGGACTCCCGGGCTCCCCAGGCTGCTTTTTCCTGCCCTCACCCCTGGCTCCGCGGGGGCTTAACCCGCTGCTGTTGGTTYTCCCGGGACGGAGGACTCGCGGGTTGGCGATCCGCCGGCGAGGGACAGGAGCTGCGGGCCAGGCTGCCCGGCCGCCCGCCTTAGCTCTGCGCGTTGCTTCGCCCGCTTATCAAGTCGGGCCAACGCGCCTTATTTTTTCTCAGTCATCAGGATTTTTTTACGCAGTGTGGCGGTTTCCGAGCGTTTTGCCGAGACTTCGGCCGCGACGGGGAACGCTGTTGCCGACCACCACCAGCCCTGGGCGCCCAGCGGGGCGTTGGCGGGGCCTTTTCGGGGGGCTGCGGCCTCCTCGCCGGGTCGGGCAGCGCTGGAAGCTTCCAGCAGCTTCCGCAGGGCGTCGAGGCGGCGGCAGTGGCGGCTGGGGGCGGGCG
>NW_028185317.1:1585641-1683428 GCF_003343005.1 Rhea americana | reverse complement strand
GCTCTCCCTTCTCGGCAGCCGGAGCTGCTGCCTGCAAATGCCACGTAGCCTTGTAGCTGTTCCCCTTGAGTGCTCAGCGGCGGAGCAGCAGACGCCTCCCCCCGCCTCGCCCGGGCCCGGGGCAGGGGGAGGTCAGTGCTGTCATCCAGTGTTTGGGTGGCGACCGTCCCTCGCCCTCCCCCCGCCGCCTTTGTCCCCCTCTGCCGTGGGGCAGCGGCGGAGGTGGGGACCCTCCTGGGGCGGCTTTTCAGCGCAGCCCTCTCTGCTGCCTCCCTACCAAGGGCTGTTGAGTTCAGCAGTGTGGGCCGAGCGCTGGGGGGAGGCTCCGGGCGCCCCCAGTCCCCCGGCGCCCCCCGGGTGAGCGCTGCCCGCACGGCGCTTCGTGGTCATCTCAGAAAACAGGGTGACACTGCGTTGCTGGCAGGTGTTCTTGCTTCCTGGTAGTAGCTGCCTCTCAGCTGATTTCTGAGTTTCGTTTCTGCTGTTTAAAACTTGCTGCTCAGACTTTTTGTTGGAATGATGGATATGCTCTGTAAAGCTAATACATTTTCAGAATGGGGGTTATAATGTTTCAACTTCTATGTTTTCTTTGACTTTTTTTTAATCTTTTCTGCTCTGTAGTATTTGAGTTTTGATGTCGGAAGTCATTCTTTGTTTTACCATGTGCCCGGTTCTTAATATTGACACATAGTGCTACTTCAGATAAGTTCTTAACTGGCCTGGTATGGGCATACTTATAATATGTACTTCCCAATGTTCTTTTAATGTATTTATCCTTACAACATTTGGTTCAATAGGGAAATAGTATCTCAGTCACAGATGGAAAGACTGAGGCACAGAAATATTTATGGCCCAAGGTCACACAGGAAGTATGTGGTGAGGCAGGGAATTGAGTCTAGATTTCCTGAAACTCAGATTAGCATTTTAACCAGTGAAGCATCCTCTCTGTATTTGAAGCCAATAAATTGTCCTTGGAGTTAATACTCGGGATAAAAGAAAGGACTTTGTGTTTTGTTCAGTATCTTTGTGAGTAAAAAGCAAAACCTGAGTTGCTCCCCACAATTGCATTCCTTTTTCTTGATTTCTGTAATTTGTGTGTGAAAAGGATTAAAAATACAAAAAATGTTGACTTTCTCAAGACTGTGTGGATAATCATGCATCTGCAAAAACAGCCATATATTTTGTTGTCTTCCTTGCCAGGTCTTTTTACCTTCCTGTGTTAAATCTTTGCAAGCTTTGGAGTGCTGTTGCTGTCTGGGACTATTCTGTTGTTAGCTAGGATCAAATGAATCTAATATTCTGTAATGCTGAGTTGAAAGCAGTCTACCGCACTGGTACACTGGCTTTTATAGCCTGTATCTTAGCTCGTAATTTTTAAATACGGTGCTCTGAGTTACTGACTTGTACTGATCATCTTGTAATAGCTTGTTTCAAGGGACTTTTAAGTCGATCACTCTGTTGTATGTTCAGTAGTGTGGCAACAAGTTTTTTGAAAGCTTGATGTTAACTGCAATTAAGGAGCACTTTGACAATGCACTGGAATAATTAAAACTTTTTGTTTTGCATCTGCACAAATGCATGTTGCTGGCAGATTTATTCCTAAAATACTAAGATAGCTTATGTTTGTTTGTAAAAAGTCGTAGTTAATTTTACTAGAATGTTTTACTTGTCAATAGTTGTAAAGGATTGAATGTTAAATAATTCAAAAGAATAATTCCTAGTATATTCACCTTTGTAGAGAATAAAGATAACTTTGTCTCTACGAATTTGTTTCTTGCCACAACCCTTTTTCACAAATTGGGTCCTCCTTTGATGGTGCACTGAAACCAAATTTGCAACAAAGTTGAATGTACGTGTTCTATGCAAGACTTTAACCCTCTTTTATTTGGGGTTTTTTGGAGGCTAGCATTTGCATCATGTTGACTGTGTGGGTTTGCACACCCATACCAACAATCTTTCATCTTTTATATTCATTTTTAGAAAAGTTTTGGTGAGTTCTTAAAAAAAAAAAAAAAATTGTCTGTACTATGCAGACAGTAAAAATTCCAGTGTTCTTTTCATAAGAGATAGTGCTTGGCCTTGGCAAACACTCACCAGGAATGTTGTGCTTTTGAGCGGTACAGTGTATATTTGTAGACTGGTCTGTACACCCCTTGCTGAAAAATGTTTTGGAATCCCTTTGGGTGAATTATAAGTAAATTAAAATACGTGTTTATTTTAAGTTCAGAAAAAGGAAAACAGAGCTGCTGTTGGATGTCATGCTAATTCCCCAACTTGGAAGGCTTCTTGTCAAGCTACAGAAGTATGCACACTTGTGACTTTCAAGAAAATATACATTCTTACAATATTCTGTACCAAAGTGGAAAGCTGGTATAAAATATTGTAAGAATGTTTTCCCTAGTTATATTTTCTTAATTTCCTGTCATCATTTCCTTTAATCAAAAAAGAATTTTAGATTTATCTCTGAAACCAGATGGGAAAACTTCAATATTAGTAATACTGCAATAGTCAAGAGATTTGGAAGGAAAAAAAATAGTATTTGTCACTTCTAACTTTGCTAGATCTCAAAATGATCAAGTCTTTTAGCTGAACTGTTGGTATTTAAAATTATGATGATGTTTTGCTCCAATTACAAGGCCTGTGAATATCAGAGAAATAACCTTTTTGGTTTTTCACCTGTTTTTTAGCAAGTTGTCAGGAAATTCACCAAGGTCAGGATGGTTGATTTTCAGCTGTTATCTTTGCTGCAAGCCAGACCTTAACTGAAAAGTTTTGGATTCCTGAGTGAGGAGCACACACTGAACTCTTTATTGCATTCTTGAAGAGCTTATTGTAAAAGCAGCGATAATTTATTCTTTCAGTGGTGCTAACAACAATCCTCTCTGTGTATTGACCAGCATGGACAGACCACTGGCTCAGAGCCCTCAGTCTATTTCAATCTTAATGTAAATCTGCTATTGTTTGGAGTATCTTGATTGATGTGGAAAATGCTCAAGATTCACTTTTAGAGTATTGAGGCCTGGGACTTTTTTTTTTTTTTNATGTCTCACTAAAAGTAGTTTGGGAAGACATGATTAGGCTATGACTTCAGAAACATCTGTGACTTCAAGACAGTATCACCTTTCTGGTGAAAATAACAATGAGTCTGCTGTATTTGCAGGACAGTATGAGAGCGTCTCCTCTCTGGCTCGGTACAAACTCAGTCAGCTTAGTCAAAGCTGTCTCAGTGAACTGTGGGGACAGTACTTTCTGATAATGTTCCAGTAAAGCTGCAGAACATACATGTCAGTGCGTTACCTTTAGAAGATCAATTATGAAGTGAACAATATTTGCAAAGCCTGCAGTGTTTTGGCTCTCCAAACTATAAGGCTGGTAATTCATGATCCTTAACCTGCAGTTTAGGAACTGGAATTTGGTACTGGATACAGTACCAAAATACAGCTTGAGATACATATACATATTTTTGGAAATGGATTTTTTTTTCATTATTACTGTCATAAAAAGCAATAAAAATTTGAGTGGATAAATATACTTAATTGTCACAATGCTTTTTTAAAAAAACTGGAACCTTCTTCATTGCTTAACCCATGATCTAATTACCGAAAAGCAGCTTGAATGCAATGGAGTGTCTTTTGCTAATATGTCATTAAATGTGTATTTGATATGTTTACACAGTTGTCCAGTTTTGCATTCTGTACATACTTAATGTATAGAAGGCTGTGTGAGATCTTCCTGATTTCTTCATAGCAGAATCTTCCTGGAGTTTTATTTGCTGATTCTAGTGGAGTTAATCACTGGCTGTTCACTGATGGTTTCTGCTGTTTTATTGAATATAAGTTGTTTCTGCACATTTTTTTCTTAAGACTTTGCCTGCTAGACATTAAAGCAATCTTTCTTTTTCTTTTCTTTCTTTCTTTTTTTTTTTTTCCTCAGAAGGAAGACTGAGGGACACAGTACAACACATTGCCTGCACTACCATAGGCACTGACTGTATACTGTTAATCAACAGGAGCAAATTCACATCAGGAGAGTGTCAACGGTAATTAGACATAATTTACTATTCTACCAGATTTTTTTCCTAAGTTTCCAAGCAATGTTTTAAGGTGAAAGAATATAGAAATATTTTGATAGCCTTTTAAGCTTAGTACTCCTTTTTTGGAATAAATTTTTGGATAACTTATTATCAGATGGAAAAATGAATGAGGGGAGAAAGAACTGATAGTGTTCTTGGGGTAAGAGGGCATTCAGGATTTCCATATAAACATTGATCCTATAATTCATGAATGTACAGAATGTGTTGATCACTTTCACTCACTATTCTTGTTTAGACAAAATTCGTATCAAAGGCTTCACCTAGAGCAGCCTTATCTTTATTTTGACATTAATCTCACACTTTTCTTTCTTAGCTAGAAGTCTTGTCTTAGTGAGACTTACATAACTGGCCTTTGGATAGGGAAAGTAAACCCTGTTTTTAGTAAAATGCATTTCCTATGCAGAATACAGTTCAAATTAGTGGTAACATACAGGTAAGCGACCCAATATGATGTTGCTTAGATAAGTTGCTTTTAATTGAAGCTCACAGAATTCTAAGTGTGTATCTGTTTAAAAAAAAAAAAAAAAAAAAAAAAAAATCCTGGAAGGAAATTTGCCATCAGTATGAGGTCCTTTTTTTTTTTTCTAGTGAAAGGAAGAATTCTTTGACTATCTGTTTTTTTGATGACAGTTTCTGTGAGTTGTCTTGTAACATATAATACTCTAAGACCTTTATGAATGCACAGTGATTGCTTTCATGGGGGAAAAAAAAAGGTAAGTTTTAGAACCTATTGTCTAGAACAATGTATTTTTAAGTGGAAAGAGGCAGATGTAGTATGAAGTATTTGTGAATTGGAAAGCGCCTTTTTGATATAAAGGCATAAAGTGAGTATGTCATGGAGACCACCATTAAGCTTTTTCTAAAAACAACCTTTTTCTTGAAATATATAAAACCACCTGTTGCTTTGGTGGAGGCCTAAATATACAAATTCTTATATATGAATTCGTATATCACTATGTATTTGTGGATTAGGAGAGAATATTTGTTAATATTACTCAGAAGGAATATCTGCCTATGCTACATAACCAATACACTGTAATTAATTCAACCTGTCACATAACAAGTTTTTGATCACTTTGTATATTTGGAATGTTGGTCGTCTATAGTTTACAAAACTGTGTTCTTCGGATTAACATGACTGTTGAATTAAGGATAGAAATCACACATCTCCTGTGCTGCAGAGGATGAAATTGCATTTTTCTGTTAAAATCTGAGTGCTATCTAGTGAGTTAAAAAGCAGGCAAGCAGATTTTAGATTTTCTGTGAAGGGGATATCTTTTTGCTGAGGTTAGATCCCCTCTAACGAAGAATTGATTTTCACAGTGTGACTATGTGTCAAAATTCAAATTTAATACTTTATGGTATGCTTATTCTGAACTTTGTGTAGGGCAGTTGACTCATTCAGGTTTTCCCGAATTCTTTCTTGTTTGGTTCACAATTGTCTAAATTAATCAAGGAAGGACTTGAAGGGTAGCTAGTCAATGTAGAATAGAATGAGATAGGAAAGTAGGTGATTACATGCAAAACAAGACTTTTGGGAGAAAAGTTAGTGTATATTGTGAGAAATATATCAATCAGCAGGTGGATTTCTTACAAAATATAGAAAAATTGTGACAACCTCGTTATAGTCTTCTGAAGTTGCATAGGTATTTCACAAGAAGAATGTTTCATAGATGTTAAACGGCAGATAAAAATACTTCATGGATAGCCACAATTTTACTGCCCTTCAATAAATATCTTCAACATTGATATCTCTTTAATGGGAATTCATTGCTTTTGGTGTGCTATGTGGAGTATTAAAATATTCCAGTCTAGTTGATTGGTCTGTACCATTAATACATAACTTTTATTAGCTCATCACACTACACTTGCTGAAGGAGTGAAGGCTTCCTTTAATACTAAATACCTGCAAAACAGTGAGTATTAATATTATGTGTGTATTCTTCAGTTTTGAAAGGTGTTGTATGAATTTTAAAAATACATTTTAATTGTATTTTTGCTACATAATACCTGGTTTTTAAAATATAAACTTCATAAAAAATAGGAAAAAATACATAAATTGTGATTCTTAGATTCTTCAAAACTATATTAGTTTCCACTGATGCTCTTATATGAAGGTGTGATTACATATCCAAACTTGTAGCAGTCTAAGCTGTTTTACCAATAAGTATTTAAAGCTTGGATAAGAAGCGAATTACTTCTGTGTGTTACCATGCATCAGCTGAACTACGATAAATGGTCATATGTGTGTTCATGGCCTGTCACAAATGCTGGGTGAAGTGTATTTGCTTAAGCCTCGTGTGTATGATCTCATACTTGCGTTTTTACCTTGCATTTTCCATGTCCTAAAACATGCACTTTGTCCATTATTATGAGACTGCTCAGATGTGGTAATTTAAGTAATTTATTGGTGTGTTTTAGCCCTTGGTCTAAGTATAACATGTTTTAACCATACTAATTTGATCTGCTATGCAGCTAAAGCGTTAAGCTTGGATCTCTTTATATTGAGCAAGAAAAAAAGTCTTCAGTTTAAGGAAAAAAAATATGTTTATATATAAAGTTTGTATAATTTCTTGATTTGTAAAAATGGTTTGTTTTTGCTATATTTTTGTGCTCGTTTTTAAAGTCATATTTTCTAAGACTGTCAATTACTGTTAATTCATTGATACAAACAATTTTTTTTAATGTATCATCACACATTTCTAATTCCCAGAAGCAGACTGAATCAAAATTAGTAGAAAACTGACCTCTGCTTTGCTTAGTGCCTGTATAAACCTGAAAACAAACTCTTGATTGTATTAATGTTGTGAAGTCTTGTTTTTATCTTGTTTTGTTGGATTAAAATGCAACTGACTACTTTGACCAAGTTTTTAGTAGGAGCCTTTCCTGGAAATAGTACTGTTGGTGTTGTTTTTGATAATCTGAATGATTGCTTTCTCCTAGAACCAGGCTTCTTTTTTTTAAAAAAAAAAAAAAAAAAAAAAACTTCTGATGTTTAAAATATGAAATTTAAACATTTAGAAAACTGCTTTTGGATCTTTGAAGCAAAGAGCTTTTTCAACTGGTATGAAAGAAAGTTTATGAAGAAATTGACTTGATTTTTTGAGGGGGGGGAATTATTGTGAAAGGGATTCAGCTTACCTTCCACCTCAAGACAAAGTTTGTCCCATAGGGAAGAATTGTATTTAGTTATCAAAATAGGCAACCTGAATTTTAGAAGTTTGGGGCACGTGCAGCTCTATGTGGAAACTTGCAGTTCCCATCTTGTAAATCTTGGCACCAATTTAAACACTTTGCTTCATCTGTTCAGATCTATAGTTGCTTAAAGGTGTAAATTCTAGCTATTTTTTGGTGACTGATTAAGGCTTCTCAGTAGGTCGTTAATGCATTATCAGCAAGATGTGGAACAAATTGTCCTATTTTTAGGTACTAACGGATGATAATAGGACCTGTGCTTGTAAGAGCAGTGTTGTCCTAGAGTTGCGTACATTATTTGCAAAGAAATATCCTACTAGCTTTCCAGCTGTTCTTAACCACTGTTAATGTAATGATTGTCATTGCACTGTGAGGATGCTGTAACCATTCTTGTTGAAATGAAAATTTGTAAGAGTGAGAAGGGAAGACCCTACAAAGAACCATGTGCTCTTCTTGTGACACAAGTCTGAATTTTTCTTAGATCATGCACTTACTTCTTAATGGAACATGTTGTATATTACTTCCATAACTTCTAAGTCATTTAGGTAGGCATCTGATACAGCATTTCAGTAGTATGTTGTTAACGTATAAATAAAAGTTTTCCTCAAGGCCTGAGCAACAAGAACACTGCCTTGAAATTTGGGGAGCGCAGCTTCACATTTTAAAAAAAGTAATGTTAGAAATCAGTATATTGTTACATTGAAGGCTTTTTCATCTAGGTTTGAAAATGTGCTTTGTGTGGCTTTAGGACATTAAACTGAACAAATTAATTTATGCTAGAACATCTCATCTTTCTAGCCAGTGGAAAGAAATAGTTTTGCATTTAATTCTTTTTTAACAACACCCATACAGCTGGAAAATATCTTAATCCTATTATTTTTGTTTTTTGAAAGAATGAAACACTTCAAGGTCCTAGTCCTTTGAGGTGTTCAGTTCTTTTAAGCCCTTTTAGAAAAGGGAATAGCACCTTTCAGGAACCACCTGGTTTTGTTGTGGGCCTATGCACTTAGAAAGCGAATGTTAACTACAGAAGTGCCTAGGATATTGTCTATTTTGCTGGTGATAAGAGTAAAAACATAAAATACCTAAAACAATAGAAGAGAATATTTATCTAAAAGTAATGTAATGTTTACATTATAGAATTGTAAATACAAACTTTATGGGCCTCCTAAGTTAGTAATTACAGAGCAGAGGTATAGGTATGGCCCTAATATGACTAATGAGCTGTCAAATAACAGCTCGAAACAAGTCAAATCTAATATACTTCCAGCATTGACAGGTAGTCTGTCTTCAGCTTCCAGCTCTTAATAGTGAAGTTGCTCCTGTGAAAAACAGGAAGAAGCCCTGCTTTCACCAGGGCAACACGTATTCTCCTATAGGATGAACATTACCCTTCAAATTGTGCGTTTACCTCCACCTCCTCACCCCCATGGTTTAGATCTCTCCAAAAACTTAAGGGCTGTAGTATCAGATTATAAAAATAATTGTCTGAAATACTATGATCAATTGCTTGGGTAGATTTTATTTGGGGGGAGGGGGGGTGGTTTTGTTTTTTTAAAAAAACCTTCCTGACATGGTCATATCAGAAACTTGGTCCAGGCTGGCATCACAGAGTTCCCGTGGGCCTTGGTAAGTTGTATTTACTGTTACTCTGTGGCTTTTTAGGTTTTTTGCATTGCTATATCAGGGCTTTCTATCTCAAGCTTACATCTCCTTCAGGGAGCATTTTACAGGCAATTAGGTCTCTCAGTACCCTGAGAGACAGGCGACGTTAGTATTCCTTAGAAGAAAAGTGCCTTTCTGTCCTGTAATTTGCTAATTGGATTATTTTTCCTGATCTCGCTCCGACAGAGCACTTACGCTTTGGGGTTTTCTTGTCCACAGGTTGTACTCATCAGTGGTCACAAGAACTAAGCAGATTTCTACAGTTTTTAAGAAGCCACTTGAGGTCCTTCTGGTGATTAACCTAATGTATTTGATTCCCAAATGGTCTTTGTGAGGGTAGAAGGACTAGTCAGACTGTGATAAAAAGTTTGTAGTTACTTTCTGTATTTTACCGTGGAGGCTATTAGCACTACTTTGGAATAAGCATTTAAGTAACAGTTAAACTCTCTGGAAAACACAGGGAAATATCTATATGGGTCTATCAGAGTTAACATCTGTTTCGCCTCTTAAGATATTCGCTGCTGTACCTTTGAAAGCTTCCAGCAAAATAATTGTTAAAGTCGTTGTTTGGGACGTGGTCCTAAGAAGCAGAATCTCTTGTGTGACAGCGACAGTAGTGAAATGCTAAGATTATGTGATTCTGATTCCTATTGCCTCTGATATTTAATGTGTTAAGCATGTAATTCTACGCCATAGCATCTGCCATATAACAATAATTTAGATATTCTGGAAAATTCTCACTTTTTAAGATGTTAAAGGAGAAAAATGTTTTAAAGAATAACTCTGGAAGAAAACATTTAATGCAGAGCACTGAAATCTTATGACTGTAGGGACAGGGCAGCATTTTGTTGTTTCTCTTGTTTTATTTAGGCCACAGACCCTAGGTCAAAAACTACATTGAATTTTTCACAGCTGTAAGTATTATGAATTTTGGACTGTGCATACTTGTTGGATAAGTCATGAAGAACATTTTCAGTATCAAAGTTGTGGTGCCTTTTTGGCTAGAAGCCCAACCTAACATAAGATGGTGCAGACAAATTCACTTGGGTATCATTATAGATTATTTGCAGCATTTTAATCAAAACGTATATTTAGTTTTGAACAGATGACTGTTATGGAATGATGGTGGTCTCTTCAGAGCTTAAACTGTAACTGAGCTTCTGTTAAGTCTGATTCTGTTAAGTCTCTCACTCCCTTAATCTTGCTGAAAGTAAACCAGTCCCCCTAGAATGTCTCATGTGTGGTCCGTGGTGGAGGAGAGCTATTTTAGGATTGGGATGATATCTTAAAACACCTTGTTAATACTGTTTATTTGAAAAACAAGGGTGGGAGAGGGTATCTTGTATCTTTTTTCCTAAATGTTTCCTACCTCAAAGTTGGATACAGCATAAATTTCAAGTCTGGAGGAATGAGCCTTTTTTTAGTATTCATTAATAAGGATTGATGTTTTTGACTAGATTATTCCTTCAATAAGAAATAATCAAAAGTTGGCTACTTTTTTTGTTTGGGTCTGTTTTGTTGTTTTTAACAATCTTTGGAGATTACTGGTTCAAAATTTAACTGACAAATTACAGTGTTTTTAAAATATTCACAAATCTTGATTTGCAAGAGATCTTTTAGAGTTTAAGGCGTGAAGTATCTCCGTGTTTTCTTTCAAGCAAAGTACGTGAGTTTCATATATGTACATCAGCACAGATTCAGTTCTGTACATGCCTTTTTTACAAAAGTAAAAGTCACTAACAAAATACATTCCTTATAATGAGACTAGATTTTTTTCCCAATTAGAGAAAAAAGAAAATACACTGGCCTTACCCGAACAAACAAAATCTCCCTTGTTAGAAAACAAGATTTTCTCCTCAGAAAGAGACAGTAACTTTAACTGTGAAATACTTATTAAGGTATTGGCACCACCTGTAATTCTGGGTTTTTATGATTACTAACCATTTAGTTTTTAGTTATGATGCTAAATCTTCAGCTACCCTAAGAGAAGCTCCTAATAGCTGCAAATAAATTACATCTTCCAGCTCTTTTAAGAACTGAAGTCATCATTTCCCCCTCTGTTTTACTCGCTTCTTGCTGCCCGGGTGCAGTGTCGTGCAGTTCCTATCTGTATGTGATCCTGGAGAGTACACTGAACTTTCCAGTATTCGTGAGATCACACATTAAAAATGCAGGCTAGAGAGAAAATTTCTTGTGACTGAAACGGGTAACACAGGTGCTTTCTCTTCTTCTCTCCCTATAGACTACTCAACAGCTAAATACTATAGTAATAACATCCAACCTTGATTTAAGGATTGAGTTTGTAAAACTTAGGAAAAAACAGCTTTACCTATAATTGCTTTTTATAAAACCATAATCTCTAATGCTCCAGTTCAGATTTAAAGTATTTTGAAGTTTTGGGAACCCATTTCCTAATTTGATTTACCAGGTAAAAGTCTGATTAAAGGTTTAGTTTTTAACACAATGCTGTTCTTATTGTTCTTATATTCTTATATATATATATATTCTCTCTCTCTCTCTCCCCCCCATATATATATATATATATAAAACATATATTTTTTCTTATATATTCTCATAACAATATTGTAATGGTTTACTTCCAGTGATAAATATAAATTTATTATCTGGCTGGAAAGTTGGATAAGGCACTGAACCTAGAAATCAGGAAGTCTAACTTAAACTGCTAGCTCTCCATTAGACTTCCTCTTTGGTCCTGAACACATTGTTCTTTCTAACTTAAGTACACTGTATTTAAAACAACCCCCCCCTCAACTTAATCTATTTAAGTAATAAGCTCCCTGGAAAAGGAACCTTCTCGTATTAAATCCAATACTTACACTGGAAATACAGTCTTTGTGATAACTTCTGTATAGATTTATAACTTACTTCTACTGTTTATGAAAACTGGATGGTGATCTGATTGGGTTAGTCATGTTTGCTTTTCTGAGATTTGTGTTTTGCCAGGAAGATTCTGCTGTGTCAAAAATCTATTTTTATCAGTGCAGACTAAAATATAGGATTTGAAGAAGAAAAAGAAAAAAAAAGAGGTCAAGGTAATATGGAAGATCTGTGTTTTTTTTTTTTTTTTTTTTTTTTCCACTTGAGGTCGCAGTGTAGCAATCCAATATTTTAACCTTCTTTCCAAGAATTCTTAATGAAACATACAGTACATGTGCTACTCGCATGGTATGCTAATGGTCATTACTTACTCTCAACACTAGTCTACAGAAGTTTCTGTCCATCACGTTTTGATGTTATTCACAAATAGCTATAAAATCATAGAATAATTTAGACTAGAAGTGGTCTCTGGAGGTCATCTAGTCCAACCTTAGGCTTAAAGCAGGCTAACTTCAAAGCTAGATCAGATCCTTATTCAGTGAAGTTTTGAAAATCTCTAAGGATGGTGATTCACCATCTCTGTGCAACCTATTCCAGTGCTTGATCACTCTCACTGTAAATGTTTATATCCAGTTGGAATATATATACTTTCAGTTAGAACCGCCCTGCTGTATCTTGTTAAGGTTTATCTTTTGTCCTTTACTTGTGGCCCTCTGAGAAGACTCCATTTCTGCCTGAAATTTTACCCCATTAGTTTACAGGTGGTGCTTTTCTGGAGAGTTACTTAAGATACTGGGAAAATATTTTGATGTGAAATAACAGGATCTCTTAAAAACTTGTAAATCTGTGATACATTTCAGAAATCATGTCTGTAAAATTGTTGATCTGCTGCTGGTGTTTACTGGTAACTGTTCCAAAGTTCTTGATAAAAAGGAAGCACTGCATTTATAAAGAAAAATGGATAATTCCAAACATAACTTTTTATTAGAGGTGTTATTTTTAAAACTTTGAAGTTGTTTCTATTGTGTCATTTAAGTAGGTGTGAGTATATAAATGGAATGTGGCACTTTATTCCAAGCTGGAAATTGGCAAATGGTTGAGTGATGGTTTTGTGAATCAAGTATATAGTAACCATTGTTCCTGTTAGTCATTAACAAAATCTTACTTAAACTGCCTCCGGTATACTAGAATTGCATATATATTTGACTTTTTGATTGAAGCAAAGTCTATTTTAGATTTTAATTTTGAAGCATCTCATGAAAAAACATGAAGTTTTCCAAACGTAAAGTATGAATATCTGGTATCATATAGACTTCAATTACCCACCTTTGTTTTGTCACTTCTGTCCAGTGAGTATAATAGCTATTTTGTATATTGATAAGAACTCTGCTTTACCAGTTGAGACACTGACTTCAGAGGGGAGTAGGCGTGAATCAATGAACACTGAGTTCAATGAGAATCCTTGGGAGCTGGATTGGATCCAGGATGACTGCAGCACTGGTTTAGAAGAATTTGGGTTGGAGAAAAGGGAACGCCAATGTTTCAGTCTTCTAGAGGCTCTGCATTTTTACTGTGTGAGGAAGTGAAGTCAGTCACAACCACTGTATACTGCAATTGTTTTCTGGAAGGCTAGTCATTAAGATTTTCTGTTTTTCTTAGAAGCTTTTGTAGCATGAGGCTGTCAGTGGAAAATATTGCCTTTTTAGTATGGTTAATGTGATTAAACATATTACATTAGCACAATGTTGAATTTCTCAAGACTACTTTTCATGGTACGTTTTTAAAATGTGAACTGGTTTTATTTGGTTTAAAAGTTTTTAATATTTTGTCGTAACTATAAATAGCAAAACATAATTGTTTTAAACTCTCATTACTTTAATCTGGAATTCAGCATTCAAAACTGTTGGTAAACTTTTATACAAACTAATCTTCCTGGAAGTCTAGAAGATTTTTATTCATAGTTGCTGTATTAGAACAAAGTAACATAATATAGAAACAGTTGTGAGTGCTCAGTGTAACAAACTATGCATTACATTTATTTGACTGAATTTCAAATTGCACTGCAGAGTACTGAGGCAAATTCAATTGTTAAGGCATGCATAATCATGTTCACTTATTTGTGTCACATGTTGAGATATTAGAGTGATTTTTTTTCGGATACACTAAATGAATGTATTACTCTGCTATGGGTTTGACTTTAGTTAAAAATGGTTTGTTTTACGGAATGTGACAAACCATTTCAAGATTTTAGGTGCATTTGTCTTGGAAAAAAAATCTTTAAAAGCAGTAGCTCTTTCCAGTGTGTATTTCTGTTAACTTCCAAGTGTGATATCTGCTGTTACTTGTTTTTACCTTTGTTAAAGCAGTACTACTTAAGGTTTGTTTCTGGGATGGTCAAATCACTATTTTTTGTTATGGAGTATTATGCTATATAGGCTTTAATTCATCCTTTCATTCAACCAGAAATTGGGAATGACCTTTAGCTGATGTGTACTAGAATTCATTGTAAAGAAGTGAATCAAGCAAGAAGTAGTCTTGCAAAAATCTAACCTTTCTAAAACTTCAGCTATTTAATTCAGTATTAACTCAAAAACCTCCAATGCATGGTGACAAAGCCCCACAAAATGCGTCTACAAATTATGTTATTGATTCATATATAATGATTCACTAATTCTCAGTATATTCTTTTGCAGCTTTGAAAACTATGGAATTTACTTCTGACCCTGATGCTTACAAATGGAATTTATTTCTTGTTTCAGATTTATTTAGTCTGGAATTTCAGAGTTTGTGTATTAGGTCATCTTTAATGTCAGACATAGGCTGTGCATTTTCAGTGCAAAAGCTTTTCTTTTCCCATGCCCAGTCTGGATAGTTGATAGTGATGATAAGCTTTAAACTTCTGGCTACCAAAAATAGAGCCTGAAAAAAAGCAATCTGAACATCTACTACCGAGCATGTAATAGAATTAACTAACCTTCAGCTGGCTGATTCGAAAAGCTCTTTGATTCAGTTCTAGCTAAAAGTGAAGTTGTCGTCTTGTGCCACAAACAACTTGCCAGATGGATTTGCCCGTCCCTGCTGACTTGTGTTGGGTTTTGGGTAAACAGAGGTTTAGAGTGCCCTGGGGAAGCTGTGAGACTTGGTAGGACTTTGACTGTGGGAGCTGTGGATGGAGATCTGTCCAGGATCCTCACTTCTGTGTTTCTTCCCACACAGTAGCTACTTCCCTCTCTTCAGCAGCAGCTGCCTTCCTCCCTCTGCAGCAACAAAGCTGCATTTCTGATCCTGCAGCTGCTTTAAGTGGTAAGAATTGGTGGCTGAGCTGGAAGACAGCAGGGCTAGATTCCTGGCTGTACCTAGACTGGCAGTAGCAGAGGGTGTGGGTAATGAAGATAAAATCATTTGATGCATCATGAGAGTTTTCAGTTGGATTTGTTATTATGAACCGATAGTTGGAATTTTTTCTCCTCTTTCAGTTCAAGTTCAGAAATCTTTGACATAGACTTCAAGTTCAAACTTGAGTTGAACAATGGATCAAATCGAGACCCAGTTAAAGAAAAAAGTGTTTCTAGTGGTTTGTGGTTCTGATTCATTCTCTATGATTTCATGTTATGTTTAGTGTAATTACCAGACAAAATTTTTTCAATAACATTTTACCATTATTTCCTAGTATTTTTAAAAAACATGCTGGCAGTATGGAGCAATACAGCTTATGCAGAACAATACCAGTGAGTACAAGAATGAGAAAGTTAATGAAGGAAGCTAAATAACACTCTTAATTTCTGGGGGAGAAGACAGGATTTTGAGCAGATTTTCTGCCTTCCCTCAAAACTCATCCTAATAAAAATGATGCAGTAAATACTTTGAATTAAATCTAGTAGCGTTTTGAGAATGAAATTGGCCACTATGACATTTGATCTTGCTCTTCTAGGAAGTCTTTACTCTTTCAGGAGGATATTAAGTCATCACCTCTGAGTTTTAAATCTTCTCTTCTGGCTAAGAAGCTTGACAATATTTCCAAGCAAAAAAACAATTGAAAAAAAATCCTATCCCCAGCAACATCTTACATCCAAATATGAAATAACCTCCAAATAAACTATCAGGGTAAAAGTGGCTTTTCAAGAAAGATCTATAAATTTCGTTTCTTTTCAGGAAATTTTCCTGATTATGCAACAACTCTTCGAGGATTCACTTGTATTTATCTGAATACCACCTACATTGAATGAAATAGAAAATTGGGAGTGGTGACCTGTGGATGATGTGTTCTGATGTGCCTTATTTCCCTGAAAAAAATTTTACCTATTAACCTGGTGAGGAGTTAAGTCCCATGTCTGCTTTCCAGCAGAATGTTATGTTTGAGTGCAGCAATGTATTTTGCTGCCTGTTTTATCAGTATTTTCAACAAGCGAAGCTGTGCTCTGTAACAGTGTTTTAACAAAATGTATCGTTATGCAGTGGGATCTTCCTCTTTGTCATTAGTATTTTGTTCACTTTCAACCATCTGAACTCAGCTGTACAGCAAGATGTTACGTTTTTGGAGTCGCGAAACTGCCCAAGATTGATTAGAATGGTTTCGTTTGTGCTAGTACTTCCATTTTCTCTGACCATATGGAGGTTCCTACAAAAACATGAAATTATTCACTGTTTTTTTTAAGTTGTCATTAACCATATAAAAACATTTATTTGATAATATCCAATGTGTAAATTTTTCATCTGAAAAATTCAAAGTTGCTGCACTAAGTAAAATACATGCATGTGTGTATGTCTAGATATGAATATAAATAATATCTGTATAATTAGGAAATAGATTCAAGATCCTGAGCAAGCACATAGAGTTTGATCTCTTGTGCTTGATTACTTACTTTTATGTGACAGTAATAGAACATTTACAAATTACAGCAGTGGAAGCAAGCAGCGTTCAGCATAAAATGCAGCAGGAGTTTTCTTATCTAAAGATTTATGGTAGGTGTATTCTCAGAGTGTATTTGTGGTTTAGTTCAGATCAGGGCAGTGCGTGTTGGAAGTGAGTCTTCCAGTTGTTTCCACTAACACATCTTTGCCTCGCAGAGAGCTCTCGGTGCCTCCAAACTGGATTGCTTTCGGGTGACTCTGAACCGGGGGAAGCGTTGCAGGAGGACGCGTAGCGCAGTCCCGCCGCGTTCCTGCACGGGACTCCCGTCTCCGGAACGAGAGCGGAGCCGCTCGCAGCTCTCCCGCCCTGCTGCGCGTGGAGGCGGCTTCCAGCACCAGCTGCTCGGCAGATCTGTGCTTACTGCGCTACGCTGCTTGCTAATACAGGCAAAGCCTCGGAGGACTGTGGTGTGGTAGCATAGGAGACCAGGACAGAAACTTTAAACGTTTATTTAAAGTTGCAGGTGGTATTGGGACTTGCTTCAGAATGTCTTTTTCCGCACCTGGTTATATTAGTTGGTTGAACATTTGAATGCATATTTAGTAGCTCGCTGGGGAAGGGTTTTCCCCTTTATGTTAGGGCTAATTTCTGTTGTCTCTGAGATTGTTAAATTTGAGGGGGAGGGGGAAGACTGTGTGTGAGTGCACACACAGACACACACACACGTCGAGTATTCTCAGTTTGTATATACCAAATTCCTATTAGGGAAACAATTTATCTTAAGTTTTAGCTAGAAAATGCTAAAAATAGGAGAGTTGTAGTGGAAGAAACTACCATCTTAAATTTAGCATGCTGACTGGTGATGTTACAATACAGGTATTTTTAAGTGGGATAGTTGCATACAATCTGATGAGTATGTTTTCTTAGTAGCAGTTGTTCAAAATCTGGCAAATGGATGGGAGATTATTTTATTCAGGAAATAAATAACATGCTAAGTTAGGTATACTTAAGACAAACCTGATTTGAATTTAAACTTTAGAGGTCATGTCTAGCCTTTGCACCTGTGCAGCAATATTTGGTCTCTTAAAATACTGTTACTTGAGCAGACCTGGAAAACAACTGGTGTGCAAAAGGAGTTTGTTTCTTTGGCAGTGTTGGGTATTTCAAAGTTTTGTGGCTTTGACTGTATCAGTTATTTTTAGCTGCTTCTGCAAATGCGAGAGAATATATTTTTAAGGACGGATACTACCAGACTATTTACCTTGTTAATACCAGAAGAAATCCTTGTAAATCTGTTATTAGAGACCTTCTTCTGTATGGAATGAGTTATCACTAGAAAAAATGGTAACAGGCTATGATACTTCTCCCACTGTTGCTAATCTGGTGAAGAGCAATCTTACAAGTACAGAATTAATCAGGAATTTTCCTTCTCCCCTCCACCCCACCACTGTTGTTTCCATACTGGCTATATGGAGCCTAATGAGATTTTAATAGTTTTGTGTAGACTAACTCAGTTTATGCATAGTTTAGGGTTTTGTTTGTTTTTGTTATTTTTTATAAATTTAACGAAATGGAATATCCTAATGCAGCTTGGTGTTCTGTCTGGGTTATAAGAGGTAACGGGAAGGGAGAAGGAAACGTCAGCGTTTCCTGTATCCTGTTATCTTGTGCTTTTTATGGATGCTGAATTAATGATACACTAAAAATTCTTTAACAGTTGGATTGTATTTTGACTTACTGTAATTTTAGATTGTACAGTAAAAGTCTGGGAACTATACAGTGCTTTTCCATTTACCAGTCTCCATGATACTTAAACATGACTTTCAAAGTTCTCTGCTCTTTCTCTTGTATTGCCCTAAGCTTTGTTTTCAGTGTGTCAGACTTTTGTATCAATAACATGCTACAGCATTGGAGAAAATGCTGTATTTTTTTTTTTAATCACCTCATGGACTTAAATGTGCATGTATATGTGAACTACTTGTCCTAAAACTTAGGTTCTGGAGTATAAACAATTTAGAAATTGTAACTCTCAGTTTAAAAGTGAGGTGCTGCGTAAGTGTAAATTATGCTGCTATGTAATTGCATCACTTGTAAGGCAGATTTTTGATTTTGTCAGTATATCAGTCATGGAGTACTGAACTGAGTGTGCATGATATGTGTTTCAAGGTCATATTTTTGGAAAAGAATGTGTATTGCTTAAATATGGTACTTCAAATGAAAAGTAGGATAATATCTTGGACTCTTTGGGTATATTCCATTATAAAGAACTCAGAGGATCGGGGATTCCCTCCAGTGCTTTTAAAACTATCTTTGCACGTGTTTTAAAGTGAGTGATGAAGCTATAAGTGGATGTTTTACAACAACTTTTGTCTCTAAGTGAAGTCATTTTATTTGAAAATCTTTGGGGAGAGTTATGAAGTGTTGAAATCTGATGATACTTTGCCATCAGTTTTCAAATATTCCTGAATTGTCATTAAATGATTCCACTAATGTCACAATGAACGTGTTTGACTTTCTTTTGTGGGGAAGAAAAAATAATGTTCTGAAGGAACTAGTATTTATCTTCCTAAATATCAGTACCAACTTTGGGGGGGGGAAGTATATATTTTTAGGAGGAGACTTAAGTCTAATATTGGCCCTCTCTTTTTGTTTTAACAGACAGTTAACGTGAGCAATTGTCAATAAATGATTTCCAGACATGATGGCCGACCAGCCACCTCCATTAGAAGCTACGCCTCTGTTGAATGAAGTGCCACTTCTACCTCATATGGTTAATGGGGACAGCATACAACAGGCAAGTAAATCTGTTCAACTTTCATGTTGACGTGAAAGTCATGCCATACTATGGCTGCAGTGGTGGTAGGGAGGTTGATGTTCAAGTGTACAGTAGAAAAACTGCCATGTAACCTTTTGATAGTTGAAAGAGAGCAGCTGTGGTTCTCATTAGTACCTCAGTGTTAAAGGGAAGAAGATCGTTAAATATTAATGTAGTGGAAATGCTAAGAGACATGCAGACTGAAAGGAAGGTGTGTGATACATATTTAAGTGCTTTAAAATTAAACTACAGAATTCAAGAATAAAATAAAAATTGTAATATATCAATTTAATAAAGCAATAAAGTTCGAAATCTCTGTTTAAAGCTCATAAAATAATCAGCAAAGTGCAGAAAGTGACTGCAGTAGTTTGAACTGAGAAGTATATAGGAGGAAGATGCAGAAGACACGAAAGACTTGGTTTCCTGATATTAGATATCTTCATTAATAATTACAACGCACTGATGAAACTTATGTATATTTAGTTGTCACGTTAGAATTTTATTGGACATAACCATTTAGAAGTACCTCCTATGGTTAGAAATACAGGCAAAAGTGAAGGTAAAGCATTTTGAATGAAGTAGAAGATAGTACACAGGTGGCAGTAAACTAGAAGTGAATTTACTCTTTGGCAGTAAAAGATGACTGCGTTGTACCACAAATGCTGAGGTATCTTCACAGCTGCGAGATAGACTTGTAATGTGTATTCAGGAATATTACAAAACCTCTTGATATTGTAACATTGGATCTTAATTGAGAAGCATCTTTCCCCTGCCCCAACTATTGCAAACATTACTGGTAAGGTGGGAAAGAAAAGTTTGTTTAAAAAGAGTGAAATAGCTATTTGTTGGCAGGAATAACAAAAAAAAGCCCATAAATTTGATGGCTTTACGTGCCCATGGTTAGATAATCATTTCATTGAAGCAAATAATAAAACTGCCCGTTGTTTTAATCTGATGAGGTTTGGACTTTAAGAAATAACTTTATTAGTATTAATCTAAAAGGGAAAGTTGCATATAAGTTCCCAGAACATAAGAACTGTCACGTGGAATAATTGTAAAGGATAGTTAGGAGGTTCTATGGTAGCTAGTGTTTCATGGTACATGAGGAAAGTAGATCAAGTAGGTCTAGTTGGAGGCCAACTCCATAGCTATGTATTTGTGTAGATTGGTATTTTTAATAGTAGTGTGTGTTAAATGACACAAAGAAGGTGACAGTTACTGAAATTTTCAGAACCTGATGGAGACTGTTTGCATTCAGAGTAGGGTAAAAAGGACAAGTTGGAGATGCATGGAAGGAAAATCACATTTGAAGAATAGACTGGAAGACTGATGGTCTCCAAAACTTATAATTGAGTTGTTTTAAAAATAATTAATATATCTGTCTAGTGAAAATTAGTGCATCTGTCTTCCCTTGGTGGTGGTGGTTATGTTAATATACCACCATTTCTCATTCTAGCACCTCCATATTTAAACAATCATGTCATGCTGCCACTTGCTGGTTACCTAACAAATATAACAAGTATATGTACCACTTTTGTTTGCTGCACTTTAGAGAGGAGAAACTTTTATTAGCCACATAGTCTCTAATTTGGAAGTTTCCTTTTAAATAAAGTATTAATTTAGAAGCTTTACTAATGAAGTGTTTTTTTAAAAAAAATATTTTCCTGCCAATGGTAAAAAGGATAGGCTAATTATAAAGTTTTTATAGTGTTTTCGTTTTCAGAAATAAAACTTGCACTGTTTGTGCAGGTCACTTCAAACAGTCAGATGCAGCATGCAGTTGATTAGTTCGATTTCACATAAAGTTTAAGTAGGTTGGAACTTTCTTGTTCTGGAAGAACTCAAGTAGTGGAAATAGTGCAAATAATGGATAAAACCAAAACAATGAGCAGTGCTTTGAAATAGTTTCCAAACTGTGCTGATCCCATGATTCTGAAATGCTGTTCAAGACACCTGAAGGTGTTGACATTATTGTGAATCCTAGCACTGGTTTGTCTTCTAACTTGGCTTAGGTTGGTTCATTAGAAACAGTCAGACTTCCTGGGAATTTTCCTTGATGGAAGGTAGATGGGACTGTCTGCTTCATTAATTACAGTGAGTCATTCCTCTAAGACATTGCCCTGTGCATTCCTGAAATTCCAGTCTCTGGACTGCTCCACAGTAGTGTGATTACACCACATACTTTTAGCTGGTTTCGGTTAATAGTTTCCTGAGCTGTTTGTGATCCTTTTTCTAGTTGGATCCTTTCTCTAAGATCTAGCATGTAGTAGTTCAAAGACTGAATTTCAGAAAGAATTATTTTCCTGCCTGTGAATTTTTCTAGCCCTTGGAGATTCAGGCCTGTCGTGAGGTTTAATACCTGCCTATGGAGTCCTGTATCCCTGTGGAGTGTCTGTCCCCAGCATCTGCTCTTTCTCAGCAGGCATCATCTTTCCATGTTCTTTCCAGCCCATGATTTTCTGTTTTGTGTTTCTTACAACAAGTAACATTGCTTTTCTCTCTTTGCTGCTTAAAATTTGGTAGAGGTAAAATTATAAATTTTGCTTATATGCCAAAAGGACAGAACTACTAAGGTTTCAGTGTTTTAAGCATGCCATCTTAAAAGTGCTATTTGTCTTCCATCCTCCTCATGGAAACATAATAAATATCACTGACTGACTAGAAGACTTTTTCCTGAGATATTCAATGTTTTATTTATGTCCAGAACCAATTCCTGTAACTTAAATTAAAATTGTTTCCTATACTGTGAAGTCATTAGAATAGGGTCTGTCTTTGTTTTATGCTTTTACATCCTCTGTTATAAATTAAAAAAAAATAATAATAATACTATAGCAGTGTACAGAGCCACAAAATTGGTGTTAACTAGAGAGCATTTAAAAATCTGCTCCTTTGAGTCTTGTTTCACATGAAACAGTTTAAATGTAACAGACCTTTGCAAGCCTCCAGTTCTGTGCAAACAAAGAACACTTTTCAGGCATACTTTTCAGGCATACTACTCAGTGCAAGCAAGGGTATTTATGTGCAATGTATAGTTTAATGATTTACACTTTAACTAAGCAGGTCAGTAGTTTTCACAGTAATTCAGTACTTTACATGCAAAAGATACTTCTTTCCATAGTGGCAAAAGTTTATTTTGTTTAAGTTTATTCATAACTAGTTTTACAAATATAGATTATTTCAGTCTTTATAGTGGTCTTTCTCCTTTATATGCTAACTGTTGCTATGGTAGAGTTTTAACTGTGTAACTTTGCAGTTCTTACGTGGCCCAAATCCCCATTTTACTAAACAATTAGACCTGTATCTATCTAATAGAATCTGACTGTAAAGTTCTTGTAGTAGAGTTGCAATAAAACTGAACCACAAGTTATAAATGGGTAGAATGAGGTGATAGTTTCTGATTTCTATTGTCCAGCACAAGCAAAATGATGATTTAGACTACCTGAGAAAAAAATCTTGGCAGGCATTTGCATTGATTTCTGTGAAAGTGAATATGATCATGTTCAGCTGATCTGATGAACTTCAGTTTGTTGAATGGCTGTAACTACAGGGTCACACAAACGTGATAAAATGCATCTGACCTGCCAGGAACTGTAGAGTAAAGATGCTAGAAACCTGCTTTACTGCCTCTTTCAGCCTCCAAAGGACTACATAGTTTTATTAAGTTACTTGATATCATCAGAGAATATGTTGTCCAACGTGCTTTCAGTGAAAAAACATGGATGAGTTTTAGGCAAAACATCTTTTTATGGTGTATGTGTTTGTATGTATATACACGTGATTATTATTTATACATGCATATATGCATGCATATAAGTGGATGTGTGTGTGTGTATACACTTTTGTTTGTTTATTTGGTCAGAATCCTGACTTCATCAATTTACCCTCAAAACTGAAATAATTTCATAGAGAAAGCTTGGAAAGCAAGATGAATCTTAGATAATTCAGTGCTTCAATAAAAGAAGAAACGTCAGAATGAAAAATACTCAAAATAGCTAGCTGTTTTATTTTCAATATATCAAGGAAAAAACTGTTGGTAGTAATCAGAAAAAAATATAAAAAATGCAGAATTGAAAAATTTATATCAAAGCTTGAGGGGAGTTTGTTCTACTTGTGTTTCTAAGCTTGCGCTTTTATACTCTCTATGAATGTCATGATCTGTATTGTTTGAATCTTTTGTGTAAGTATAAAGGTAAGCTTTTCTTGAGTAATCTCTAAAATTAAAAAAAATCACTTTTTTTCTGTTTTGATTTTTACAGGTTATTCTTGTACAGGTAAACCCAGGTGAAACCTTTACAATTACAACTGAAGATGGCCACGTTCAGTGTATTCAAGGTAAAAGAAAGACTGAAGCATTGAATCTAAGTATTTAACTTATTCTGCAGATATCAGAGAATTACTATATGCAGTTGTTTCTATAATGTCAAGTGTGTTTTTAGATTTTCTGCAGTGCAATAAATTAGATCTTTTAGTTTATACTTAAAGCACAAATAAGACAGCACGGGAAATTGCCCAGCTTCCTTGCCTTTCTGCAGACTTTGCTGCTAATTTATAAAAGGCTGGTATTTCAGCTGTTTTCATAAATAGTAATTTGTGTATAACCGTCATCTCTGAGTTGTAATGCATGAATTTGTGTAATTTAATCCTCACTACTGTAAGCAACTTTAATAGATGCTGGGTGACCCTACCTTGATGTAATAAGGTGTCATTAGCAGTCTGTTTGTATTGAGGGAAGCATTAATACCCTCTCTGTGTGGCTACCGAGTGACTGAACTGTAAAGTTAAGATGCGGTTTAAAATATCTCCTGCAAGTCAAGTTGAATTTATCAGTACTTCCATTTTTGGAATATTTTTTGCCATTTCAAGTGATATTATATAGTATGTGTCCCTTCTGCTTTCATCAGATCTCTGAGAGAAATACTTATTTCAGCTTGGTGTGAAAGATACTTTAAATCTACTTGTCTAAAAGTAGATATGTAAGTATGTATTTGGGATGTAGATGCTGGTTTTTCATCTATATACCCATTTTCATAAACCGAAGTGAACTACCAGATTTGAAAGAAGTTGCTTCTAAAATTGATGAAAGCCTTGTGTGGTGGATAAATGGCACCTTCTGACTTTCAGGTCCAGCACACGTTCCTATGATGTCACCAAATGGTTCTATGCCTCCCATATTTGTGCCTCCCGGTTATGTATCTCAGGTAAATGTTAATTTGTTCTTGCCTTTAAGTGTGCTTGTGGTTGTGGCTTTTTTTTTTTTTTTTTTTTTTTTTTTTTTTNGATATTGATTATTTTATCTGCAACAGCTGTTAAAGTTAATTTTTTCCATTGAACTTAACATATTTTGTAGGTTTTGTCACCTTGTCACTTAGTAAAATTCAATCGGGATATATATATACATATATATATATGTATATATTATGTATGTGTATATATATATGTATTTTTTTTTTTTGATACTACTAAGCCATAAACGGTTTGCTTTTAGTAAGACAACAGACGGCTCTTGAGTTGGCTCTCTGTTAAGCTCTGTCAGCACTTGATTTTCCTGTAGCAGTCCTATTTCCAAAGTGAAAGTAGTTGCTTAGGTTAAATGAACAATCATAGCTGATGGTAGGCTGTGAAGCATCAGAGTACTGGGGAGTGTGGGTTGTGCTTAGCTCTGCTAGAAGCAGTCTGACGCAAACATAGCTAGTGGATAGTGTGCACACTATGTATATGAGACTCATGTTTCCTATTTTGAGGTTATATGGGCCTTATGGCAGTACCATTCTCTCTCATGCATCTGCTCCTCCCCTCTACCTCTTGCCCTGAACAGCATAAGATATTTCTCTTATTGTCTTCTCATAATTCACATTTTTTAATTCTTGTGTAACACTACTTATCAAAGGTTTTCAGTGCCTTTTTCTTAGTAACTCTGATCTCCATAACATTCAGCAAAAGATTCAAATATTATAGCAGAAATGTCAGTACTGGTGATTTATGCCTACGAAAAGAGCAAGACTCTGGGCTCCTTTCCTAGCTTTACTTTTCCATTCTCACTTATTTTCCACTCTACTGCATTCTTCTTAAGTCATGGCAGCTCAGACCTGCATGTGATATTTGAAGCGTTATCAGAGGTATTTGAAATTACCAGTGTGATTTACTTCTGAATTAACACATTTTAAAAAGACAGTAATAATAATTAAAAAAATTTTTAAATGGGATATGATAGTGGTGTGGGCTTTTTCTTCTTTTTAACATCACCAGGGGGGGGGGAAAAAAAAAAAAAAAAAAAAGAGTAGGCTTGAAAGCTCTGTAACTGTATGTTCTTGAGTTCCCCAGGCCGTTGTTTGTTTGCATACAGCTGTCTCTGCAGTTTTTGCTTCTGCTGTTATAACTAGATACTTTCATACAGACCCTGAAGAAAGATCCCTCAGATAATTTATGCTTCAATATGAAATTGAGTCTTTGGTGCAAATGATAGCAAAGCACTGGCAAATGCTGAAGTGTGCAAACTGAAAAAAATTTCTGTTCTGTGTTTGCTGTCACATGAAGGCTAGACAAGCTTGAAACCAACTTTAAAACAGAGCTTGAGTGGAACAAAGTATTTGAGTTGTGGATAATGGGGACGTAGCAGCTTCAGACTGTAAAATCGTATCAAAGTTTTATTACATTAATGCAACCCTTTTAGCAAAAATTATGCCCTATATTCTTGCTTGTTTAATATATAAACAAAACTGAGTTAATATAGCCATCAAAATTTGCCATGAGTTTTTGCTTACATATTTATGCTATATTTATATATTAAATAATGGCTATTATATAACATAATTAACTTATGCATTAAATAGTATGTCATAATACCATGGAATGTAATACAGTTCTAATCATATATTTAGTTCAGCTGATGGACCAAAAAGTCCCCCAACTTGCTTCTAGAACAAATTGTATTCAGTGTAACAGAAACTTAGTCTTACATGACTTTTGTATTTTTTTTCTTCTATTTGAAGTCTCTTAAAATTACTAATAATACAGCTGACTTTGAGATCGTATCACAGCTGAACTTTGTCATGGCATTTTGTGAGTGGGCACATTCTATTTCCCTTCAGACAAATATTTTCTGGTTGATTTGCTTTATCTTTTGCTGAGGAGCTTTTCAAAAAAGTTGTGCTTTTGGCACAACTAATATTTCAACATCCGTAATTCTTTCTTGGCCAACTAGGAAATGCTACAGTGATTTCTTGTAGCCAAGGTAAACATGCTTAAGAGAGGATCTTGAAGGAACTAGCAGGATAAAATGTATGGTCTGCTTTTGTGTAAGTGCTTTCTTTAAATGCCCGAAAATATATAGCCCTGTTACTGAAAATATGAAAAGCTTGTAAAGAACTTTAAATCATTTAAAAACAGTTCTTTTTTTTTTTTTTTTCCTTACATATTGTGTAAGAAAATTAATTTTTGCATCTCAATTTTGTTTACCAGTATGCATTGAGAACAGGCCCTCCCTACTTGCATCCATAGGTGATATTTTGTGCTGACTACATTATCCGTCTATATTTTGGTACTAAAACACTGGAAAGCCTTGCCTTGTTGCATTTGTGATTCAAAGTTTAAATGCAGTTCAGAGGAGGTGGCAGATACAGAAGGAAGGAAGTATAAAGCTGACGGCTAATATGAAACCAACCTAAGAAAAAGGCCTGTCTTACTGGGACTTGATTATTTTTGAAGTGTCTTTAATATTGAACATGTGTTTTGTTTTGTTTTTCTGTCATTGCTCTGTTTGTTTTCCTGTTAGTTTGCTCCTACCTGATGTAATTTTTTTTGTATGAGGGAGAATAGAAAACAGTTGATTTGTTGTCTGCCTCAAATGGAATTTAATACAGTCTTGTTTTGCTTCTGAGTCAGACTTCTCAGAAGATACAGACTGTATCTGTATCTTTGTCACTGGACTTCAGTGTTGCAGTAAAAAAACCTGAACGTGACCAAGGTAGTTTCTCTGATGGTCAGTTTGGAGGCCTTTGGACCAGTCAGAGCTCTAGGTGTTGAATACTTAATCCCTTGAATAGGCAAAACAGGCTGTGACCACAGCTTGAGCTTATGTGTTTCCAGGTGGCAAAGAACTGGTACAGATGTTTTGTACCTGCAAACAGTTATGTACCCTCCCTGATGAAAACACCCTGGGAGACCTCAGCCTCTGCTTGCCTTTTCCAAATGTACTAATGATGAGGCTAACCTGGGCGTTGTTTTACTTCAGTGTCCTCATTGCTTAATATGTCTTTGTGAATCCCACTCTGCTGTTGAAACCTGTGTTCTGTCCTAAATCCTCCCTCACTTTAAGATTTAGATGTGCGTTATTGTGTAACACCTTAATGTATGTTAGGTCTACTGTAAAAAAGGTAATATATTGAGGCATCAAGCTGATGGAATTAGAATCTGGAAGAAGCGTATGTATTGTCAGTTTAGGGCAAGCAGTGTACATGTGCATACATATGCATGCACTGTCTTCTCTGCATGGGAGAACATTAGCATCTTTTTATCCTGGAGTTCAGACACACGCAAGTTCTTTGTCTGAATTCTCTTTGGCCTGTGGTAGACGCGAAGTATTTTGACATTTGATTTGGCTTAGATGCATGGCAGCAGAACTAACCTGTTACACTTTGTACTTGCCATAGGCTAAGAATGTGTGTGCATGCTGACATGTACCACAAATCAGATGACATGTAGTAACTTGTACATGCAATAGCACTGTCAACCTGGGTGTGTTCTAAAACAGGTTTTCTAACTGTAATTACAAGCAGACTAGGAATTACACCATGATCAATTCACTTTACTTGTTTAAAAGAGTATATATGTGAATATGCATATAATACATAAATTCTAGATTGCTTAACTGTTCAATGTGTGAGGCTTAGCTTTTTAAAATTGGCTGCCTATAGCTCTAATGTCTTCCAGTAACATATGCCAGGTTTCTGCTGGTTTGGATTCACTTTCATGTGTGTATCCCTGATTATCAGATTATAGGTATAAATTGGAGCATAAATAATCTTTATTACATATACAATATTTGCAAGATTATTTTGTACTGACTACATTTCTTGTGTTGCATGACAGGTGGTAGAAGAAAATGGAGTTCGTAAAGTGCTGGTATTGCCACACTCGGCTGAATTCCACCCTTCCATGCATCCTCCTCCTCCTCCTCCTCCCCCCCATGTGCCGCATTACGTGCATCATCACCATGCTCTGCTTCCCCACCCACCTCACCCAGTATACCCCCCCGTTCCTGGGACAGGAGAGCTGCCACCACAGTTCATTCACCAGCATCCACCACCACATGTTTTTCAAGAGCAAGGTGAGACTGCCTGTGTTGTTTTAATTAACGAGGCGGCCTTTTGCTCAGTGCATCCAGATTGAGAGCAAGAGACCAAAATTCTATTGTTCACTCTTTCACTCATTTTCTGTGATGTTGGGCTAGTTATTAGCCTACCCAAACCTACTCACCATATGGTTTATGGTATGTGCTTAAAATGCAGCATTGTCTACAAGCATCATGGAGTCTGGGCTGAAGGCCCTCATATTTGCATATATGCAAAATATCATTGTATAAACCTTAAATCTGTTGCTATTCTGTTTTTAAGGATGTAATGCAAACATGGTAGCTTGGAAATGTTCTAGTATTGTGTATATTTTGAATGGATCCTTATTTTTGGTACTGTAAATGCCATAATAACTACCCTTACCTTTCTGTAAAATTGCATGCTTTGAAACTGCAGTGCTTTGTCACAGCCTTGAGGTAACATTTTTTGAAAATGCATTTATTTTGAAGTATTTTTTTTGCTGGACAGAATCCAAATACAACTGGAAAGAAAGTAAAAAGGAATAACATACATACAAAAAGAACCCAGTCATCCATGTTGGAGAACAAAATGCAAGTCCACTCCATATTTAAAATCTGAATGAAACATTACTTCACTGGAGGACTGGGATCATTGCTTACTTCAAGCAGGCTATAAGCTTTGTTATATAAGCAGAAGCATTTAACATAAGAAGAACTTAGGCTATGGAAAAGCATTCATTGTCTCCCCATCAAGCTTAAATTAGTAACTAAACTATTTTGGCCAACATCTAGGGTAAAATACTCACACCTAAGTTACATTTTAAAAACATAGTGTGGATTCTAAACTCACACTCTTTTGAAAATGTGACTGTATGGCTGTAGTGGGGAAGGAAGGCAGCTGCAAGATACAATTCTGGGCAGTTAACAAAAAAGGAAAGATCTGAAATATTAAATCAGAAAAAACAGAAGATCAAAGCTCATGAAGTGATCAAAAATAATTTATAAAAATAGATTCATTAATTTGGATATGATTTAAATAGAAGGAGAAAGGAGTTAAATTACTGAAAATTCTTCTTACAGAAATTTTTATATATTTTAATGTAGTAGTTAGCATTGATCACATTTCTAAAACAAGGAATAAACAAATCTTGAACTGCCTTTCTTTTCCTGCTACTTGATCGCTATGTTCATACACTTATCTGAGCTCAGTTCAGAAACTCTTTGTCAGGTGAGGTCACTTCAGTGTAGTGATGCTCCAGCAGTCAGCAGTATGTGCATATTTCTTGTCTGTTCTGTGTGCCTGGAGACATCTGAGTATCAGCAATGAAACTTGTGAGGACTTCACAGAGCTTCAGCACAGGGCAGCTGTGAGTCACTGCAGCTCTGTGCATCTGACTGACAAAATGCAGTGAAATTACTTTTTTTTTCCCCCAAGTTCTGGTTTTATTGTAGTCATTCTTCTAACTTTGGAACATTTTTCAGTTGTGGAATGAAGAGTACTGAATAATGAAATAAATTCTTCTTTGCTTTGTAGAACCTCGTTCTCATGGAAGGACAAACTTTATTCAGCGAGATGAAAGGAGTCTTAAAATGCAAGAACATCTGAAGAAAAGACTAAAAGATAGACAAGCGAGTGGTCACACTAACAGTAAACTTAACAGTCCTCCTTCTTCACCACATAAAATTAATAATTCTTCCAATTCAGCTATTCAGAATGGAAATGGGAAGGGACAGCAAGTGGCAGGAGGTCTACTAAAGCAGAAACAAATAGGAAAAACAAAGGGCAGTCCAGATGCAGAGATAGGAGGTAGGTTGCACTGAAAGGGGTATTAAAAAAAAAAAAAAAAAAAAGAAAGAAAGAAAGAAAAAAAGCCTACTAGAATCTTTTGCAACAGAAGATCATGTAATTTCACTGGAAAATAGTTGTTGAAAAAGTTTGCGTTTATAAGTTTCTTAGGCTATTCAGGATTAGCAGAAGCCTGAAATACTTTCCATTGTGTTTGGATATATATATATTTTTTTCCTTTGAGATGATAGTGATGTCAAGCTTGGTAGTCTTGAATTTTATCAAGCAAGGTCTTTGGAAAGATTTAAGAGCATGGTTAAGTATAAGCTCATAAAATGTAAATAAAATGTAAAGTGGTAGGATTTCTTGTTTAAAAATTAGTTCTCTAAAGTGTCAATTAGCTATTGAATTATGAGGTACTAAGAGCAGTTCATAATCGCATCATCAGAAGTTCCATTCCCTCTCCTTCTATTACTCAATGTTCAATTAAAAAAAAAAGTAGTTTTTCATTTGCCCCATCCAAGGGAAACTTAATACAAACCTAGAAAATACTCTTTCATTTTTGATCTTTCAGATTCCTGTAAATTACAAACAGACTATGCTTTATTGATAGTTTATCACTTTCTTTTCAGATATCACTTTCTACTAAATTAGAAACAACATGGGAGGGAAGAATGTTTTTTCTGTGCTGTACTCTGCACACTTTTCACAGATTTAAGATAGGGAATTTTTCAGGAACACAAGTTCTATTATTATTCAAACATGCTTACTGTCAAACTTCTTGATTGTTGTTATTATAAGAGATAATGCTGGATTATATTTAATCTATGTATCTTTGCCTTTATCTTGGCCTTTTTTTTAATCTAAAATCAATAGATCTGTATTTTTTCAATGTTCTTGTCCTTCTGTGCCTCTTTTTCACCCCTCTTTAAATCTCTTGCTTACTGCTATGCCTTTTCTAACCTTGAATTCTAACCAATAGTCCAGCTGAGGGTGGTGAGCTGTGAATATTTACCTAAAAGACTTCTGATTTCATTCTTTGCATTAACTCCTCTGATATATAGGAGTTACTTAAAATTTCAAATAACAAGAAGGTTTGAGCATTAAACAATCTCTTTCCAGGATGCTATTTGATCAGTTATAATTTCTGCTCAGTGCATTATTTTGCTCAAATTAATCTTTGAGTTTTTTAATAGCTTGTGCCTTTTTACTTTCGTGTACTAAAATACCGTTTTTACAATATCTATCTTTCATGTTGCTTTTGATACAGTGTTTCTGAAATGCAAAGAGTTTCTTATGATTCCTTAAAAGAGTGAGGCATCTTTTAGTTGTGTGTGTCTCAGAGTAGGTGGTTTTGTAAGGCTCATCTGTTTCATTGCTGTATTTAACACTTCAGTTAGAACACCAAAGCAGAAATCTGACTTTCTATTTTGGGAAGTAAATAGAGGTGGAAGTTTTTGTCTAACTTGTTTCAACTGTTTTGTCTAACTTATTTTTTTAAAAACTGTTTCAGTTTTTCTTTAATATCCAGAATTGCTGAGCATATAGATAATTGATATTTTTAGTGTAGTTTTGATCAAGCCTTTTTCCACATTTTATCAAGGAAAATGGTTTGCGATGGAAATTTAGGGAAAAGCACCTCATAAGCACATCTGATAGATACAAAATCTTACTGTCAGTTTTTAGCACCTTTAATTTTCTGAGGAATATTTTTCTATTATCAAAGAAAATCCACTTCTGAGATTAGGAAAAATATACCCTTTGTGCAGGATGTATTAAAAGGGTTTTTGTAACACTGTTAGTTTTGGATAGTTCATGTTTCTACCCATCATGCAGTCAAAATAAATAGGGGAAATGAACTTTGCACAATAAGTACTATTGTTAAACTCCTAATGAAGTGAACTCCATCTTGCGGTGGCATTTTTGTAACAGAATGATTTACTTTCAAGGGATTTTCTGTAATCTGTTTTGTATTTGAATTTTCAGATTCTGACACAGAATCCAAGAAATATGATATCCACTTGAGCATTGGCAAGCCAGTAGTAAGTATTATTCTTAAAATACTCTTATTGTCTATGTATATGCTCTCTGTCAAATAACATGCATTTTTCATGTTGTTTCTTTTTTTTTAATGGTTCATGTCTTAATAGCGAAAATGAATTTTAATTGTTAGAGATTATAGCTGGGAAGGGGCAGCTGTAGTGTACAAGCTCACTTTTTCTCAGCTCTCTGGAATGGTCCACCTGACTCAGTTTTGCAGTCTTTTAAGGCAAAGGTATTTCCACTGTTGAGGCTGTCTAGTATATGTAAGCACTTCAGTACCTTCCAAATAAAGGGTCTGGTAAGCTGATGGAAATCTGTCCACTCTGAGTCTTTGAACCATCCTTCATTCAGCCTAGAGGATTTAAGAATGTTAATACAGAATTTACAAAAGTAGTTCATTATTTTCATGTTATGTTTAGCAATTAGAGTAAATATTTGAATATTAGCAGAATATTTAGGAAGCTGGAGTCTTGTATTATTTAAATATCTAAAGTCTAAAATTGCCTTTTTTTTTTTTGATCTTAAACATGCTTAATGAAACTCCTCTTTGCATCTTCTGTACAGTAAGCGTGGGTTGCGTTCTTCTGCTCCAGCTTTCCAGTCATTCTTTGTTATGGTAGTGTCTTTCCATTGCTGCCTCTGCCATCTGTACTTAATGCCAACAGAAGGCTGTGTTGGCTTTGTCATGGAAAGTTTGCAGTATGGGAATAAAATGGGGAAAAAGCTTAGGTCAGAAATTTTAGTCATAGCACTTAAAATCTGAGCCTCTTAGTGTCTTCAAAATCAGTGGTTAAGTTTTAAGATTGAGGGAGGAAGTTATAATAGAGTTAGAAAGTCAGGCCATCTGATTGTGCCTAAATGTAGATCTTGTGCCCATGCTGAAGACTGCAAATGTGAAAATTTGATCTAATTGAGTTCTACAAACAGTACAGGTGAAATAGAAATTTCTCTTCATACACAGAGACAATGTTGTGCGTCTTTAGTAAGTTTGTTTAGCTAATGCTTGAAGGCAAATCCGTTAATATGATATTTCAAAAATAAGAACAGAATAATAGTTTTTATTCAGATAATGACTCGATATTTCCACTGTGAAGATAAAGAATTCCTCCAGTGAGGAACTTCATGGGCAAACTAGCAACACCATGTTATTGACTAATATACCTTTTATTACAGAAAGCAAACTTACTTGCATTATTTATGCTTTTAATAGGTTTCTGATATACAAGCAAGATCAGCCGTTCTGTCCTGGAATCTCCCAGTTAGTTCACAGAATGGAGAGAGCCATAGTCATAGTCCAGCAGCATTTACATTTGAAGTAGCAATATCCAACAGTGGTAAAAATGGAAAATTTAAATCTGTCTATGTGTAAGTTTAGTTTCTTCATTTAAGCACAATACTGATGTTTAAAAACATTAACCAACCAGCAATCTCTGTATCAGGAGCTATTTTTTGACTTGCAGACTACCTACTTCACATGAAATAAATTTTAAGTAATACCAGTAAGAGTTACATGGACAATAGAAAACATTGAAAATTAAATGTACGCTACACAGCTTTGCTTTTTAAAATCTTTCAAGTATAAGGAAGAGCTGTAACTTTTTGTTCTTTTTTTTTTCACCCCTTTTCACAGTGGGGAAGAGTTAACAATTACTCTTCCTGATCTCAGACCAGCAACTGATTACCATGCCAGGTATGTTTCTGGAAGTGGAAAACTTAGTGTTGATGTTCATGTTAATAATTAAATTATTGCCGCTTCCTGAAAAAGATGTAATCACAGATAGTTTGGGGAATATATTCTGTGTAAAATATCATAGCTCTGTGCATTGCTGTTGCCATCTAAATTCCTACTTAATTCTAGTTGCATAAAAATGCCATCTCATTTTTTTCTTCCCTGCCATCTTTTCTTGTTTCTTCAAAATGCAAGCTTCGCAATATCCTCTGCTGGTAGTTTTAGAAAGACAAGTTTGAACTCAGTGAAAGGGATTCTTGTGGGCCAAAGACAGCAGCAAATAATTTAGACTTTAACATGGATCTAGGAGTTTGCCTTTTGAGCTTGATTGTAAGGATGCTTCTCTAAACTGCATGCCTCTGTAGCAATGCAAGGAAGGAAGTGGAAGTTGGTTCAGATGGAGGGGAACGTAGATGCTGTGTCACAAAAGAACAAGACGTGAGGTTCAAGAATGGCCATGCAATGTTCTTGAGGTCACGGCAGTAAATATATACCTTCTGGTAGTCCTTAGCTGGTCTGGAAAAGAGCAAGAAGCTGGTTAAAGAAACCGAGGGAACATTGTGATCCAGCAGTAGAAGAGAGGGCCTCAATACTTGGGCAAAGGAAGAGGCAAGTTTTAAGATTTATTGAAGCAAAACCCTATTCTTAAACTGAAAAACAGGTCTTAGTGTGCCAAATACCTGGCACAGCTCCACTTGCGCAGTGCAGTACAGTGTGTGTTTGGTTCATGGTGTTACCTTCCACATTGGCCAACATTCTCTTACCTGCAACTCAATTGAGAAGATGGACAGTATTTCTCACTTTTCAGAAAAATTAGTGAAGTCATTGCTCATCAAAACCAAATGCAAATGGGCATGACTGTTTTGGAGACTGTCACATTTGAACAATTACATGTTGATACATGCTGTGACTTCATTGCCTGAGCAGCTTATTTAGTTTGTTTTAATTTCTGTACACTTGTACAAGTTAGTGTCATCTGTATTTGAATCAGAAGGTCTTTCAGCAAAAGGTTAATTTTAATCAAGTCAGACACTCCTTCTCATTCATTTAGTAACATTTCTTCCAGTTTTCATCACACCTCCTTTATTTTGTCACTCAAATATCATTACTGTCGTAAAATAAAATGCAGTCTTCTTTCTCGCAGTGATGACTAGGAAAGAGCACTTGTGCGAATAATCTTGCTAATGTTTCTCAAAGGCCAGAGGCCTGCAAACCTGTGTGAAGACTTGTGTTTTTGTCAACAAAGCTTGCCACATTTCTTCTGTCAGAGGAGTATGAACAATAGAAAGGACTCTTCAGTTGTTACTACATTTTGAAAAGGAAAGAAGTAATTGTAAAGTTAATGAAAGATGCCAGATGGACAGTATTCAAGATTAATAGATTTACCCATGTGAACTCTATCCAACTATTCTATCGGCATGTCCATATCTCCCTGAACCGGATAATAGTGGGGTTTTTTTTGTTGTAAACATACTGGAAGCTGGTGTGAAATCATAAACTCATTGTTTACTATCTGCTCCTGAAAGAAAAAGCTTGATATTGTCAGCTTTTGGAACCAATGATTTGAAAGAATGATTGGGCACTTCCAATAACTGGAGCAGTCTGGACTTTTTTCTCTAACCACTACCTATAATTAAACACATTTCTAAAACTGACAGCTCTTTCCTTAAATTTTCAGTTGCTAATGAATTAACAGCATACTCTAATTGTTCTTTGTTCAGAGTTTCAGCAACCAGCAGTTCCATAAAAGAATCTGTTTCAGAATTGGTGAGTTTCACTACAGAAAGTTGTGAGCCAGACTGTCCAGCGGCACCCAAGCTAATTAACAGAACCAAGAACAGCCTGAGTTTGCAGTGGAAAGTAAGCAATCTGATATATTCATGTATGATATATTTACTTTGTCAACAATTTAGTACTACTTTTAGATTTTGGCTTTTAAGTTGCTCAGTGAAGATTGGTCATGGAAATCTTGATTGCTTCTTCTTTCTCTTACTGCTCCTTACTCAGTTTCTTTCGTATGAATTTAGTATAAGAGCTGACAGCAGATCTCCCTAACTATAAACTATCCAGTAGAAAAGTTTTTTTTTCTAAAATGATAGCATATGAAAGGATACAGTATTCATATTTTTGCTTAGGGTTCCTGCATGGTAAATATAATGATTCGGAGTTCTCAATTATTCTAAGTAACTCTTCATGAATTCCTTTGGCTAGCTTGAAGATTGATTTTTTTTGAATCAACCTTTCGAATATATACAGTATAGTCTGTGAATGCTTGGTGGTAACTGTGTATTCTTTTCATATTTTTTTTTGTAACTATGCATATATTGAGAAAATGATTTGTGGATGAATATTGCATTAATTAGTAAATTACTTGTATAATCTGTGCCCAACAAGTATGGCAGGTTCCCAATTCATATGTTACAGCAAGTAGTAATACTGGTTATTTGAATGCTTACACTGCTCAAATACATAACTAGTAAATACCAAATGTAAGAAAACAAAAATTGTAGGAATAAAATTTCATAAAATGAAACTATACATAAGTTTATATTCTAAGCTATAAGAATTAATGGAATCAATATAGCAGCCTAGAAAACCATCAGGAACGAGGAATTAAATTAGTTGCTAGTTTTTACCCTCTCTAGCTCTCTTTACTGAACACATCTGTGCTCACAGTAGTCTCAAATTATCATAAGTCTGTTTGTGGAAGAGGGCTGTTCTGTATACATAGTGCAGATGCATTTCAGCTGTACACTGACTTTACATATATGATTTTAAAAGGCAGTTGGAATATGTTACATTCAATTATTAAATGTTTTGTTAATATATGTAAAAATATATGAAATTCAGTGATCTGATTTTAACTGTATTTTTTGTTTGTTTCTTCATTTTCAGTCCTCAAATGACAATGGTTCCAAAATAACAAATTTTCTTTTAGAATGGGATGAGGTAAGCCCTTTTCTAGTGGAAAAAAAAATCATAATGACATCTGCAGGCTAATTAGTTTTTAGAAATACTTTTTGTTTAGGTACATCATCCTTATTTTTATTGCAGCTGTCCAGATAGTTTTAAAGGGACTAGCCAGATCAAAAGCTTGAATCAGATTGCTAGTATGGCAGTGATTCAGGTAGAGGATCCCTTCAGAACCTCGGAGAGGATAGAAAACTCTAATTTTATTCTTGTCATTCAAAATGTCATTTGTTCCTATATGCTGTTTAAATGGATGAGCATTTGACTAGTATCTACAGTAGCTGTCACAAATATCACTCAAATTTTGAAGTTCTCACTAAAATATATTCTGAAGTGATGATAAACTTTGGAAGGATTTTTTTATTATTTTGTTTTGGAGGAGGGAGGTTGTACTTACCGCTAATTTAGAAAGTCCTCTAATTTCATAAGAAGCTATTCTATGAGGTTTTTAGGAGATTTCTATATTCACAGTCCTCTAACTAGCAATCCTAGGTCAGGAATGATCCATTTCTTCACCTTGGTAGCTCATTCATATGGCAGGTGATGATGTACAAACACCTGGTGACAGAGCCTCAATTGCAGTTATTTGTTACATTTTTTGGTCAAATGTCCAGCACAGAAACACCAGATACTTCACTTCTCATTCAAAATGTGATTTTAGTATCAGGAATGCTCGGGATAACTGTGGTCACTTTAGCTTTTTATATTGTTTTAGACTTTTTTTTTTCCTCGTTATCGTTAAATTGGTGACATGAAATTTAGGGAAAAATTAAAGATAAAGGAGTTGATCTTAACAGGGAGCAAATAGTCCCTCTGTACATTACTCAATTTGTTCTCCTTTCTTTAAAGGGGAAGAATGGACCCTTCAAAGAATGCTACTATGGGCATCTGAAACAGTATAAACTTACAAAACTATCTCCTTCTACAAAGTATTCACTCAGATTAGCTGCTAAAAATGATATTGGAATGAGGTAATGAACACGATATATCATGTGATTTATTTTCTCATCAACTGTATCTGTTGCTGTTAACATTTTCTCAAAATACACTTTTCCAGTGGATTTAGTGAAACAGTGGCGTATTATACAGCAGGAATTGTCCCACCACCTCCATTGCCCCCTCTGCTCGTTGAAGCAGGAGTGACCTGGCTGTCATTAAAATGGAGCCCACCTAATGGGGTTTCTTCAGATGACTCTCTGACTTACAGTTTAGATATGGAAGAAGAAGGTTCCGTAAGTGTTGGTTTTGTTTTATGTATGTCAAAGCCTGATATGCAGTAGTGCTTAAATAAGAATATAACCTTATGTTTTACTTCCAAATGAAATAAGGCAAAATACAGCACTAGAATCCCAATAGTTTACAAGCACTGCATGTATTCATAAAACAAAATGAAGATGAAGTTGTTCTATAAATGAGCTTAAAAACCCCGTGATCTTTCATACTTTTTTGTTTTACAAATGAAAATTAAAGATTGCATTTGTTCTTATTTTCTCTGCTTTACAGGGTTATGGTTTCCAACCACAGTACAATGGAGATGAACTCTCATGCACTTTAAGAAATCTTAGGAGGAGTACTTCCTATAAGTTTAGGGTTTGTACTATATTTTGTTTCTAATTTAATTACAACTATATATTTCTGGAACTTCAGCGCTTTCATGAAGTGAAGACTTTTTTTGTGGAGACTAATTTATCCACAGTAATTTTGGAGTTGTAATGCTTTTTGGTGAGTTGTATTATAAAGTAGAGGGTCTTTTCTGTACTAGCTATTTTTTTCCTGTTTCTTTGCATAGAATAATTTTGTAAATAGTAAGATACTGCTTGTCATTCAGTCAAACATTTGTTATGTATTCTGTTCATTCCTAAAACAGCTCTTTGCCTACAACAGTGAAGGAAAAAGTAATCCTAGTGAGGTGGTAGAACACAGCACCAATCCTGACAAACCAGGACCTCCAAGTAAACCCACTGTGAAGGGAAAGATCCATTCGCACAGTGTGAAAGTTACGTGGGGTAGGTTAACTTTTGTTAGCATTGTCTTTGAGTTTTGTGTATGTACACTCAGTAAAACAGATTTATGAAAACAGGTAAAATTCTTAGGCTAATTACTTGTCTCTACAGAGGTTAATATTCTAGGAGAAATATTTAGCTTTACAAAAAGTTGCAACTTTTTTTTAGGGCTAGTCTTGTTATAGTGTGTGTGTATAATATAGACATAAATATGTTGTATTCTGTCTGTATATATGTATGTGTATATATGTGTACATATATAAAAAACAAAAGTAGTATTCTTTATTAATTTAAAAAGCATTCAGTGCTATTGGCTGTTTTAATAGCCTTGTATTTACTGTGACGCTTAAATAATCTGCATGTGCTCCTAAAATATAAAGGTGTGTACCAGACGTTAGCAGTGGTGTGTTTTTTTTTTTTTCATACTCTTCCTCCTGACGTCATCACAGTTAGTAATAGAAAATAATTATTGATCTGGAAAACACCTTGTTAATATATAAGTATGGTCATAAAATTTCAAGGTAGATTAAATTTTATATTGCAGTTTCTGTTTGAATTTAATTTTCTACGTGAATGTCCTCTGGAAATGTTGATTACAAAATAGTGCATTATCTTCTGCAATTTTTTTTAAGATATTGCTTTCTTTCAGAACCACCAAAAGATAATGGAGGATCAGACATTTCTAAGTACTTCTTGGAAATTTCAGATTTAATTGGTAATTAATCATTAAATACTAGTTTTGCTTATGGCTAATATCTAAATATCTGCATTATTCATTGCTGTAGTAATTATTGTACTGTTTTGCATGGCTATGTGTTTGTTGTACATGATATTTCTTTACTTTTTTTAGCTTTTATTCTGTGGCTTGATTATTTTCATAATTGAAAATTCTCTCAGAATTATTAATGTTGATTTTTATTTTTCCAAAATTTTCCCAATATGAAATAGTGTCGTTCTTTCCTTAGGAAATAAATGGGAAATCATATACAGTGGTTCCCAGAGAGAACATGTATGTGATCATCTAAAGCCTGGTACCTCATACAGAATGAGAGTTTACTGTATCAGTAAAGGTGGTGAAAGCCAGGTGAGAAAAAAATAGATAAATTTGGTCTTGAAAGATGTTCGTTTTAATCTGTATTTTACTGAAATGTTGTTTTGCATTTCAATTCGTATATTATTGCTAGGTTTCTGATGTTCTGACTGTTACAACATCAGCTGTTCCTCCTGGACCGTGTCATGCTCCATGCCTGGCAGGCAAAGCTAAGCCCAAGGAAATCACTTTACAGTGGGGTAAGCTCCAGAGTTTCTAAGCAGCATATTGTACTGATTTTAAATGTCAGAATGAAAATGAAAAGTCTGTTCAAGTCTTTAAAAAATGCAGCCCGGGTCATTAGCTTTTTAGAAAGCATAAATCTCACTAACCAGCTATGATCTGGTGGTGCATACATGTGCAGTGGTATGGAGAGTTAAACATACGCAAATGCCTTCCTGTTGGAAGGCTTGCTGGCCACCTCATTACACATTATTATTGGCAATTTAAAAACGAATCTTCATTTATTCTTTGGTTTTAGCTCAGGAAAGGAGACAAGCAAAATGTAATGAACTTACTTTTTTTTTTTTTAAGAATATATATCAAAAATATCTGGAAGACTATGAGGAAGACCATGTTAAATTAATCTATCATTACCTGAAAAAAGTTAGAAGTTCATGAAATGTTCCTGTTCAAATAGGTGATAAACACCTGCACTCCTACTTTTAGAATTCATCTGATTTGTAGCTTGAGGTGGCCAATTAGATAGTGGTTTCTGTAGTTAATAGCAAAAAAAAAAAAATCACTTTCTATTTCATAGATCCTCCTTCCATAGATGGAGGTTCAGAAATAATGGAATATGTTATAGAGATGGCAAACTCTGAACAAGATGAACGCAGACAAGTATATCAGGGTCCAGCATCGGAATATGTAGTAAACAACCTACTTCCTGGACGAACATACTGCTTCTGGATACGAGCAGCAAATAAAGTTGGGGTAACTACTCTGCTGATCAGATTATGTTATGCAAAGGACAGTAATGGTGCTGTTGTGTTAGGAGCCTGATATTTTACTGCTGTGTTCCATGGTAGTTTTGTTGAAGGAGCGAAAATTCTTACAGTAAAAAAGGTGATGTAAAGAAGATTCAGTATAATAGGACTGAAAGAACGACTGAATTCGCTGACCAAGGAATGTTTGTTGCTGTGTTGCATTTTTGTTGTATAGTGGATTATTGTTGTTACCTAAGCTAACTAATTGCAGAGTTAGCTCTAATAATTCTCTACTACTTTCAGGCATTTCTTTGACTGCAATGTAAACCCTATCTTTCTTGCTGGAGATAACTACTCAGTGTTTGTGCATTAATAAAATGCCTTGTGTTTTATGATTAATGTAGATTTTGCAGGTTGGTGGTGTGGGGAATAGTATTGTGCAGAGAGAGTGTGCTCAAAAAATGCCAGGTTTGAACAAGGTTGGAGTAAACATTGGTCTTTCTGAAACAGTACCCATTTGCTTCTGGAAGCCAGATCCTGACTACAGGATCTGTAGAGAAGGGTCCTGGGAAAGGAGGGGTTATGAAACCATAGGAGTATGCATTAGTGGGAAGATTATAGATATTGTGTATGCCCAGAGCCAATTTGTAGAGTAAACTGTCTGAAAGGAATTTTAGATGGTGTGTGAAACTAGCTAGCACTGAAATCTTCTATTTAATTGCCTTTCAAGTTAAAAACACTTTATTTTCTTCAGCTCATACACTTGCACGTTCATTTTTGCTGTACTATTGTTGCTATATTCATGTGATTCTATTTTCTTACAGTTTGGTCCTCACTCTGACAAAGCAGAGATCTCTACTGCTCCAGGCCCTCCTGATCAGTGTTGCAAACCTCTGATAACTTGTAAGAGTGCAACTTGTGTTGTGGTTTCATGGGAGGTAGGTTTTCATAATCCTCAATAATACACAAATTAATATTTGGCCTTTTAGTGACGCACATGCGTGGAAATGGAAGAAATATTTCAAACATCTCTTTGCAGTGGCATACGTTATTCTTATAAATTTTGTTAGCTGTGAATCTCCATCTTAAACTGAATAAACCGTGACATTTAAATCTTCCTTGTGGTATGGTAACTAGCATTATATTGCTAATGCATTTAATTCATCCAAGTGGTAAGAGATCTTGAGTAATTAAAAATTCTAGTCTGAATAGAATTGTTACTATAGCCACGTATTTAGATGGAAGACTTCTAACAAGCCAAACTTAACAGTCATGCCCTTGGCTGCTGTTGAAGGTTTGAACGAGTCTTAAATTTACAGCATGGTTTTAAGAAGTCTTGATGCAGTATGCTGTGACAACACTAGCTTCAAATCTATGGATGTGTTATACCTGCACTGTTTAATGCTAGTAAAGAGGCTGAGTATCAGATACTGAGAAATAAGATCGTTCTCTCAAGAGACCTCAAGTTTTGAACCTCAGTGCTTCTATCGTAATGTCTTTGTTCAGTGTAACAAGAGATCTCATTTGCATGACAAGCATGTACCTATATGTAATAGCTGAATGAAAATTCATCATTTAAACCCACAGAGTCCTACATGCAATGGTGCAGAAATCAGTGAATACAGACTGGAGTGGGGACAAGTGGAAGGATCAATGCATATCATTTACACTGGCCCTTGCCTGAGCTATGAAGTAAAAGGTCTCACACCTGCAACCACATATTATTGCAGAGTACAGGTATGAAAAGCCTTTTATTATGTGTTACTAAGGGGGAAAAAAAAGGTACAAACAGTTTGGAGAAATATTTAACATAGAGATGGATAATATTATGTACTCTTACCTACCAGTGCAGTGTAGAGAGTGATTAGTAGAAGGAACACTTTCCCTTGTCTCCCAGCCCCTCCTAAGGATATTTATCTAGAAATGAGTTTTAGGCCTAGTGTTGCATTAAGTACCATACATTTTGCGTGATTACACTCATGTCACAAAATGGGTGTGATCAGGCACCTTCAGTATGTTCTCATTGTGCATTCATATTACTCAGTAAACTGTGGTTATGTTTAATAACTATCACTTACTGTTATTCCTAGGTAACAATGCTGCAAAATACACTGCTTTTCAGTTATCGTGCAAGCAGTGCTGCTTGGTTATGATCTTACTCACGAAAGTAAAATACTGTATTCAGTTCTGGATTTACATGTTTACATTTAATTTTGGAATTTTTCCATGTTCTTCCAAATTGCTTTTAATGACCTGTAAATTGGAAGCCTGATAGATGTGACTATCTGATTAGAAAAATGCGGGTTCAGTAAACAATACGTGGTCGGTCTTTCAGGCTGTGAATATCGCTGGAGTTGGGTTGTTTGGTGAGATTGGTGTGGTGACAACCCCTGCATCAGTGCCTGCAGCAGTATCAGTACTGCATTTACTTGACGAAGATCAAATGGAGATTTCTCTTCCTTTATCAACGTGCCTTGCAATTCATTGGGAAGAACCATGTTGTCATGGGTCAGAGATCACTGGATATAATATAGAATATGGGGAAAAACAGCTTGTCACTATTGGTAGAAACACAAGCCATGTTCTTGAGAATCTACTGCCTGACACTCTGTACAGGTAATAATTTATTGTTTTATTCTGAAACTGCCTTTGTAGAAGTTTGAATCCATAGCTCTAAGGACAGTGTGTTTAAGGTTTTGTAACAGCTTCATTCAGACTACAGTATATTTTTGGAGGGTCATTTCTAATGGGCAGTCTTAAGCAAACCAGTGCTTGTGAATGGGATCTGAGGGGTAATCTAAATGGAAAATAGACCAACTCTGTTAGCTTCTGAATAGTACTGTACTTTGTGCTGCTGAAGAGAGCAAGAGTTTCACTGATACATTGTAGACAAAACACAAATGCTTGTTGAGTACTCAGTAAGTTGATTCTTCTTTGATGGGACTTGCCTGGCTGTTTTCCCTTAATATTGATGGATTCAGCATTCATTCCTAACACATCAGATAAGGGTCACTGAGTGAAGTACTTGTAAACAAATTGGCATACACTGTACACAAGAGACACAGTGATTGAAGGCTTTACTCAATGGAGACTAAAGCCATAACTTGGATAATTAAATGCCTGAAATGATGTGATGTGATTATTTTAGTAGGACATGATGATACTTGGCTAGTTCTGTATCCTCTTTCTTGCATCCTTCAGTACAGGGTATTATGGGAGAGAGAAAGAAAGTTGAGAGATTTCTTCATAAAATAGTCTGTAACTGCATTTGTCTCACTTCCGATATATCTTTCAGGTTTGGGGGTTTTTTTTGTTTTTTTTTGTTTTTTTTTTGGTTCACTAAAATATGTACAGCAGGGGTTTCCTCCAACTGTTGATACAATTATCGAGCAGCGTTCATGAAAAATCTGTTACCTAGCAAATGAAACTTACACAAACTTGTGTCAAAATATAAAATACTTTGCTGTAGAGTTCTGCAGTATAGTTTTGTAGTGCTGTCAGATACTCTACCATTCTATAAGAACTTTAGATCCCCAATAATCTGCAGCATTTTTTCTTCATTCTTTGTAATGTTCAGCTAATATGATTTATAAACAAAAAAAAAAAAACAAATAGCACTTGAATATTAGAATTGATCTTTCACAGGTGTGACTCATGAAATGATATTTGTTAGTAGCATAGTATTTTTGATATTTAATAGTACTTAATGCTAGGAAAATATCACATAAATGTCACTCCTATAAAGGTTGCATTGCAATTAGACGGTATAAATGTATAAATATAGGAATTTTTAAGCCTGGAGGAAGAAGAATAAATGCAAACGTTACATATATGGCCTTATGCAGTTTTTTGCTTTTGTTAAATACATGCCTGATTTATTCAGCAGCTCAAAAAAAAAATAAATAAAACAGTCATATCTAGAATTAAACTATGATGTTCAGGGGCAAGAGGGAATGCTGTGCTAAGATGCTTATTCTATCTCAAATCGAAGACATTGTTCTAGGTTTTGTGGATTTAGAACCTTTTTAGTTGGAAGCAATATGTATAGAGAGATGATTAGCATCTCACCAAAATAGGCTGAATATATGGATAGGGTAACTGTTCTTGTATTGGGCCTTAGGTTTGGTTAAAGTTCAGTTCAGGTTATGGAACATCATTGTCAACATTAGGCAAGCAGTTCAGGTTAAGGTGATGGTGGAGGACCTGGGCACTTGTCCATTGCTTAGAGTAAACCTGAACAATACTGAGAAATACTGAAGTTTTGTTATGTTGCAAAACAATGTAATTATTTTGATTTATTTTAAAATAGAGTATTTTTAATAGTTAAAGTTTACTTTCTATCTGCTTTCTAATTGTTCTGTTGTTTGTAGCCATATTCGCTACAAAGGTTAACTTACACTTCATTACCTAGTATTTCTTCAGGACTTCAGTAAATTACTCATACAGCTGCTCTTCTCACATTTCTAGAGTTAGAGTACAGGCCATAAACAGCTTTGGAGTTGGTCCTTTCAGTCATTCCATTAAAGCCAAAACAAAACCACTACCTCCTGACCCTCCTCACCTTGAATGTGTGGTCTTCAGCTACCAGAGCCTTAAACTTAAATGGGGTGAAGGTCCTAGCAGAGCTTTAATCACCAATCCTACACAGTTCAATCTGCAGATGGAGGACAGGTTTGGAAGGTAAGATAATTAGAACATTAAGGATATTGTTGCTTAACAACTTGATGTTCAGCTTTTAACACATTTAAAGTTCTCTTACCTCTGTGAATAATACAGTAAATAATGGAGAAGCTCATTTGGACATTGTGAATTTGCCCCCAAAGTTATTGTTGCTATTTTTGTAGTAAATTTCTACATGAAAATTTTCACCAAGCTCACTTGCAATGTTAACATAGAAGTTAGTGATTACTGAGTAACTCTTAAGTTGTGTGTGTGTATATTTTTTTTTTCTTTTTCCTTCCAGGTTTGTTACTGTTTATAGTGGTCCTTGTCATACGTACAAGGTACAGCGACTCAGTGAATCCACTACGTACTATTTTAAAATCCAGGCATATAATGATGCTGGAGAGGGGGAGTTTTCTGAAGTTTATGCTTTCACTACAACTAAGTCTCCACCAGCATCTCTTAAAGGTGAGCTTATACAGCTCTGGAAACCTGTGCAAGCCATTTATGAAGTATGTTAAGCGCTCAAATCTGACTAATTTCTTGATCCAGCCTCTTTCCATGGCCTGTGTGGGACATAGAAACTAGTTGTGTTTGAGCATTTTCTTGGCATAAGAAGGGTTTTACTGGCTGGAAACCAGTGTGTGGCCATCTCCCACACTGTATCCCTTCCACCTCTGACAGTGGACTCTTCTCTACCTGTTTTCAATTGGTTTCTCAGGGTAGTTATCATTTGATACAAGTTAACGTGTAGGCAAATGAGAACACAATACAAATACATCCTCTGAATCTTCACTTCGTAATATGAACGTTAAGGATCCCACTCTAGGGAATGTAATTATGAAGATCAGAACGCTAAGTATTTGCAAAATCAATTTAATGAACCTTGTTTATATCATTTGATTTCAACTCTGGACATATAGGGACATAAATGATGTTCTCCCTAGTGATTTGAAAGTGCCTACTCATCTGGACAAGCATTAGGCTTTAGAAGCTCAACCTTGTCGGCTAGAAAGGAAGATAAATGTGGCGTAAGCTTATTACAGTAATCATTTTGTAAGTTTATGTAATGAAATACAGCAAAGAAACAGAAAGTAGTACAAAACAGAAATCCTGATTGCTTAGGATGATCTGAATGTCTTTCGTTACCTCTAAGAATGACTGTTACTTCTACATTGCTACCAAATGTATTGGAAAACCCTACTTAAATTTTTAGATTTAAGTTGTCAAGTCATTTGCCTTAGAACTGATACACTTTAAATGGAAAATTTACAAAATCAAAGTGTATTTTAAGCAAAAAATCTATATTGTCTGTGAAACCAGTGAAAAGATGAAGGATTTGAATGTTTCTTTGGAGATATTCAAAACCCAACTGGACATGATCCTGGGCAACCTGCTGTAGCTGACTGTGCTTGAGAAGGGATTGTTGAGCCAGATGATCTTCAGATGTCCCTTCCAACCCCAGATATTCTGATTAAAAAAAAAAAAAAAAAAAAAGTCTTGTTAGTGTTGCCTGCCCTCTATATTAAGAGAATTTATTTTTAGTTAGGAACATAACTGTCTAGTTTCTATTTATGAGGTGCCAGATGAACCAGATGAACCTTTTGAGTAAGACTCTTTGCCCAGTTAACTGTGAATATGAGTCATTGTAATTAACAATTTTGGCCCTTTTTCTTTTCATCTAATTAGAAAAGGCAAGAACATTTGTTAAGGCCATTGTTCTCTTTCCTAAAATACCAACAAATCACTTTCTTCCAGCACCCAAAGCAAATCAGCTGGAAGAAAACACTTACGAAATCACATGGGAACCTTTACAACCGATGAAAGGAGATTCCATTGTTTACATCCTTCAGCTTGCTGCTGGGAGAGAGTTCGATCAGGTACTTTTTATCAACATAATTTTTTTTTACTTTGAAATGTAATTTTTGCTTTTTAAAAGTATTGTAATAATTATCCTCTTGATTTTTACCAAATCTGATTAGATTCTCAATAGTAAGTTGTTCCAAAGCACATTATAGTTCCTGTCTGTCTTCAGCTTGCTTCAAATCTGTTCAAAGCAGTACTTTCAAATCTCTTCATGCGTATCATACCTTTTTAATCGCGTCCCAGGAAAGTAATGAAACTACAGATTGTATGTTCAGGCATCTAGGGTTGGGCAGATAATGGGTGGGCAGTCTGTTCTGACTGTTTGTCTTGAGATTGATTTCGTTTACCCAACAGCAAGTAGGTTCTTTTTCTTTTCTTTTCTTTTCTTTTCTTTTCTTTCTTTTCTTTTTTTTTTTTTTTTTCTTCCTTTGCAAGTCTTTTGTTTTTTTTTGAGGAACTTGATTGTGTGGTATGAGTGTGCATAAGCTCTGCTGATGTTCAAAGACCTTTTTTTCTTGGCAGTACATGCAAGAACATATACACATTCTGTCCAAATAGGTGCGTGTTTCTCATTTTCTGTCACCTTTTGATATCCTAGGTCCTCATTGTAGTATCATATGACAGACTGTCATTGTCTCCCATCTTGGCTGTCCTTGTTCTGAGATTTAATCGTGCTCAATTTACTGCATTTTATTTTGGAAGAACACTTACTTCTTTGGCATGCTCTCTCTTTATGGAGGGTCTTTCCTCAAAGATTCTCTGTAATGTGGCTAGTCAGTACAGCATCTGTTGCTTCTGCCACCAGCATAGTAGCACAACCTTCTTCAGCCTTTGAGATTTGCCAGTCCTATAGAAAGTGAGTTTTGACTTCCAAACTTCACTCTGTCTGGAATGAGGAGTATCCAAGTACACGTGAATGTGCTTGCTCTTGATCTAAACAGTTTTGAGTTACCAGTTCACAGTTTAGCCTGTTCTCACCTGAAAAGAAACATCCAGCTTTTAGCAAATGGAACGGTGCATGATTCTGTAGCAAGTTCCCGAGTTTGATTTTAGAAGATTGGCACCATCCTTATGCTGAAAGGCTTTGCAGTTTGATAACGGTCCTCAGTGGGTCTTTGGACAATCTCAAAAGGAACGATATTAGCTTTACAGCACAAAGCTACTGCTACTCACCTGTTCAGGACAGTAGTTCACAAATAATAGTGGACTTCAGCATTAACAGGTACTGAAAGGTCATTTTTAGTTCCAGAAAGTCATCAACCCTTGAACCTGATGCATTGACAAGTATACCTGCATGTCTTGCTTGCCCAGAGTTCTGACCACCTTAGCAGACAAGTTCAGTTCATTTAAACTGGTATCAACATGGTACACAAAGCTTGAGGAAGAAGCCTCGCTTCCCTAGGGAGTGTCTGCCTGCCAGTGGCTGCTTTTGGCCTGCTTTGTTTGTTTGTTTTTTTTCCTTACGTTCATTCTCCTGATTGTTTTCTTCAGACCATCTGCTTCATTAGCAGGCCAGTTTCAATTTTCTTGTACTCCTCCTTTCAAGTAAAAGCACTTAATAGGAACTGATCTATAAAGAGAGAGACTTAAATGTTTCAGCTCTATAGTGAGCTTTTGCTTGTACTGTAAAAGCAAATGACTGCAAAGACAGATTTGAGAGTCGTTGGGAGAGCTGCTTATACAGAAGTGAGTTGACACTGTTTTAGCCTGTTCTCCCAGCATTTCCTGTGACTCTTTGATTCTTAAATCTTACAGTCTATGACGTCGTTGTCTTCATTAGTCACAGACAGCACTTGCCCACATTTGTCAGCATTGTAGAACTGTAATTTTTTTTTGAGCTGCAAAATCCAGATCTGGGATTTGTCACTATTCAGTGGAGCATAATGGGATGCTTTTGATTTATTCACTCTTCAGAAATAAAAGCTGAGATTTTATTTCAAGTTGGCTGGAAGAGAATGACTTCTGGCCATGCCCGGCATTGCCTGTGTCATGCAGTAGAATGCTACATGGAAAATATCACTCACTGTTTGTAAGATGAATCACGGTTAAATTGGTTCTCATTTTTCATGCTCTTATTAGGTATACAAGGGGCCAGAGACATCGTTCCGTCTCACAAGCTTGCAGACAAACTGTGAATATCGGATCAGAGTCTGCGCTGGCCGTCAGTCCCAAGACTCTACTGGATCACAAGAACTGTATGGACCTTACAGTCCCAGTACAGTATTCTCATCTCAAAAACAAGAGCTGGTTCCACAGTGTGCTGATCCGACAACAGAATTGGCAGAGACTAAGAAGACGTTACGTGAAGAGCGCTTCATTGCTATTGTTCTTCTTTGCGGATTTGCAGTGGTTGCTATTTTATTTGCTGTTGTTATTCAGTACTTTGTAATCAAGTAGACTAGAGCCTATTGAGCGCTCAGCTTTTTGTACAGAAGCTATTTCGGGTATTTATGGTTAGTTCTAATTAAAATCTTAGCTGGAAATGTATAGAAAATTGCATTTCCACTTCTGCTGCTGGCTAACAGTGAGGCTGGGTTGGCAGATCCTTTCCAAATACTGAACACAGATTTCTTGTAGAAAGGGTAATCCTGGGTCCTCTGTAATCAGGGTTAGCTGTTAATAAAACAGCAAAAAAACTGCCTTATGCACACTGGTGTGTGTGTGCACACTCTTCCTCTCTGAATTCAAAGTGGGGGCCCTTTGGCCAGTTGGAGAGAGAAGGCATTATTAGAACAAGTCCTTTTAAAGTAAAACTAGAGCAGTGGTAGTCAATCAGCAATGTTTAATCAGGTATTGTTGTAGCTTGGTATACATGAAATACAGCAGCACAAATGCTTAAGCTTAGAGCAGTACTGTATTGCAAAACATTACTAGAGCATACCACATTTAATATACTGTAGAAGGAAAGCAGAATATTGACTTTGACTTAGTGATATTACTACTTTACAGTTATTTTAATATTTGGGATTCAATAATAATCATTTCAAATGTTAAAGTAGAGGGTGCCAGCATTTTTAGAATTTTAATTAAAATGCTAGACAAAATGTTAGCAGGACGTAATGTACATACGGCAATTGCATTCGTATGTAACATTGCAAAAAAGGCCCCTTTTGTATTGCACATTTCTGAATGAAATGCTTTCTGCTGTTGGTGAGCAGCTGTTGGCCCAATCCACATTTCACTCTCAGTGCCTGAGAGAAAAGTAATTTCCTGTGCTTCTGATTAAATCTTTGCAGTGTTTTCAGAAAAGCACAGGTATTGTCTTTAAGGAGAAAGAGTGCATTTATGATAAATGTTACACTATTTGGCTCAAACTGAGCAAATGTTTTTGTACTATTATTAACCTAAAAATAAAAAGTTGAAACTGCTTTTGGATGCCCTTCTAACTTAATCTGAATTATCAAATTGTACATGAAAGAACTCTTTTTAGATAACATTTATACAATGTTTTAAACAAATTGCTATCCCAGTGGTAGCAGTTTCACATTCCATTGTTTTCTAGATGAGAATATTCAGTCTGCTATGAACTTTTCTGAAACTTGTCATATTTGTCTAGGGGTTATTTTTGTGGACACTGTGCACTACATATGACTGTTCGTGTTAAATCTATTTGCAGATATCTAAAGATGAGTCTGACAGCTGTCTTCTTTATATCAAATATTTTGAAAGATGGAACTTGTAAATTTAGAACATGTTTCAGAATGGGTCTTCCTAATAGTAATGGCACATGCCATAGAAATTTAGATTTAGCATATTTTGCAAAGGCTACAGCTACACTTTATATACATCAGAACAACACACTTGTACGTGGAATGTTGAATGTGATAGTGCTACAGGCTAAGTATTTCAAATAATTAATCACTTTAAGGGTCTTTCTCCTATGGCAGTTGATGAATAATGTTGCATTATAGTTTGAGGCATTGTGTTGTATTTCAGATGTGGAAAACCTAAATTATGACATAGTATCGCTTAATACTCTTAAAAGTAGATTTATGGTGCAATCTGAAATTAATCTTTTTCAAAATGTACTCTTCATTTTGTACTCTATTTATTTTGATTAAAAGTCCTGGAAATGTATGTTTGAATGTATTGTTCTACTTGTAGCAGAACTTTAAGTTAATCATTTATTATATCATAGAAATCTCTTCCTCCAGAGTTGGAAAGAGTTTTATACAGATATTAGTGTCTTTAGTTTGCAGAAGAGTTTACAGTCTGTCTTTATTTCTCTTCATAGTCAACTTTTAGCAAATAAGACTGCCTTCAGCAAATCTCTATTGCCAAAGGGTTATTTCTTTAACTCTTAGAATGACGTTTGTAGAGATTTATTTGGCAATAATATTTCTGATAATTTTAAAAGGTAAATTAGGATTGCAGAGTAAATACTAACAAGTCAGGACTCCTAAAACGTAAAATAAAGTTCTGTAATTGCCACAAAATGTTCATGTTTCCAGAAAACACACTGGAAAGCCTACCATAATACAGATTTTTACATCAACTATTACCCATTCCAGAATGATATACCCTAGTGGCATTAATGTATTAGGTATCTTTCCATTTTTCTTGTATTGTAATTTTGAGGTATCTCAAACTTGTTAAAGCTGCCATGCATTGTATTACTAAATTGTAACTATCAAATAGATAATATATTTAATACAGCCAATAAATAATACAAATGTATTCAAATTTGATGATAAGGTTGCTGTGTATTTTTGTATATTTTTAACTTTATTCAGGAGCAGTATCACAATTTAGGCTGAAGAAATGAATATAGAATGGTTACTAAAGAGCTTTAAAGGCTGCCTTTAAAAATCATTCTGCGAGAAAAGTTATTTGGGAGAATTCCAGGACGAAATAAATCTGTTTAGGGTCCATACATTTCATCTCTGGAGGAACGAGGTGTTTCAGATGGATGTCCCATACACTTTCAGAAACTTCGGTGTTATCGAAGGAGGCGTATCCTTAGTGCAGAGGTGTGCAGCACCTCTGGGGATGCTTCTGCTGCTGTTTGTCAAACCAGGACACCTGGAGTCACTGCCAGGGATACGCTGCTAGTGCCCTGGACTCTTCTTGGGGAAGCTTGATTTATGTTGGAAATGGAGGGGACGCTGTGCCTGAATCAGTTGACTTCAGGTTTTCAGCCAGCAGAAACACTTGCAAGGCAGGGGAGGAAAATGCAAGCTGGCTCGCTCTTTCCAACCATTTTTGTCCTGAAAACGAAATCGAAGGAGTGGATTTACCACTGCTTTGATTTCGTTTTGTCCCGTGCCATGAAGGGTGTATAAACTTCTGCTTCTTGAAGGGTTTTTATCCTGCCCTCAGAACTCGGCAAGGGCGTGCAGAAGTGATTTTACATGGCTCTCGGCCGCATCGGTAGAGTCGATGGTGACGCTTTCCTTCTGCGAGCCTGTGGCAGTATATCCTGTCCAAATGATGAGTTCAGACCTTTGCAGGTCATCCTTCCTAGGAAACTGGTATGGGGACACCACGACCGAAACCCATGCTGAATAGCAGGTGGTTGCAAAGGGGCATACTGAAATTCAGCACTTCTAAGTTCTGTTTAGCTTTCAGTAATTACTGTAGATGCTTTTCCCAGAAAAGAGTCAACACTTTCCACCTGAGTCTGCACTGTTAGATTTTTATTTTTCCTTACAAAGAAAGATGGGAGGGATAGCAAATGATGTTCATCATGCACTGGGGTGCATGAACAAGGTACCTTGTGGGATCCAGAAGATAGTTACTCTGTGCGGCTGTGGGTGTATCGGGTGTTTGTCACTGCCGTGTAGCGCTCCAGTTTTGGGTACTGCACCTTCGGAAGGGGCAGACTAACGAGAGAGATTCCAGAGGATTGCACGGACAGCAGTCCTGAGAGAGCCCGTGTGGCTTGCAAAAGAAAGTCCATGCATGTTTCTAAAGGGAGGAATGCCTTCCAACAGGCATTGCTTGGCTGTCTCCAAGAAAGAAGGGGAGGAATAATTCCCTTCAGCCTGAAAGGGAACAGACCTTCATTTTCAGCAGGGATGGATGTTACAGAAAACTTTCTAGAGGTGAGGATAGGAAACCACCAGAAGAGATACCAGAATAGTAGTATAGCCTCCATCACTGCAAGTTTCTAAAAACAGATCAGATGAGCATGATCCAAAAGGGCAAAGGAACAGTTGACCTGAGGACTGGCGGGGCATGGGTTTACCGCCCGTGCTGTCATTTCTTGCCATGCTTCCCTGGATGACCAGTCATGGTGAGTATCACTGGTGGTGTGTGGGACGTGCACCCTAGTCACAAAGTCAGACCTTCACAGAATTTCTTGCAAAAAGAATTGCTCCTCGGGTTCTGCAAAGCTCGGCTTGCTTTAACACAATATTGTCCTTCTGCTTCCCAGCAGATGTGTTGGTCTGGGGGACCAAACAGTGCAATTCCTTGAGCCCTTTCCTCTGAGGTCAGCAGGGCGAGGGCAGACCACGTGCTGGTGATCTGGACTCAGCGTTTGCCTATCTGCCTTACGAACAAGGAAAACAAGCAAATACCTTCTGCTCTCGCTTCCCCAGCGTTCACCAGCAGCTGCAGTTTGTTCCTTGTCTGTTTGGATGAGCTCTCAAGGCAAGTACTGCTTCCTGCTAGGATTTGTGCGGTGCTTAGAAGAGACAGGGCCTACCTTTGCCGAAAGCTAGGTATAGTTTGAATAAAGAACAGGATAAAAGACTGAAAATGAGGGAAGCAGCTCAAGAGACCTGAAGGGTGAGTAATAAATCAGGTCTTTGTGAAGGCGGCAATGCTTTCACAGGCTCAACAGGTAAATAGTTTCCTATTGCTTTCAAGTATCGTACAGATTATATTCCTTGCATTTATTTGCTGAGAGCAAACAACTGGACTGGCTTTAATCTCAACTTTATCTTTCTTAGCTTCTGTGGGAAGAAAATAATGAACTATGTTTCACRAAGCCTGTGCTTAGCAAAGTCTCTGGTCCAAAAAAACGAGGGAGAAATCCCTTAAACAGGAGCTTTGTGGACAGTGAAGCCTGCAAACGTGGCTGGTAAATTCGCTTAAGAGAAAGCCCAGCCTCTGACAGAGGCTGCCCCTATTTGTAGAAATAATTTGAATTGACTCTAACCCTCCTAAAAACGTCATAAATGTATCTCAGGAAACGTCTAGTGAAAAGTAAGTCCTAGCATTCACAGGACAGCCTTAAAATACATTCCAATCAGCATGTGCACAATCTACCAGGATTTTAACTCATGGCACAGCATAAGGGCTGGCAAGACTTAATGCTGAACAGTTTACGTGAATGAGCCAAGTTCTGTACTCTCAGAAGAAACCTTCTCACGCCTGGTCAGGCTCCTGCAGTGCCGAGTTTGCTCGTGGTGCAGGACTTTGCTCATTGCTCCTCTGTATTTCTGAGACATGACATTGTAAATTATTGGGTTTACAGAAGCCCCCAGGGAGAAGAGAAGCATGGAGATGAGGCTGAAATACGGCGTGAGGTCATACAGGATGATTTCAGTCTGGGCGAAGACGATTCGGCCGACACGGAACGGGAGCCAACACGGTACAAAGGCCAAGACGACGACAGCTGAAGGAGGAAGCGAACCCAGTTTAGTCATTTTGAGCAAGTTCTTCTGCTTCTTTAAAGTTTTATTCTGTGACTGAGACATCAGCTTGCAACATTTTGCCCCGCAAAGACGAAAGCTCCTGCCCTGAGCAGCTCCTGTTGTGCTGTGGTTACTGGCGACCTCAAGCACCACGCGTTTAAGGCTGCACACAGAAATGACTACAATTAGAACAGGGCATGCTGCACCCGTGCTGCCCAGTGGAGATATGGAATCAAATTGGGGTTGGGGGGGGGGCAAAGCAGCCCCAGACCCGTGCTTAAATTAGGAGCTATTGCCCTCTTTTTTCCTAAAAAAAACATGAGTAATCATTGAAATCCTGCTATGGATTTCGGGGGGGGGGGGGGGGGGGAAACAGGCGAGGTGTGAGGAGATGGAGAAGGGGAACAAGCCACAAAGCAAAGTGATCAAAGAAGCTGGGGTCTGGGAGGTGTCGTGAGACACTGAGGAAGAGGAGGGAAACCAGAGCACTTAATAAGCAAAAAAAAGAAACCATAAGGAAACAGCAAATGAATAGCAAGACTGCACTGTTCTCCTGTGGTCTGTTTTTCTGCAGGTATCTATAGTCATGGGTGCTGCTGGGTGCCTGCCGAAAATGCGTCTCTGCTGCAGCGGGGGCTTGGGAGGACGAGGGATCTCAGGATGGGGGAGTTTGCGCAGGGAACCGAAAAGGGACCTATTTCCTGCTCTAGCCCTGGGCTAGTCTTTGAACCATTTTCCATTGCAGAAAGATACCAAAAAAGTCCGTGAACTGCTTGAGGCCTGACAGATCAGGCCTGTGGCCCTGGTTGTGATGCCTGGCACTGGCACCGCTTGGAAGGGTGAAAGGCTGGGCAGAGACCCATCGCAGCGAGTGCGCACCCGGCCAGGGCACTCGTGGTGGGACACCCAACACAACCCACCTCGGTCCGTAACAGCTGCTGGAGGCGACTCTCAGATGTGCTGTAACGGAGGGGAGGAGAGCCAAAACCTGCCGGGTTCAGTGAATCTGCCCCAAGCCACAGGTATCAGCTGGGGCAGAATAAAGATTGCATTCAGCTAAACCCAGACACACGGGTAGTTACCATCCCGGCCAAACCCGAGTCACTAAGCTCTACATATTTTGCAGGGAAAGTGGTTTTAAAACCTTTCCTTGCTACAAGAAGGGAAGTGCTTGGTCTGGTTTTAAGTTGCAGAATTTTTCCATTTCTTTATTTTAATCCCACAGGGTCAGAGATAGGGGTAGAAAAGAGGAACGTGGTCTCAAAACAAGCATTTGCTTCCCTTCAGTGCAACAGGAGCCTGAGCACTGTTCAGATGGGAACGCCTCACCAGGAAAAGCTAGGAACATAAGCCCTAACTGTGTTGATTTTAAGCCACTGTGAGCTTTGAATTTCTTCTCCTCCCGCATCATGACGGCTTGCCCCAGTAATCAGGAGTGATTAGGGAAGGCAGCTTTTCCGACTGGACTTCAAAACCCCTCTTATCCAGCATTTTGACTATCTGTTCGTGGTACTTTTTTTCTGCTCACAGCCTGACGCCCCTGCAACAGCTGCCGGCTTCGCCACAGCTTTCTGCAGATGAGCCCGTAGAGCAGAGTCAGGCAGCGCATCGGCAGGAAGAAATAAACGGTGGAGACCCAGGCCACGGTCTCCAGCAGCCCTGCGCGGGCAGCACGCTCTGTCTGCTTGCACTCCTGTCTCGCACGTGGCTGGCTGCCGTTGCGCTCTTCCACCCCGAAGAGGAAGAGGATGGGGCTGGCACTCAGGAGGGAGAAGCCCCACAGCGCCAGGATGACCTGCTTCGCCTGGCACTCGGTGATCGCCGCTTTGGCTCTCACGGGGAGGCAGATGGCGAGGTACCGCTCCACGCTCACCATGGTGATGTGCAGGATGGCGCAGTACGTGCACGTTTCGCTCAAGTAGATTAAGAACTTGCAGAGAAAATTCCCCAAAATGTATAGCCTGTACTTCCAGATCCAGTAGAGGTCCGATGGCAGGCCAAGGAAAATCAGGGTGTCCTAAAGCGCCATGCTAGACAGGTACATGTTAATGGTTGTTTTTATTTCTTGTGAGTGTTTGAAAATTCATATTGTTATCAAATTCCCAGAAATGCCAAAGAAAACCAAGAGGATAGAAATTATAGTCACAGGCACCAAAATGTGAATGTCAAAGAAAGAAAAAGACTGATCTTCAGAGCAGTCTGTGTCATTTCTGGAACAGCAGTAAGTGGAGATGGAGCCCATTTCTGGCTTCAGAACAAAGGGAAGGGCTGGCTTCACGTGTCCGTGCGATGGAAACCAGATTCATGACAAGGAGGAGGCATGTTTTGGCCCGAGTGTCCAAGTGCCAGTGAAGCTGCTACTCAACGGTTCTTAAGTGATCAGATAAAAAACAAATCAAAATGGTGTTCATAAACATTCCACAAATTAAGCTAACTATGTAAATGACAATTAGTCTAATTTATGAGAATGTGGAGGAATATTAGATTCATACTTCTATCATTTTCTAGACATAACCTTTTAAAAACAGTATTTACCATTGTAGAGCAATATTTACCATTCCTGTTTTTACCATTAGCTTCAGAGTGATTAGAAAACTACCAATTTTCATGTCCTGTGAACTCCACTATGTGTATGGCTTGCAAGATGGATCTGGTGCCATCGCTAGTGATCTGTTGCAGAGTATGTGCAAGGAGAGGCCATCCACCCTGACATGAACAGGACAGGAAAAGCTCTCCAGACTTGTTCAGCAGTTTTCCAGGTTCCTTCAGTGCTTGCAAGCGACAGGGAGTGGAAATCTTCAGGTGAGAAGAGCATTTCCGTGCAGCTCTGTCAATGAGCGGGGAGGTTTGCAGGTGCTCCCGGCACCAGGTAGACACAGGACACTGCCACTGCAGCATGCAGAATGACTTTTCTGCCATTGGTGACTAAGATGCTGTTTGTGCCAGGAGGTTCCCAGAGCAGCTGGAGTTCCCCAAACGATTTCTGAGGGAACAGGTTGGGCCACTTTGATTTTTTTGTCGTCGGTTCCGGTACATGCCCATTTAACAGTCATCTGTTTTCCTCCCCTCCACCTAAACACCGCCAATGCGGCTGTGTTAAACATGAACGCTGCGCTCTGCTTTCCTCCTCACCCTGCAAAAACTGCCATCAGTTACCAAGTAGGTTGAAACAGTTCTTTGACACGGAAATTCAATTAGCCCATTTGGGCCAGTTACATAATTTTCCATTGTGCTATGTTTACCTAAGGCCTTTCCCACTTGAGCTGCTCCTCAGCATATGCCATGGAGTGAGAAATGTCTACAGACAGCGTTTTAATGAGATTATTAAGATAGGATGGGAAAGTCTTTATTCCAACATCAGTCTTAAAAATGAGACAGCCTGACACTTAGTCCTGATTTACTTTCCACTTCAGAAAAGAGCGGAGATTATGAGCTGGTAAGTGCCAGTGTGGGGGAGGCAAGGGGAAAAGTGGGCCAAAGCTAGCAAAAACACGAGGAAAGACTCCAGGAAGCTGGAGATTAATTGCACACCGCCAGGAGGGAGCAGCGATGCTCAGTACCAGACATGTTGGGTACTCTACTCGGTTTGGCAGCAGGATGTGTGCTGCCGTGGTTTAAGGAAATTCCTATATTCCCTGAGATCTTGGTCATTGGCAAGGAGCAAGTAGGATACCTAGTACAAAAATAATCCTCTTATATTCTGTTCTCCTCAGAGCTGTACCCTTTGCAGTCTTTCTTGTCTTAAAGGCTGTTCAGAAGCCAGCACTCTGTATAACCAAACAGTGTGGGATTTGGGCTTGAAAGGTCAGTGCTGAATACAGGCACTGCATTATGCTGATGGAGCTCTGGTTTTAATGCTAGGGAGATTTCTGCTGCCATTTCCATGAGATGTGGGCACCGCCTGTGTTTTTCTAAAGCCAGTCACAGGTTTAGGCACCTAAATACCTCAAAAAAAGAAAAGAAAGAAAAGCAATCCATTTGCAAAGGCTGTGCTGTGCTGCCCCTCAAACACCCCTGCAAAAACTTTCCCCAGAGCAAAATCCGCAAAGCCTGACTCTGCATGGTGAAACCACCGTGCGCACGCTCACGCACGGGGCTGAACACCGCGCGGGCTGGCGGCCCGCGTTATTCGAGCAGATCCCTGTCAGCGGGGAGCCGGCTGTCTCTGTTCGGTGGCAGCAGACCCCGGAGCCCAGCGTCCTGCCCGGTGAGGAAGCGACATGGTTTCCTGCTGTGCAATTCCAGCTGGAAACGCTGCGGGTAGCTATAGCTCTCGATCGCGTTTCTCAGCCCGCAGAGTCACTTTTCGCAGCAGGGTTGGCCCGGGAATGCCATCACGGCAGTGGTGGGAGTCCTTTGGGGCCCCAAGGGCCTCTGGCTGCTCTTGCTGGTAAACCTGGAGCCCGCCACCACCATGCAGTATCATCCCTCCCTTTTCAAGAGATCAGCGGCAGCAGAGGACAGCCTAACCCGCTGCCAATGTCCCCCTCCCCTTCCTTAAAGGAGGAAGAAAAGTGGGTTTTGCTTGATTAAGGCGAGCATCTGGAATTCATCCTCCGTTCCCTCCTAGCAGGATGTTTTTGTGTAACGTGCTATGACTCATGAGAGTCAAATGACTTGGCCTCCGGTGCTAGGGCAGAGCCAGCCAAAGCACCCGGGCAGCGGCAGCGGCTCTGTCCCCGGTGGCCGCAGAGGCAGGCACGGTCTGTGGGGTCAGCCGCTGCTCGCTGCGGGACGAGGAGGAGGAGGAGGAGGAAGGGAGGAGGAGGAGGAGGATGAGGAGGATGTTGGCTTCATCGCCCCGTTATGTCAGCCGGTTCAACGGGCGCATTGCCGCTTGCTCCAGAGGCCTCAATTCACTTGGATCCTCACAGCCAGCAACAAAATCCCGGGAGAAACCATCCCCGTGGCCTCGCTGTGCCCGAGGAGGCCGGGAAGCTCCAGGGGAGAGCGTGGAGCCGGGAGCGTGGGGACAGCGCGGCGGCCGCCCGGCCTCCCTGCCGCTCCGGGGTGCCACGCGCGGGGCGGGCGGGCTGTGGAGGGTGGCGGGTCTCTGTAAGCGCCCTGACGGCCGCCGCCTCCCGCGCTCTCCCCTTCCAGCAACACGAGGAAACACCCGGTTTCCGACCAGGCATCGGGCTCGGGGGGGGGGGAGGGGCTCCCCGCCCCGGCCAGGCCCGGGCCAGGCCCCGGCCAGGCCGCCAGGCCCCGTCGCCATGGCGACGCCGCGCGCGCGCACGCGCGCCACCGCCGCGCCCCCCGGTCACGCGATTGGCCAGGCCCCGTCGCCATGGCGCAGCCGCGCACGCGCGCCCCGGTCACGGGACCGGAAGTGGCCGCGACGGCAGAGCGGAAGCGATGGAGCCGGCGAAGATGGCGTCTCCCAAGAGCGCGCCCAAAGATGCGCAGGTACCGGGGCGGCGGGGGGCGGTGTGTGTGGGGGGGAACCAGGCCGGGCCGATCCGGGCGGTGCCTCCCGCTGCCTCCTGCCCCGCAGGTCATGGCGCAGATCCTGAAGGACATGGGCATCACGGAGTACGAGCCGCGCGTCATCAACCAGATGCTGGAGTTCGCCTACAGTAAGCAGCGGCGGCGGCGCGGGGGAGCACGGAGGTCCGAGGGGACCGGGGAGGTGACAGGGCGGCGGGGAGGGTTCAGGAGGCCTGTGGGCGGGGAGGGGCACCGGGGACGCGGCTGCGGAGGGAGCGCCCGGGTAAGCACTCAGTGGCAGGAGGGAATGCTGCCCTTAAAAGCCTTTCCTGGGTGGCGTTTTCACTGTCAGTTTCTAAACGTAATTTTGAGGAAAGCTGTGTCGTGTAAGGGTTTTTTTCATTCATAAATAGGCGATTTCGAAGTTTTTGTTTGTTGGTTTTACTTTTAGTCCATTCTTGATGAGAGACTTTGTTTTCCAAAGGATATGTGACAACTATACTAGAAGATGCAAAGATTTATTCAAGCCATGCTAAGAAATCCAATGTCGACGCAGATGATGTGCGATTAGCGATCCAGTGTCGGACGGACCAGTCATTTACATCTCCACCTCCGAGAGATGTAAGTAAAACTGTATTTATGATTCCAGAAACTGTATTTATAATTTCAGACCATGATAACAAAACTGCAGATAGGAGCGTAACCATGTCTCTTCAGTTCTTGTTAGATATTGCAAGACAGAAAAATCAAACGCCTTTGCCATTGATAAAGCCTTATTCTGGACCCAGACTTCCACCTGACAGATACTGTTTAACAGCTCCAAACTACAGACTGAAGTCCTTACAGAAGAAGGTAAGGGTAGCGTTGCATTTTGATTTGACGAGGCACCTAATCTTCACATTGTTTGTCAGGAATGCTCAAACAAGTTTTTCACATCTTTGAAGGATACACGCGTGCAAATGCAGACCTGTGCCCACCAAAATGTCATTTGAAACTAAGTCAGTGGTCTGTGTTTCTCAGAATGTACAAATATGCTTATTGTTAATAACTTCAACTGTAAAGTATATAAAACAGATGGATCTATGATTCTTTTTAGCCTTGCAGCAAAATTCTTCAAGTTTTGTAATGGCTTATAAAAGACAGAACTAAGATTTCAGATTTTTGAAGAGTTTTTTTCTACTTCTTATACCTTAGATGTTTTTTTCTATTTTTCTTTGTTTGCTGAAAAATACTGAATATCTCAGTCTGTAGTATTTTATCTTTATTTCCCATATTTTAAAGAAGTATCAACAGATGAGCCTAAGGTTATATTTCAGATACTGATATGGGATATGTCTTAGTGCTAGATATAGAGTGGAAGAAATACTAATTAAGAAGTTTTAGTTTTGTTTTCTGTAAAAATCAACGATTGTCGTGAGTGCTGTCTGTCAGATCAGATATCTCCCGATCTTTGGTATTACGTTAAGTCTATGATCTGCCAAACTATGATCTGTGAAAGCTGCCTAGGCAAAGCAATTCATATATGCTGTACTTCAACCTGTGAGATGTTTAGAGGGGTCAGCATCACGTTTAAAAAAATAATTAGGTTTGATTTCCAGAGTACAGACCTCTTGGTGATCAAGAGTGTCTGATTACATACTGCTGGTGCTCTGTGTTATCAGATGGAAAGTCCAGTTTTTATTTTATTTAGTCTTGACGAAGGTCTGTGTGTTCCTTATGGGATTTTGCTTCCACAAGGTACCATGTAGAGCCATTTATACCATAAAGAGTTTGAGACCTTTATGTTGGAATACACTGACATAATCTATTATTGCTGTGAAATAGGCTGTCTGTAGTTTTTTAGGAGGAACTACCTCTTCTTTTCATGTTAAGAATTATTAATTTCTAATGTGATGCTAAATTAAATAGTCTCTCTTGACAGGTCTCTTCCTCTGCAGGAAGAATAACAGTCCCTCGCTTGAGTGTTGGTGCTGTAAGCAGCAGACCTAGCACACCTACTTTAGGTAAGAAACAGCTCATTTGCAGTTTCCCATGTTGATTTTGTGAAGGAAAAAATTCTGAGGAGTATTTCAAAACCTTTTTAAGCCATTTAAGAAATGTTGGGTGCTCTCTGAAAGTAATATAATTGTTAACACTTTATCTTTTTTTCAGTTGAGATGTTATTTCAAATATTATTTTAACTTGGATATGTTTGTATGATACTGGTCTTCTGTATTTTTATTCCTGCTTTTCTTTTAACTTCTATATGTGAAGAGACCATTCAAGAAACAATTATTCAAAATAAATTTATTTTTTTCCCTCAATGTAAGTGGTATACTGAACTGTTAATAGCACTACAAAATTCACTTTTCTAAAAGGTTCACAAAATTTGGTCTGAGCATTTGCATTTGTGAGTGTGCATGTTTGTTGCTAGCCTAGGATTTCATAGGCATGAATAAAGGTGCAGTGCCACCTTAAAATCTAACCAGTATACATCTAGTATCAATGTGTTCTTAAGGCTTTTTTACTTCTTTGGAACTAATACATTCCATGTTGAAAGCAAACTTACGAGTTCAAGTTACTTATTTTCTTGCAATCTTTTGCCTGGATTGTTCTGTATTTTAGGTACACCTTCAGCACAAACAGTCTCTGTTTCAACGAAAGTTGGCACTCCAGTGTCGCTGACTGGTCAGAGGTTCACCGTACAGATCCCATCTTCTCAGGCAACAGTTAAATCAGGTAAAATAGAAGCTACAAAGCACAACTTCTCAGAGCAGTGCTGCTTTTTTGTTATTCCTTTTAGCAGAACAGAAATTAGTTTATAGTAATAATGTGTGAAAATTATTTCACGTCCTCGGTTTTTAAATATTGCTAGTCTTGGCAATAGCAGCTAGTTGTGTCTCCTCACAAAAGACAGGCACTCTCGTCTTTGGTCATTCTAGTAGCTTCTAGTTTTATTTCATATTTCTTGCACAGTGGTGGTGACCAAAATATTTGGTGTTTCAGACAGCTTTCCCTTACAATTTAACTATACTATCTCTGTGCTCACTCGCTCTCTCTCGCCTGTGTGCTTGTCCTAGCTTTCTCCTTTCTTCTGCTCTGCTGCACTCCCAGTATCATTCCAGGATTTTCAGCAGTTCAGTTGCTCTACATAGAAATCAATCTTACACCATCCAATAAAATTTGGTTTTAGATTTATTTTCCTGGTTTTTTTAAGATGTAATAGCCAGCATCAAAAAAAAAAAATAAGTATACTGATGATCTCAAATGTCCTGTCATAGTTAAAGGCAATATATACGTGCTTGACTTCTCAGTCTCCTTGTGTCTTAATATAACTGTAAAAAGAGTATTGGTACCTAAAATCCTAAAATGATTATTATATGCGACATTAAACTGGTGCAGATTTATAAACACCAACAATTAATTCTTGTAAAAAGTGACTCCAGAAAAGCTTTAGCAGCTGATGTACTAACAATATTAAAACTTCGGAGGAAGGTTTCCATTGTGCTGGTAATGCCTTTGAAGAGTTACAGAAGAAAAAAAGAATTTTGGCACATAACATTGTTTTCTGATGGTAGATTATTACATGCTTTATGAGCTTGAAGGAAGTGCTTTTTTGTTCGTTTTGAAGTGTGGAAAGATCAGCTGTTTTTTTTCCCTCGGTACATTTAATTACTTTTTTTCTTTACAGCCACACCAACAACTCCAACAGTTCAGAATGTTCTAATTAATCCTTCATTAATTGGTCCAAAGAACATTCTTATTACTACAAATATGGTATCATCACAGAATACATCTAGTGAATCAAATCCCTTGAAAAGGAAGCATGAAGATGATGACGACTATGATAATTTGTGAAGAGACTGTCTTGTCCCCTTCCATTCTTCAGAAATGTGATTCATATTGAGTCTGGTAGGGTATTTGCTAAATGTTCTTCGCAAACTCTATGACAGCATGTAAATATTTTGTTAATATGCAGTTGGTTATAGAGTGAGAGAAAGATCATTGTGCTGTGGAAAGACTAAAAAGCAACTTATCTTTTTCTTTGGTCTGTAACATCTTTTAGACCTCAATAGAAACGGTAAGAAACTAGTCACTGTTACACAGGAACACAGCCTTCATGTCTCTTCTGTTATCTGTATTTTGAACAGAAGTGTTTATGGCTTTGAAGACTGGTGAGCCAGGTGCTTTCATAGTACTGTACCGTGCCAAGTACAAATAATTTTTAGAAAGCACTGGGTAATGTAGACTCTGATATAGATACTTAATTTCAAATCAAATAAAAAGAGAACACAGTTCTCGGTGAGGAGGGAAATATCCAGAGAGAGAAAATTGGCCTTTTTCCCCCCAAATACATTTACAGCTTCTAGATTGTGTTACTTCTATATTCTGTTCCCCATTTGCAGTTTTAGTAGGTGTGAAGATTATCGCTTACAGTAGAAACACAGACAAACAGTAAAGGATGGGTTTTCTGCAGAACACTTGCTCAGTTTTTAACCTCAGTCATAGATTAGTGATTTTTTGTTGGTCTTTACACCTACAGCAGTATACACATGACCATGCTTCAAGTTGGTGAAAGAGGTAAAAGCATAGCTATGATTTGTTCTTTATTTGTTTCCAAAGAGCGTAACGGTATCAGTCATCAGTTCATTAAGCTTGTAGTTATATAGTGTTCAATAAAATGCCATTAACATCACGGTACCCAGGGGGAATCTGACTAAGGGCAAAGGGGAAAGTACTGTTTTTCAGGAGCAAGTGCTTTTGTTCTGTATTAAAAGAGCCCAAGTATTTGCCACTGAACCACTGAAAAACAAACTTACTTAAGATGTGTTCATATATTATATATATTTTAAAAAGTGTTTTTTTTTTTTTTTTTAATAACTGCTCTTTCTCTGTGAACATTTTGCCTTGCGCTTCTTTTTCCTTACTGCCTCTTTACTCATGCTCGGCGTAAATTGGGCTGTGGGACCTGCTGTGTGAAGTGTGGTTCAGCTGCAAACCTAAAACTACCCTTTCCTAATCGGGCCTTTCAGGAGCGACAGGGGCTGGCAAACGGCACCTTGCAAAGTCGTACAAAAATGAGTGCTACCTCTTCAAGGCACAGGTTTCTTTCAGGYGTGACCCTGCGTGCCAGACCCGCCCTTGCTTTACCAGTGCCGCCCGCCTTTTACAAATGTTGACAGACACTGGTGAATGTCTTTAGCAGTTCCAATGTTATTTTTTTTAACTTGTGAAGAAAAGAGCTATTTGCAGCAGCACAGGTGCTAGGGAAAAATTTTGTCCGCCTCCCCCAGGAAGTGCCCTGCAGAGGGGCTGGGCCTGAGAGCGACTCAAAACGAGCCACAGTCCTGAGCAGCTGCTTGGTGCCAGGGCTGGGCAAGGAATGATGCTTCCAGGCTGAAAGCCGAGTAGGTGGATTTCTTACAAGTTTAGTGTTAGAGGTAGGACAGGTTTACTTAAGCCACAGAGCTCTGTTACCTTGCTTTTTTCTTCCCTCCCACTTTGTTTCCTTTGTGCAGGGGCTTTGCTCCAAAAAGGGAACCTGAGTTAGGATAATTTTACAAATCTGTGTGTGCAGGATAGGAAGATTTGTGGGCAAAGTGTTTAAAGATACTTGAGCTTGTAACTATCTGAGATTTTGTATGCTTTGAAAGTAAGAAGACTGAATCTAGCACAGAAGCCACTACTAGCTCTTATTTATTTGAGCTGACTGTATATGGGAGTTGGTGTCCTATAGTGCTCTTGTGAAAGCACTGCCAGTTACAGCACTAACTCTGCTTGTGCTAGAGGCATATGAGAGCATAAACAGGTCTTTGCTGTACTATAAACATCGGAGAATTTACTCATTCATTCATTCCGTGAGTATTTCAACACAGAAAAACTGTTAAATCCTCACAAAGGAACAACTTCTCCACTGTGTTACATGCTAATCTCAAGGGAGCAGTTGCTCGTACACACTGACCATGCCGATACTTTATTCAGGAGAAAGCAGCCAGTTACTGTTGATGTTTATTAAGGCTCTTCTAAACAGTGACAGTGCAGACAAGCCTGTGCTGCTTGCACTGAAGGGGAAGGCACACAGCCATACTTAACACTGCACCAAGCCGCAGAAAGTAAGAGGGGGCTCTTAAAGCTCCAGGCTAACACAGATGCAAGACTGAGCATGGCAGATCCTGGAGCTGCTAGTTGTTATCCTTACCACCAAAGAAAAACGTTTACTTTAAAGCAAAAGACAAGCACTATCACTTTTTCTGCTTCCTGTAGCTCAAAGTCAGGACATGCATCAGTATTACCCTTTTTGAGTAAGATATAGCACAACTAGATTTAGAGTCCTCAGAGGTAGCCAGTTAGCAGTGCAACCACTGTAATAGCATCATTATTAAAATTGACCTCAGAACTAACTGCAAAGATCCCAGAATGGATGCAACAAGCTGCACAGTGTAAAAAACAAGCACACACAAACCCAACAACAAAAAAACCCCCAACATCCACCTCAAGGTTTTTTAGTTGTTCCTTTATTAAAGCTACAAAAAGAAGTTAAAATTACTACAACATTCACATATGGCTAGCTAGTTTTCAAATTCACTGAACAAGGACCAGTGACCAAAAGGCACAGAAACACTGATCATTTCATAGCTGCTAGCTAACTTAAGACTAAAGACAGTGTCTCATTAAGATCAAGCACCATTAGATCTCATGTGGTGGTTTGGAACAGTTCTTCATTCTGTATAGGAAGAAACAGTGTCCAGATCTCCAGTGCAAATTCAAAGTTCTTTCAAGATCATGGATTAAGTCGTACACCCAGCATGTTCACAGATCAGGATGAGGAAGGCAACTGGAATGAGCAAGCTGGATAAATGGATTCTGCTCACTACAAAAATTCCAAGGAGGAAAGAGTTTTTCTCACCATCGTTCTGGTACAAGACAACCGCCAAAGTCCCACACATACAAATATTTACAAAGAATTGGACACAACCTAGAAAAAAACTAGTGTTTGATTCTCTTGCTGATGCCAACAGCTGTCAGGCTAAACAGTCGTCAGGCTTATTCTGCTGCAAGAGATCAATGCTTTAAAAAAAAGTCACCAGCATTTGTGGCATTAAAGAAGTGCAGCACAACCCATTTGTAGGGCATCTTACGGGTTCCTCAGTCAATTTCCTCTTTGATAGGGGTACAGCCTGAGAAGAAACTGGTATTGCTGCTCAGCATTCTCTTCTTTCTCTTAACAAATGGTATCTGGTTCTCTTGGGACTCCTCGTCTCTCACGATCATGGAAGCAGCAGTGCTGGGCTTCTTGATAAATACATCCTGGTCCGTAATGTCTTTCAGGATCTATCAAGAAAGCAAGGAAGATAGTTTTGAAGCAAGTCGGTCACTGCTCTGAAGTGAGCCAACCAGCTTTCATTAAAGCTTGGAGACAGCACATAAATATGTGAAATTGTGGCCAATTTCAAAAGAGTTGCTGAATTTCTTTATTCAGGTCAAAATCTAAAGACCAATCCACAGGCTGAGCTGGAGGAGACAGCACTAAGAATCAGTATTTAGAAATACTGAAAAAAAATTAAATGAATTAATTTAGCTGAGGCAAAACTTCAGCTGCCAGGTCAGAGCAGATTAGAACAGTAAGTTTAGAAATAGACAGATACAAATCTGTCCTAGTTCCCCAAATCACTCTCTTTCATTGTGGGAAAGTGCAGCAGGAAAGCAGTTGGTGTGAGAGTTAGTATGGGTGAGATCAGCACCACAACTTTAATTCCTTTCACAAATTGCAGAGAAAGATTTGTGTGGTGTAGTTTTCATACAAAGCCTTAAGAGTTCAGCACACTCTGAACTTAAAATTTATCAGCTGGCCTGAGAAGCTGTGGTGTTTTTAGAAGCTTCTAGCAGCAATTTATTTCTTTGGATTTGGTGTCCACTGCTAACCCTAGATGAGATATACACACATTCAGAATCACCTTTTCCTCAGCTTTGAACAGTACCTTGGTAGTTGGAGTGATACACACTGGTTGAAAGAAGGTCTCTCCTGCAGTCACTTCCGTGGGGTCTTCCAGTTTGAAGGATCCTTCAGAGTCCCTTGTTTGGTCCTCACACAATGGGGCATCCTGAGGGGCAGCACAATTCTAAAGCACTTTTACAATATCCAGCCATCCCTTTCCTACTAATAGAGACCCCTAATATTTCTTTAGCTAGGTGATCTTCTCTCCAATTTCAAAGCAATACCAGTGCAAAGTGATGCCAGATGCCTCTATCTGCTATCAAGCAATTGGTTTCATAGAATAGTGAATAATTAAAGACAGCAACACAGAACGGGAGGTCTGTGCTTCAGATGTCCAAGGTCCAAGGGCAAGGCAGATCTTTCTAGCAAAACTTCTAATGATCATCAGTTGCTCATGAACCATCCAGATGCTACAATCCCTGACCCTAACTTACTCCCTTCCATCCTTTTAACACTTAAAAATGAGTTTAGCTATTATGGATAAACCACTGAATTACCATGATATTTACAAAGGTTTCAGAGAGGTATGCACAATTTAGCTTGACAAATTAAGCAATTATGCTACTAGCATGCATACACATGCATTCACCAAGCTTTACTTAAACAAACCACAGGGTCTGAGTGCCTAGTGCAAACACTTTTGCATCCACAAATACAGCAGTACTCACCGGAAAGCCAGTGTCTCTATTTCTGCATTTTGTTGAGTCACAGCTACAGCCTTCAGCGCAGCCCACTTTCTGCCTCCTGCAGCCACACTGTCTGTTTCCACATCGGCCTTTGCAGGAACACTAGATAAGAGAGTTTAGTGCAGAAAGAGCTTTGGTATTTTATAAGCTGCATCTAGATTTCCACAGCTATAAACACCTGAAGCAAGCTGAAGGATAGGACTATCCACAAGCTATCATGAACCTTCTATTTCATTGTCAGTCTCTCAGTTCCAGGAGAAGAAACAAAAGTCCTCTTGCCACCTCCTGAGCCATTTCTAGATCAAGTAATCCCAAAGCAAGCACCTTGGATTTTATATTCCCTGACTTTAGGTTACCCTAAAGGATGCCAGTTTCAGTATCAGTTGAACAAGGTAACATCTACACACAAGAAGGCATGTCAGTATCACCATACTTGGAGACAGAAGTGATCCGATTTAGATATTTCATGGTGCATTAGAACAGCAAACTCCTTTGCATCGTCCAGCTTCTACAAGCTGCAGTTCTACATTGAAAAGCAACTTGCACTGGGGTCCTACCCAGTTCCACAGAAGGACTCAGAAAAGCATACTGTTAAACACAGAGTCTACTTCCTGCAGTGCAACTAAAGCCAGATTAAAAAAAAAAAAACACAACCCACCACACAAGCTCAACAAATCACAGCCACCAAAGCACATACCACCACCATAAACCTTGGGTACTGTAATTCAGAATTCACTAGTTTGACAAGCATCAGTGAAAGAAACTAAAGTTAAATATTAAAATGCATAGGTTGTTCCCTGGTAAGTGCCTACAATAGCAAAACATGTAGCAATTTACCCTTTAGTAAAGGGGAAGAACGTGTCTCATGATGGAGGTCTACCTCATTGCAATTCAGGCCCAAAGAGGCCCATGGGTTCACACTGACTTTTATTCAGCACTTAAAGAGGAACCTTGCATATCACCTCTTCTATCTTGGCAGGAATCAATTCAGCAGCCAGCTGTAGCTTCAAGTTCAGCAGACTGATGTGAACAGAAGATGAAAACTTTGTCTTCTGTCATGGTCCCATACAGTGGGACCAGAAACTGCAGTACAACATAGTGGGACCAGTACATAGAGATCCATGGCAGTCCTTCCCATCTTTCCCTTAAAAGAGGCTCTATGTAGAAATAGTTAGGATTAGCTCAGTTGGCTAGAGCGTGGTGCTAATGATGCCAAGGTCACGGGTTTGATCCCAGTATGGGCCACTCGCTTGAGGGTTGGACTAGGTGATCTCCAGGGGTCCCTTCCAACCTTACCAATTCTATGATTCTGTGATAAAGCAGCTGTTAATCTCACTATTTTGCTGTCATCTAAAACATCTAGGCAGTACTAAAGTACTAAAGGCAGTACAGTAGAATGTATTTTGCTCATGGTAGAACCTGTCTGATGAAAAAATCATTTAGAAAAGTGTTGCTGAGGCTGTAGGAAACCCTTTTTTGTCTGCCAAAAGATTGTAAGTGACCAACGCCAGGAATAATATCAGCTTAAGACTGCTCAGAAGATTAGTGGAGATACCACAATCTCACTTTTTCCTCTGTGGACACACTAGATCCTCTGGGATGGGGACAAGGGGTTCCTTGTGGGTAGTAACAAGTCAAAGGTAGATAATTAGGTAACTGGATCTTACCCCCATCATGCTTTTCTTTGCTCCTTTGACTGCTTTTACTGGAATCCACTCTGCATCCTCCAGTTCCCCTCCAGACTCCCCTGAGTCAGAGAACAGCTCTTCCACATCCATTTCTGGAGTCGGTGCACGGGGTTTTACGGTTGTTTGCCGGCGAGCCTTTGGCTACACACAGAAATTAGTAAGAGCGGAGGCCTCAGAAGAAATGACAATAGATCTGTATTTTACTAAGGTAGTGTTTCTGGTGTCCCATCTGCATAGCCCCATTCCCCTCAGACAGCCAAGAGATAGAGGGTAAGGGAGAAGGCAATTCAATCACATACATGGTCTAAACTGCTGAAATTCTTAAAAACATAGTTGACAAATCCTTAGCAAATTAATAGAATTGTGTCACAGTCTTGGCAAAATGATTTTGGATCATTTATTCCTCCCAGCACTAAGATTTAGATATTTTGCAGGGCAGTGATTAAACATTCCATGACAGATGCCTTGTTCCATGATTCAGGGACAGGAAATACTACAGAGAAAACACCTGGCTTACTAAAGAGGATACAAGTCAGACATAATTAGAGGGCACAGGATTTTTTAAAAACAGAAAAACTAGTGCCAAAATTCCAGAAATATTTTAAAAATCAAAGCATAAGGACTGCCTGAAGTAGAGAGCAAGCCTACTTCAGTAAGCAGAATGAGATGCCTTGTAAGCAGCAACCTGGCAGAAGGAAATCAAGACTATTCTAGAAGCCACCATTAACATTCAAAAAGAACCCAGGCACAATAGAAACATGACAAGTAGTAGGCAGTTGCTCTTTACTTTGGGTGGAACATAATCAAAAGGAGAATCTGGGGACTCAGATGGCACTTGCTGAATGCGTCGGAGCTTCTGTCCACTGGCAACTTGGAGAAGCAGCAGTTTCTGTTAAGAGGGACAAAAATTAGCTTGGCAGTGTATACTTACCCCACTGCTATTATACAAATTAGGTCTGTACAGATTTCTACCTGTTTAAGAGAGTCATTTTCCTGGAGAAGTTCTTGGTTCTTCTCACAGATCTCCCTCATTTTCTCCAGCTCTTCCTCCTTTGCAAAACACAAGGAAGTCTAGAGGCTTACATGGGGGTAGCACAAACAGCTTTTTGGAACAGATTTTTCTACTTGGCTCTTTCTTCCAATGTCAACAGGGTTTCTCTATTTTCCAACAAGATGTTGGCTTTGGTTTCTAGATCAGGAAAATCATTAGTGCCACTACTTACTTTTATGAATAATGCTGTCAATACAACTGTGAAAGAATCTAGTCTAAGTGACCATTTAAGATCTAAAACCCCTTCTGTTTTTAAGGCTTCTCTCCAAATTAGGGGCACTTGGGATCAAAGTGACTTCAATACCACCACTGTGTCCTTCCTCAGCAGCTTGCTACACCACTTAATTCTCTTAGCTACAAGGCAAGGGGCAGCTTGTAACATGCTTATATCATCCTGGAGGCGATTTTATCCTCAAACTAGAGTTCTTCCACTGCTGACAGGACAATAAGACTGTGCTCAGTAAAGCATTAGTAACAAGGTGTTGACTGTCCTAACTAAAGGTGTTCTGAACATGGAAGAAGATTGCACAAGCTTGTCAGAGAACAGTAGGCCTCGTTGCTGAATTCAAGTTTATTTCATCTACTGAAGAAGATGCACAAGAGAAAAAAAAAGCCAAATAACCACAGGCTTAGCTGAATCTGTATTGCAGATGGCTCTCAAACCCAGCGTAATCAAGCAATCATAGTTACAGACAGAAATGCCCTCAGCAACAACCCCCTTTGGGCATTCCTCACTCTAAAGCTACTATTTCAAATAATTCCATGTGCAGATAGCCCCACTGAGGAGGCCCCCAAGAAAACATATCCAGAAACTCTACCTGGAATTTGAGTCGTTCTTGTAGTTGTTTCTCCTGCTCATTTAGTGAATCTTCCAGTTTCTTCTCTGCTGCTTCTTTTTGCTGAAATTGACTGAGCAGGTACAGAACCTACAAGCAAGATAATAGACCAGAGACACAAATGTGAATTCTTAAAGAGATATCTGGCAGATTTGGCATAAAAGGCCTTGGCAGTTTTCTCAAAAAGAGTTGCTTTCTGCCATTTTCAGCATGATTCTGTTCCAATCCACTTAAAAAAAAAATCAACTTATACTCAAGTGCTACAACCTCACTTAAAGCAATGTAGAAAAGTTATTGAATGAATAAATAAATAAATAAAACTTGCAAGGGCCAGAAGGTGAATAGGAAAATTTGGGGGCTTTTACTGTGGTCCTGCAAGAGGCCAATAAAACCTGAACAGGCAGACAGCAACAGATCAGTTCTGCCATGCCACTATTGCCTTTTTCCCTGAGCAGATATGGGAATCAGTTCCAAGACATTTGCACAGGACCTCCCAAGATTTGTCACTCATGTTTTACCTTTTCCTGGTGTTGTTGCTCCTGCACCAAAAGCTGATTTTGGAACTCAGCCTCCAACTCTGTTACATGGTTTCGCTCTTCAATCAGCATCTTTTGTATGTCTGAAAAGCTAGCTTTACTCTGCTGAAGATTGCTCTCCAGCTTGCTTTCCTGCACTTTTGAGGAGACTAGCTGAAAGACAACAGCAAGCAGGTTGCTTGGGTCAATGAGCTCCACATTTTGTGATATATTTAAGACAGAAATGCTTCAGTCAGAGTAGAACAGTTTTGGTTAGCTTATAACCACCTTATGAAGGGGACTAGCCATCAGCAACAAAAGGAGCAGACAAGAGATTCAGAGCTGACAGCCACTGCAGAAGCACAAAATGGAGATAATAGAAATTTTGCTAACAGTTCCTAAATTAATCTGCTTTCCTGCAGCACTTGAGATGAGAGGATTAGGAAAAAACAAAACAAAACAATGAATGCTCTCCTGCTCTCCCATATTTCTTCCTTCATTCTTTTCCTTTAGTTTCTAAGCATCTGGGACTGCCATGTGATTGTCATTAAGCTGTTCTGGCCTTAATTCTGTATTAGACTAATTTCTACTCTCTTCTACTCCCAGTCTTGTTCCCACTTCTTTCATCCCAACATTGATTCCAGTGTTCTCTAGTCTGACCACAGGCAACTCCCCTTGCTTTTCTGCAGATTGCCAATTATTCTGGGAAGTATTTTTTAGGTACTTTTTCTGTTCTCTTCCACTTCTGAAACTTGTCTCTTTCCTTTTACTGTTCCCATGCAAGGCTCCTACAAACAGAGCTTTAGCTGATACCTCCAGACCAGGGTCTATTATGTTTCCCTATTCTTTTTGATTTTCAGTCCCCAAGAAGATCTGGAGTACAGGAGAACATTTTAAACAGAAGAACGTTTAAGGAATTAAGTTAACCTAATCCAGTACAACAGTGCTTCACTTGAATTCATCCCTGCTAACAGTCTGCCTATTAGTTGCTTTCTTTCATTCTTGGCCCAGAAGACTGAGGTTTTAGCAATGCAAATTGGAAAATTTTGAATTTACCTCTCCAAGGAGATACTTCAAAGCACATTTAGCCTCTAGAATTGTTGCAATGTTGTCCCAACGCTGTTTCACACGATCACCATTGTCTGCATCCAAGAGTTTCTGCTGTAGATCTGCTATTTGAGCACTCCTTTGGAGAATATATGTATTTGAGATGAAAGTACAGAAGAGAACCAGAGCTAGCGTCTGAGATAGAACTACTGTTACCCGAACATTAGACAAAATAGGTCAAGTTAAAGTTTTACTACTTAGTATGGCCACTGTAACCTGCAGTTCTACACCAGAGACTCCCTCCTCCCTTCTACACCTCTGATTAAAGCAAAAGTGCAATGTTCACCTCAGTTGAGGATACTCGCAAAAAACTAAGACCACAGCAACCTTATTTTTGCCTGAGTAGTACCCTCAGCTCCCCATATTTTGCAAATTTTCAAGCCAGGAAAGCCACACGGTCTTACTTCATAATTTATGTTAATGCTAGGAACTACTTGCATTTCTCGTCTGTTTCACAAAACAGCTACAGAGTTGAGAAGAAAAATAGAGGTAAGGTGCAGGCTGTGCACATCACCTTTGTAGTACTGGTTTACCTTAGCTCCATCTCAGTTTCCAGACTCTCTATCTGCTTTGATATGGAAAGGTCCATCTCTGATGCCTGCAAATCTGCGATGGAGTAGGTACGTCTCTAAAGAATTGCAGCAATGGACAGAAGTGAACAATAGGTGAAGAAATGTTATGAAATAAACGGCATGCAAGACAGGGCTTTCATTTATAGACATTTCAAGAAACGAGCAGCATTATTATAAAAGCTTCCAAGTATCTTTTAATAGCTTGAATCCCTTTGCAACAGCATAAAGTCTTTGATACAGGCTGTGACCTGCTCACATCTGTCAGATTCATTGCACTAACATGTCACACCAGCACCTATGTTGAGAGAGACATATTGCTACTGGAGAGAGTCCAGCATAGGGCTACAAAGATGATCAGAGGGCTGGAGCATCTGCCCTAAGAGGAACGGCTGCGAGAGCTGGGCCTGTTCAGCCTGGAGAAGAGAAGACTGAGGGGGGATCTTATCAATGTGTACAAGTACCTGAAGGGAGGGTGTCAAGGGAACGAGGCTAAGCTCTTTTCAATTGTCCCATGTGACACAAAAAGAGGCAACGGGCAAAAACTGAACCAGAGAAAGTTCTGCCTGAACGTGAGGGGTATTTCTTCCCTGTGAGAGTGACAGAGCACTGGACCAGAGAGGTTGTGGAGTCTCCTTCTCTGGAGATCTTCAAGGCCCGCCTGTCTAACATGCTCTAGGTGACCCTGCTTGAGCAGGAGGGGGGTTGGACTAGATGATCTCCAGAGGTCCCTTCCAACCTTACCGATTCTGTGATTCCCTAACTTGACAGAAGACAGTGGGAACATTGATTCTTTCTCCCAGAGAAGGGAGATGGAGATGGTTCCCTTTCTGGAAGAAAGAGTTAAATAGCAGCAAACAAGACTAAGTTACAGCACTTGCTGAACAGTCAGTGGTTTGGGACAGGAGACATGACATTTCCCTCTCTTACCCGGAGCTTTGGAGGTGGGTTATCCCCAGCTTCTTTCTTCTCTTTAAGCTGAAGGAGCTCCTGTGCCAAAATCTTTCTGTCCTCCAGAAGGTCAGCAAGGTGTCGTCGAGCTTCTTCAGTACTAACAAGGACCTCTACTTCATTTGCAAGCCAGTTCTGGGAAAAAAAAAAAAAAAAAAAAAAAAAAAAAAAAAATCAGTATACTGGTTCACTCTAGACTTAACTCAGGACTGACTCCTTCTCTGAAATGCTTTCAAAGCTGTACTGAAAAATAACTCTGCCTTCCTTCATATTAAGTAACTCCATCAAATTTCCCTATTGTTTGCAGGGATGCACAATGCATTGTTACCCACCTTTACTCGTGCAGCAACTCCTTCCATCCCCCGATTTTGACTCTCCTTCCGTTTGTCCGCAGCCTCCCGTTGTTTCTGCAGAGCATCCTTTAGGCGCTTGTTAGCAGCTGCTGCCTGCAAAACATTTTACACAAAAGCTGAACAGTAGTCACCTCACCTAGAGGTTCTGCAACATCTAAAAAAATCACAGAGCATTTACAATGCAAGCCACTGACAGTCAGTGAGAAAAGAGTTACAGATTGACAAAACCACAACAACTTTAAAATTAATCAGGGAATATATGGTCCTTTGCTTTATTTGCTTTGCTGAAAGTCTCAGTTTATAAAGAATCTGCTTAGAAATTAGAATGGCCTATTGGCAGAAGAAAACATCTAAAATCGTGGTGTCCGATGTATGTCTTCTTTGCAGCCATCCTGAAATAAATTTGAACTGCAATCTATCCGAGCTGATTTTCCATTTTCTAGCTTGGATATCCATAATAGACAGCAGCCTGATGCTCAAAGAGTAATTTGTCCTTTAAGGAGCACATTTAATTAGAATCCCTCAACATTTACCAGACAGAAGTACAATGTTTTCTGCAAAAAGGAAAACAACTATTTCCACACCTCCAAACTACTTTTAAGAAACTTCTGCATGCTCTACTACAACCCTAACCACATTTTGCAGAGCTTTAGGAATTGGTCAGGAGTTTCTATCACGTACTGACTCCTTACCTCTTCTGTTTTGCGCCGAAGTACATTAGCCTGCTTCTGGAAGTCTCGTTCTAGCTTAAGTAGCTCATATTGCCTCTTACGATCCTGCAAGGAAATATGTTAGATAGAAAAGTTACATCATTTTAATAACTATGGCCAACTGCACATTTTATAGCAATTTCATACTTCATGGAACAAAATGGTTGCACAGTAGAATGGCAAGTTTTAGTGGTTCTTGATGATGCTTTCACTGAACCTTACAACGTTAAGCCATATAGTGCCTTTACGAACAAATAGCCATTAGGCTAAAAGCGACTAGAAAGGGCTCCATGCTTTCTACCAAGAAAGTTTAGGAACCTGAAGGTTGTAAGAGATTGGGACACTGTCTTAGACTTACGACTTCCAAAGCATTCAGGAACTAACTTGTTACAAAAATTCTTAGGGTAAGACAAAAAAAAAAAAAACAAAAAACAAAAAAAACCAAGATGTCTGCTGCCCATTATACCTGAATGCTGCAAGCATCAAATTTCATTAATAATTCTCACTGCTAACTTACAGATTCAGTAATCTATAGATTACTGAATCTGTATTTCACCATGAAATACCTCCCACTCTATGTCTAAAACCTACAACTTCAACTTAAAATACTTAAAGATATTTAATACTTTTGTCTTCTGCTTCATGTCTGAACCATAATGACTGTGTTGATAGGTTTAAGATCTCTAGATATAAGTGAGTCCATTCATGACAACTGGTGAAAGGTGGTGACCATATGAACTAATATTTTGTCATCTTCAAAGCATTCCCCAGATGTTTTTTCAGATGCTTGTTAAGCTAAACAAAATATTGCAGCAAACTCTAATGAATTGTTTCACTCTTCAGAGGGAGGTACAGTTTGGGGGCTTATTGTTTGCTCACCCGTTCCTTCAGCTGGATCACTTCCTTGTCCTTCTGTTGTTTCCACTGCCTAAATTTCTCAGCATCATCTTTCATCTGGCGCATCAGCTGTACCCTTTGGTTTTTCATTTCCTGAAAAATAAAAACAGCTAGGAAAATTGTGCAACGCTTACATTCAGAATAGTTTCAACCCAGACTGTCCTGGTTTGTGTGGAAAGCGCAAGAAATACTACAGTACACTGCCCGCTCAGCGTACACGCCTCAGGAGGCTCTCAGGAGGGCTAAACTCAGGAATTCATCTTTAAAGCCACAAAGGAAAGACAAACACATGCACAATACATATGTGGAAATCAAAGTGAAGCCAAGTGACTGAACTGAGGAAACAAATTGTCAAAATAGCCTGATACTTTAGACATCTTTTTTCTATCCAAATCTCAGCAGTTGCCTGCCTATTTCATCATCAACGATGGCATTCGTGTAGGAGTCATAGAGAAATCTTGCAAAAAAAACTCCTGGTGTTCTCAATCTAACAAAACAGGAAACATCAGCATCTTCCATCTGGAAGCTGCTCTGTCTACACTAGAACAAGTCTGAAATCTGCATGTCAAGATTATTTACCCTAATCTCCTGGTTCAGCTTAGAGACTGTACGTTCTGTGGATTCTTTTAACTTTAAGAGCTTTGATTGCTCATTCAGCTTCTTCTTCAGCTCGTTAATTTGCCCTTCCAACTCTTGAAGTCTTTTCCGACGCCGTTCACTCAATCTGTAAAGAAATTACACTTTAAATATAGATCCCTAATTACTGTCATTCTCAAACAAGTACTCTCCAACTGTAGAGGCTCCTTACGAAAAATTAAACAGTTCTGCATTATCATCTTTCCCACTAATCTTAACACACTTAACAATTCAACTGCCCTGGTATGTCAAAGGGAAGCTGGATCCTAGGAAGCCTACAGTACCTCACAATTCAATGACTACTTATCCACAACCATCAGGGGAATGGCCTTCCGCACACTAAAAATGATTCAGACATAAGCCCAGTTATTTTGATGTCATTCAGCACTAAGATGGAGTTAAGCACAGAATAACCTCATGCTCATCCCTAGTCCTGTTACAAAAAACAATACTTTCTACAGAGAGTCAACAGTCAGAGAGATCACTGTTACTGGAAGAAGCCAGGGCAGAAGCCAGAGAGTTGTCCAAGCTCAAAGCCTGCAGTAAATCTACATTTTCATCATACTCAAGTTGCTTAGTTATTTTTATCTCACAAGTGAACTGTAAAGGGCCTCCTTTTCAGTTCCTCAGAACAGTGACAGTAGACAGGATAGCCTAGCCCTAGGGTATGTACATATGTATTTTGCTTAATCAGGGAAAAATACGTATCGCTGCTCCCTTGAATTGTATGACTAGTCCAAATCTTTATGTCAGTTCAGGATGAAAGCTTTCAACACCAATTATTCTTTAAATACAAACTCTTTCAAAGCCTTAGAACATACTCACTACCAAAAACATCAACAGTATTTATAAGTATTCACTAGAATGTCACCGTGCCATGGATCAGTGGTGCAGTGTTCTTAACCTTGTCTGCATCAAAATAAGAAGTATTCCAAATAGCTGAAGCTTACTTGGCTTGGTTGACATCCTTCTTTGCCATATGCAGAGCGAGGATCAACTCCTCCTTTTCTTTTTGCAAACTGCTAACTTCTAATTCTAGGTCCTTGATATTAGTCTGAAAAGAAGGACACAAGTAGTAAGCCTCCAAATAAAGACTTTGAAACTCTACTCCCAGAGACAAAGCTTTAAGACAGGGGACCTTAAGGAGTCCTGTTCCTTTCCAATAAGCTGCAAAACACCCTGACTGGAAACTGCATCAAAAAGGCTAGTCCTCCATATGCTGAAATTGTAGTCAGTCCATAGAACCACCATAATATAGACTAAAAATTATGATTGAGCAATTTCAGAGATGGGAGCTCTCAGCACAGCTGATGAGTAGGGGAAGCCAGATCAGAAGTTAAAAATGAAGTACCTTCATTTCAGCTTGGTATGGCCAAGCAAATCTCTGAGTAAAAATATGTTCCATTTCTAATAGAACAGACAGAGACTGTCTTATTTTCCATAAAATAAGAACTTCTAGTAGTAGAATTGTTTGTAGACAGCCAGCAATGTTTCCTCCTCTCCTTCCCACCCCATTTTCCACTGACACTTGTAGTTAGCCACCTCCTCCACCAATCTGCCCTGTGCCCAAGTCAGCAGTGACAGCTTCATTAAATAGGCAGAACCAAAGACATGCTCACAAAAGGATGAGTCTTCTCCCTGCTTCCCCCTTTCAGCAGTGCAGTGACTGCTTTAACTGGGAAAAAGAAATTGAATAGATCCTTACAAGAGCCGTTTTGGAAATGATTTACCTGGTATTGAGATTGAATTGGCTCCAGCTGACTATCATTCTGTGTCATTTTTTTGGCAAGAGCCTCTTTCAGAGCCAGGGCTTTATTCAGTTCAGTCAGCTCTTTGGACATCTGCGCTTGGCGGAGGGCATGTTGAGTGGTGAAGTCATCTGGGGATCTCTTGGTATCCTGGCCCATTTCTGCTTGCTGAAGGAGACACAGTCATGAATTAGGGAGGCCAGTCTCAAGATCTCTAACTATGCGATCACAGTTTCTGCAGAACACTTCAAATTCATTTTTACACAGCACAGTTAGATTTTCAGAGATGAAAATAGGCTACTGATCTTAAATTAAAGAGTGCAGAAAAGCAGCACACACAGAATTGACACATTTCTAATTCAAATGCTTGGTAAATAGACTAGTGTAAGGATGCAAACAAAAGGAGTAGTGTGGGATAAATCATTCTCCTTGATAAGGTCTATGCTGTTGGACTCCTCTCACTTACAGATGAGGCATCTTGTTCAGTGTTTGCCATCTCTGCAGCAGCTTCCATCATGGCAGCACTTTCGCTCTGTATAGGACAAACAAAACTTTAGGCTAAAGCGAAAGCTAGAGAAGTAAGATGAAGTCCATAGTGGCCTGTTGGTGCATGATGACAAAGCCCGAGTTATTCTCCTCTGTCCAGAAAGCTCTCTCTGGAAAGACACCATCTTTCTACTTCAGTAGTGAGCAGACTTCTCCCACTGGCTGAGCAAAGCATCCTTTATAATCCACCCCCCTAGACTCCAGCACTGCCAGCCACTTTCTTCTGAGGGTAAAGAGTCTAGGGACAGGGAGAAATGTCTAGCAAGGGAGAACAGAGAAGGTCTCAATTAGACAAAGATTTGGCAACTTCTATTACACAACTCCATATCCCTACAATTCAAGTTGCTCATTAAAAATACAGAATTTATAACTCAGCTCTTGGCTTCTGGATTGTAGATCCATGCTAATCTCCCACTGTAGGCTTCTTTTAAGGAGACTCATTTATTCTCCATGTGCAGCCACTCAAGCACAAGTGGGCTTTCTGTAGCATTAAAAGAGCAGCAGGACAGTTGGATTTAAAGTAGACATCAAAAGTCATTTAGTATTTGTAATTCCCGGGGTCCTTAAGCAAGGTTTCTGCTGAGTGGAATCTACTGCTCAGCAGATTGGCAGAAGAGCACTAGGTTTCATTAGTGAACTCATTTGTCATGCTATCTTCTTTCCCCGGACTCATTCTTACCTGGAACTGAACCAACACTTGCTGCAGATTGCGAATCACCTCTACATTTTCTTTGAGTTCCTGATCTTCCACAGTTTCTACCAGCTTCTGCAGATCAAGCTTGCATCTGAAATACAGACATGGGAATGAGTCCACAGGTCTGACATGGCATGTTTACGTCACACATGTCAATATATAACAACAGCTTTCCCCACCCTATATGCAAATGAGTTTCGAGTGAACAAACACAAGTTGTCTGTATACTGTTCATCCCAGCAAGAACTCTATGCTGAGAAAATGCCTTTCAGCATTGGAACAGGGTGTGGAAACAGACTTACACAGCATGTTGCTGAAGTTGCTCTAGTTTGACATTCATCTTCTCATTTTCTTGTTCTGTCTAAGAGAAGCCAGAATTATACTGAATTGCAGGAAATGTGAGATAGAAAACAAGGAGTCAGAAGACACAGGAAGTAAATAACTTATCTGTAACAAAAGATACATTCTTAGTTTGTGGTAAAACTATGCACTGAAACATCTTCCACGATCACTTCCATCAGTTTGTTTAGACTTAATAGCTTTATCAGTAGGAAAACAGATAAGAATTAGGATATACACTGCAAAGAATCAAAAAGAGAAAGATAGCGTGAGCGAGCACAAGTGCAAGTGCTGGCACTTAAAAGCATTTAAGCAAAGGATAAGCTGAATGACTTAGGTCTACTCTTGCCCCTGAAGTCACCAGATCTATAGGTGCTGAAAGTCTTCAAAAGACTTGGTTCCAACTACCTGACATCTGGATATTTCAGATGAATGTGAAAGTAACATTAAAGAAAGATTCCTAGTATATCATTAGTACAAGAACCACTATTGACTAGTCGTTAGCTAAGGAAAGTCATGCAACTTAAACTCTTGAATTGAACCTTACCAGAATGATCCTTTCCAACATCTGTGCTGTCTGACCAGCAGCCTCACTCAGTCCTCTGCTCAGCTTTTCATTCTCTTCCATTAGCAACTGGTTCTTCTCCATCAAGGACTGCAGATTCTCTGAAGGTGCCATACTGCTGAAATATCAAGGACCAGCTTGCTTGTGAACATGACTGCTAGAGTTTTGCAGTGGCACCGAAATTACCTCCAAGTTTCCTAAATAACTTACAATGAATATAGTTTACAGCAGTGGAACAGAAATAACTCAGAGGAGGTCTAATATGAAATCAAAACTGCTGAACAATCGTACCAAAAGTAGGTATTTGAAAAAGACATTTAAACAATAATGCTATAACCTATGGCAAATCTGTAAACTACATTTATTGGGGTTTTGAAACATCCTTAAGACAACACCCACATGTGCCATTTTTTCCCTGCATTTTGTGCTTTTAAGGACAATGGAGATGAATTTAGGGCATGCAGGTAGACGAGAAGATGTAGGGATGGGTCTTAGAAACAGGTATCTATCCTCTCCAAATTCCTACAATTTATTTTTGCAGTCTTAAGGTTTTTGCTACAAAAATAAACAAACCATAGATGCACAGAATTTCAGTAAGCATAACCAAAACCCCTCACCCTACAGCATTGTCACCTACAGCAAAGAAGATCTAGTGCTTTTGGTAGTGTATGACACCTATTGGTTACATTGAGCACGAATCTACAAAGCTTACTTGATAGACACTGGAAGGGTCCCTCCATGGGCCTGCAACAGTAACACCTGTAGTTGTTGTACCTAGAAACAGAATTAGTTACTACTTGTAAATCTCTTTCATACAGTAACTAGATGGTTAAAGGAATTACTATTAAGGTCCTTAGTCTTAACCTGTCACCAGCTCCACAATTGTCCTGTTACTGTTTTCTGGGGAAGGGATCATACACCTCTATGGTACCTAAAGAAGTTTGCTTCTTAAAAAAAAAAATCCCTCCTCCTCAGGGTTGCTCAGATCAGCATCTGTTTATTTACCCTTACGCAGCTGACAGTGTCGGATGCAGGGTGTCAAAGCCCCCACTGAATCAGAGGGGAGGTCTCACACTTTGTGAGAGATGGTTCGTTGCTACCTTTCACATGAGATAAAGACTGCTTTTATTCCTCAGCTATGTGAATACATGATTTGAATTTACAGTATCTTAACAGACATTCACAAAACTCTGGTTAAGTCTCATATGGAAAAACAAAACAAACAAAAATTTTTATTTGCTCTATTTTAGAACCAAATTATTGAGTGCTCATATGGAGGGTTAGCATGGAAGAATAAGTACATCATATGCTTAGTGCCAAGTGAGTTCAATAAGCCTGGTTTAACTGCCATTGGTAGACAAGCCCTTCAGCACTTCTAGTTTTGAATTTAACCAGTTCTTTCCAGTTTACGCACTTTAAGGCCCCCCGAAGCTAACTGCACAGGTACTTCCCACTCTGTGCTAGACAGAGCTGCATAAAGTCAACAAGGCAACCATCGCTACAGGTCTGTCCTTGGCTGTAGGCTAATGAGCAGGCAATAAGAGTCAGTGGAAGGGAAATGCAGACCGCACTAACGCTTCAATTTTTCTATGGCCTCAATGGTTGCTATAGAACTACAGAAAACATTCAGTTCCCTTTATAGCACTTATAGCACCATCTCAAGAGAAAAGAAACACATACTGAGTAGTTTTCAAATGTTCAGCACATAACCATCCTATATCTTTGCCTGCTCTTTAACGAGCTTACTACCACAGCAATAAACCTACTCTTTGTCATATGAAGACTCAGTACCTGCTGCTTTAGATGATGCAACTCAGCTGCCTGAGGATCCACGTTGATGATTGGCTTATTTTTTATTTTTCTTGCCCTGTCAGCATAACGTAGTGTATTTAAAGTTTCTTCTAGGTTAGAATCCGCTGGGCTTATACAAGCGATCATAAGAGTGTGGCTGTTACCACCCAGAGAATCTGAAAACAGGATATAACTGATGCTTTAAGAGAGCAAGAATGACCTAGTAAGGCATCATCATACCTAAGATAATATGAATGCATCACCAAACAACAGATAAAAGAAATCTGGCTCTAATTTTCTGTCATTGTCATCTACTTTCTCCTCTGCTCTAGGAAGTACTAAAGAGCATTCTTTGCATGTCCCAGCATTATGTTTGAGCTCTAAGCACTGGTGATTTCACATCAGAAACCTCGTCACAGTGTTGAGCATATGCAACTTCTGATAACAGTTCTTTACTCTCCGTTCTCTCACACAGGTATAGGCAAGACCTTTATGGATATCCAGACTGCTAAATTCTTATTATTATTTTCCAATTTAAAGAAATAATGGCTAAGAATATACCTATTCAGATCATTAAGATGTATAGTGTTTTATCCTTTGTTTTTACACTAACACACATTGCATACCTAGAACTTTTGATTAGAAAAGAAGGCCCCAAACCCAACTCCACATGAGTTCAAGTTCCTTACATTTGATATTTTCAGATATCCAAAACACTGAAAAGCCTAGCTTTTGGTAGCAATCTATTTAACTATCATAAAGAAACAAAAATGCATTAAATTGCATTATTATGGCTATGCTCATATTAAGATATTAAAACTAAGTTACATAAATTATATTAAAAGACCATTACAATGATTGAAAAATAAGCATTATAACAAACAGATTCAGACTAAGAAATCAAAACACTAAGATACAAAGTGCACAGTTAAGACACAGACAGCCTGAGCTTCATTCTGGCTGCGATATCCTCCAGTTAGTAGCTACAATCAGGATATAATAATAGGTCTCTGTTTCCAGACTAAAATTCTCATCTTCCTTCTCCCTTGCAAAAAAGCTGCTCCAAGTTTATCATGGCTCTTCCCATCACAGGGTAACTGCAGGAGTGGAACTTAGACTGCCTGTCTCACTACAACTGTAACCTAAAAATCAGAGTACAGAAAAGGTCTAGCTACAGTGAGAAGAATAATGAAATCAGTAAAAGCAATCATTGCCAGCAGCAGCTTCCCATTTCAGAATGTAGTTATATGGCTTTTAGAGTTTTTTTTTTTTAATACTTTGTTATTTAAAACGCATCTGTAGATTTAGGCTTTATCATTATTTGGTTCTTACCTTGCAGCAGTCTCGTTAACTTTGAGTCTCTGTAGGGGACAAAACCACCCTTTTTGTTTTCATCACCAAGAGCACTAATTACGTTCCCCAGGCAGAGAAGACCTCTGTTAATGTTGATACCTGCATACAAACAGAAGACAACGAGTAGAGCTACCTCAATAGCTAGAAACTGGTTATTTCTTGTCCTTTGTAAAACACAAAAAGGTAAAAAAAAAAAAAAAAGTAAAAAAAAAAAAAAAAAAAATGCATTATACTTAAAGAACTGCTTTGCTTCTCCTGACAAGGACTCTATTTACAAACTCAAAAGTGGTAACAAACACAAGTTATATGTGTCCTCTGCCTTCTGACCTTCTTTGAGTCGGTCTCCCTCAGCCTTGGTCTTTTTTTGTCTCTCAGATCCAGCAAGATCAACCAGGTGTAGCTTGGAGTGAAAACTGCTGTTCCTATGGCAGAAATAGAAGATTTTACTCTCAGGTAAACATGGAATTAGGAACAGAGTAGTCTAGCTTTAGTATAGTTGAACTACTGGGCTGAAAGTATAGTTCGCAAAGACAGCAAAATAAAGGAACTGGCTCAACTGTAGCTCAGATGAGTTCATCCCAGACTAGGTGAATAACAGACTATGAAGTTTACATTAAGTCTGACTCCTAACTGCTGCTAGGAGTAGCTGGGCTGTCACACTTACTTGTCATTTTTCTTCTTCTGATCAACGGAAATGGTAAAGATAGCATGTGACCGAGAGGACTGGGAGTTCATTGCTGTGGAGGCCACTGTTCTGGAATTGTTTCCTTGCTCTAGGCAGGATACAGTATCCTGGGCACAGGTGACGTTTCTTTCTGTTAATCCTATAATCTGTATCCAGGAAGAAAGCATCATTTATCCTCTTTACCATTCATTCCTAACTTACTGCTTCGCAAAAATTCTTGTCTCAGACTACAGCTGATGAAGTGAAATCTATCAAAACATACGTTCACAGCAGAGTCTCTCTTTAAGGGAGAAAGTTGGTGTGGATTCCCTAGCAAAAGTTTGTTTTAAATAGGTATGATCACATCAGTATCTTGTAAATTTCATCACCTTTCTCTCTCTCCTCCCCCTCCTGCAGGTACACACCAAGCTCTTCTATGCCTGAGGGCCAGGGGGCAATGGGATGTAAGCAGGGCTCCTCAGTACTCCATAGAGAAACCCACAGCAGCCCTTGGATGCCAGCTGGGCCAGGGGGTAGCATAGCATCTATCTGGGGGCTGAACATTGTGACAGCCCCAGGTAGAGGAAAAGGAGACTGATTGATGGGGGCAAGGAAACTGTGTGAGAAGTGTAGAAGGGTGGCAGGTACTAGGGACATAAAGGACAGAAGGGACAGAGCAGCAGGGACTAATACAGTCTACTGGTTTTTATTCTTGGTAAGCTTCATCCTTCCCCAAAAGGCCTATCTCCCTGAAATATTAAGCTATTGCTAACTGCTTAATTACCATACAAGTAGGTCTATCAAGCAGCAGCATGATGTTTTTCTGCATTAGAGTATAAATGCACATCTACAGGAAACCATTAAAAGAACAAGCTGGTCATTTGAGTAGTTTCTGTCAAAATCCTTTTGTTACACACCATTTCTGCCAAACTGAAGAGCACAATTGCAATAGCAAAATTTGATTAAAGGACCTGAAGTGCACATTCATCTAGATCAGTCTTCAAGAAGAGCCATAAGACTTGCAAATAGCTTTGTCATAAATATCTAACCTTACTGGTGTACTTTCTGAGAAAACTTAAAAGCTCAGCAACAGGTCAATTTTGAGCTAGCCATTGCGGTGATTTTATACATATGTGTTTACATAGGGAGCAGTATAAGAACAGTCCTTACCAAGTAAGGCAACTGTTCTATTGAAACATTTGTCCCTAGCTATACTGCTTATGTATTTATTACGTATCCATTTTTAACAGGACAACAGACCTTTATTCCTTCTTTAGGGTCCTCTCGGATACTGATTTGAGAAGACCGTTCTCTAGATGGGCACAGTAGGTCCAGAATATCTTCATTGTAGATCTGATAATATCAGAATAGCATCTCAGAATTAGCAGTCTTGCAAGAGAAGAGCTTACATAAAGAATAATGTACAATTAGGCTCAGATCAGGGTTAACTTTACATTACGCTGTACTGTTTTACCTTTAATGAGAGGTAAATGAGACTCAGAATTCATATTCCAAAGACATGACCTTACAAAACCTTAAGTTTTCATAAATTCCTATTACCTGAAGGAGACAGCCTCATTAAGGCTCACTTTACCTACAGTTCACAACATTGTAATATTTTTTTTGGGGGGGGGAGGGGAGAGGAGGAAATCAAAACAATTTTTACCTCTAAATAGGAGACTTTGAGGATGAATTCCCAATCCTGCCTCTGTTCCTTTTCTTTAAACAACAGTTTGATTACCCGAGGGATAACCCCCACACTAGGTTCATGCTCTTGATTAGCAGTGTAGGTACCTCCCATGGAGTACGTTTTTCCAGATCCTGTCTGTCCATAGGCTAAGACAGTAGCATTATACCCTACAGAAATAAAAAATACCCAGATCACAAAGTCAGGGAGAGACCAGCAGAATACTTTGACAAACTAAGGAGCATTCCAGTAAAAGCATCTTTCCAAAAAAGTGCTGCCACTCACTATCAGTTTGCACAACTTTGACGCATGGGTCACAGTTAACATCAAGGAAAAAATGCCAATGAAGAGCACTCCAAAGCATTGATGAAAATATTTTTCTAGCTTTTTAAGGACAGCTCTTTTGCTTTAAATAAAGAGAATCATAAATACTTTATCATCCAAACTATTCCAGTATTAGTAATGCTTTCCAGTATAGGATGCTTATCAGTATGTTATTCTTACTGAAACTCTCTTGCCTTTAGTAAACATCTCCAAGAACCAAAATGACCCAGTGAACATGCCTAAGTCATATCGATAGCTCTATGGAAGTCTACAGGTTATAAACAGGCAAGATCTGGCACTCCTCACCACAGGCTGAGGTCAGGGTCTAGAAAGCAGAGAATCTTAATTTCTGGGAAGACGAAAGAAGAAAGGACTCAGAATAGAAAGCTGAACAGCATTTTCTCTCACATACTAGAATCCACAAAAAACTCCAGTGCTCTAAAACAGTTTGAATTCAGTTACTACAAACCTTTGAAGATGCCTCGTATGAGAGGAGCAACAGCTGTGTTGAAGACTTCCTCTTGCTCAACAGAGGGATCAAACACGTAGTCATATGTGAATGATTTATCGTTGCCTACGATTACCTACAAAGATTAGAGTGAACAGCACTGACTACACCACTGTAGAAACTTTAGGCTGTGTTCGACTTAGAGAGACATAAGTATATATACGGAGATAGACAGATACACGTAGGTACATATATACATAGGTATAAGCGAGGCTGACCCTTCAAGTGCAGCAGGCCAGCTCCCTCACCTGCGGTTCCCCGGGCACGAAGGAAAGGCACATCTGGCACCCTTCGCTGGTCTCCTTGGGCACCAAGGGCCGGCAGCGCAGCGCCACACGCACGGGGATCACCTTGTCATCTTCTCTCACCATTTTCAGTTGCGCGGGCTGCCCTGAAGACGAGCAGAGAGGGATCAGGCTCCCCGGGAGCAGCGCCCGACGGTGCTGGCGGGGGGCCCTCAGCGCCGGGCCGCACAAGGCCTAGCGCTGAGGCGCGGGAGCACCGCTACAGCCCCAGAGCCTCCCAGCCGGCCGCTCCCGCGCCTCAGCGCTGGGCCCGGGCTCTTCTGGGCGATCCCCAGCCCTCCCCAGCCCCGCACGCCGCGCGGCTAGTGCCAGGGCCGCCTCCCGGCGCCGGCCGGCCCGCACCCACCTGCCGCCGCCCGTTGGAATGGCGGCGCCGTAACGGCCAACGTTCAAACCGCCGGCGGCGCGGCGCGGCGGCCAATGGCGGAGCGCCACGTCACGGCGCGCGCGGCGCGGCGCGGGAGGCGGCGCTGCCCCTGAGGCGGGCGGCGCTGCCCCTGAGGCGGGCGGGCGCGCGCGCGGGCAGCATGGAGGCGCGGCTGCCCTACGACGACTACCCGGTGGTGTTCCTGCCGCCCTACGAGAGCCCGCCCGCCTGGGTGCCGCCGCACGAGGTGAGCCCGCGCGGGCGGGCGGGGAGGCGGCTCGGGCCGCGGCGGCCGCGGGGCAGGTCGCTCACGGCGCCTTCTCTTGCAGCGGGTTTATCACCCCGACTACAACAACGAGCTGACGCAGTTCTTGCCCCGCACCATCGTCCTCAAGAAGCCCCCCGGGGCGCAGGTGAGCCACGCCGCCGCCCTTCGCCTGGCCACACGGGGCGGCGCGGCGGCCGGCAGAAGGGCGAGAAGATGGCGGTCGCCGAGTGAGGCCGGAGGCCGCCCCGGGGGGTCAGGGAGTTGCCTCCTTTCCTCCTCCTCTTCCCGCGGCGGGTGCGGCGGGAGAAGCCTAGCTGCTGCCCTGCTGCGCGGCGAAGGGAGGGGGAGCTTGGCGGGTGAGGCAGAGGACTGCCCTAACTCGTGACGCCAAGGTGCTCAGGGGCGGGGGGCGCAGGGTGGGACGGCTGGGGGGGTCTGCAGAGAGGGGCCCTGCTTACCGCTCCCTGGGCAATGGCTGCAGCAGTTACACCTTTGCCCTGCGTAGAAGGGACACGCTAGCGGTGGGGACAGTGCTGGGCAGAGCGGGTGGTTACGTTTCACTGCTAACCTGGTCTCTCACGCAGCTCGGTTTCAACATCCGTGGAGGGAAGGCCTCGCAGCTGGGGATCTTCATCTCCAAGGTGTGTCTCTCCTTCCGCCGTTCCCTCCCCGTGTTCTGCCTGTTCCCTTGCTTGTTGCTGAGCCGGCTGGGTATGTGTGGAGACTGACCTGCCTCTTGCATGCACGGCTCTCGGATGTGAGCTGCCACTTACTGAACAGCTGTCACAATCTCACACCCTTTCCTTACCTGTGCCTGACCCACGACTTGCTGGTCTCCATTCCTTCTTAGTCCCGTGTAAGCACACTGGTTGCAGGCGCTGTGGAGAGGCTCTGTAAGGCTGAGCTGTGTGCCAAGGGAAGCCTCAGTGCTGCCCGTGCAGAGGGTCAGTGCCGCTGTGTCTGCTCCTCCGTTCTTAGGTGATCCCCGACTCGGATGCGCACAGAGCTGGGCTGCAGGAAGGGGACCAGGTGCTCTCAGTGAATGATGTGGATTTCCAGGATATTGAGCACAGCAAGGTGAGCGCGCTTGCTCTCCAGCTGCTGAAGCAAAGATAGAGCTTAGCCTGGGGCCCAGCACGCTCTCACCTCCTGAGCAGGAGGACAAGAGCAACATGTGTGCCTGCCTTCTCCTTCAGGCCTCTCAGCCTGCACCAACTCAGTAGCTAACTGGCAACCTGTCTAACAGGTAGGATGAGTGTGAGGCAAGTACCTAGATACCTTCATTGACAACCTGGGCAATCTTTTCTCTGTAATTCCCCCCACCCCATTTGTGGAACAAGCAGAATAATTCATAATGCAAAGGGCACATACTAATTTTTTAAAAAAATATCCTTACTGATGAGGAAGAGTAGAGGAACATTAACGTGGAGGGGGGGCGCAAGTTCCAGTGTTCCTTCTGAAACATCTGATACCAGCCACTGTGCAAAACAAGCACAGACTGTTGCACTGCATAGCAGATGCATTGCTGTTACCTCTTCTCTAACCAATTGTGGCCACTGAGCAAACTTTCTGCTTTTCAGGCTGTGGAGATCCTGAAGACAGCCCGTGAAATCACCATGCGTGTACGTTACTTTCCCTACAGTAAGTACCTGCGAGCTTCTGAGTGCAGTGAGCTAGCAGAATTTTTCCTTGGGAAGCAGACTGCCATGCATCCCTGCCAATTCCACCTAAACTTAGCTGTTTTAAGTCTAAGGCTATATGTAGTGTCAAACTAGAACCCTGCAGATCAGAAAGGGAAGTTAAAATTGATTTGGGTTTGAGGACAGCTACCAAGTCAAAACAGTAAGGAATGGCTTCAACTACCCACATACAAACTTTTAGAGCAGAGTTTAGCAAAGCAATGCTAAAAGCTAGAATAACTGCTTATGAAAGTGTTATTTATAGAGCTGCAGAAGGAGCTACTTAAATAACACAGGAATTAGCTCTGTCAGTAGTAGAACCATGCTGATGGTTGGCACTGCTTGTAATTTTTTCCTTCCTTGTGTATGTTCACATTTTGATGGGGTGGGAGGAATGTCCAAATTATTAACTCTAGGCATCTGTACCCATAAAGTTTGGGAATAAGGAGGGGGGCAGCAAAAAAAAAAAAAAAAAAAAAAGTCAAAAAGTCAAGCCAAACAAGTATTCTTTGTAAAAATGGAAATTGACCCTTGAATGAAAGTGAAAAAAAGTAAAAGTATGGAACAAGGGAAGGGAAGACTTTTAAAACATACTTTTCTTATGAATGCTTTAAAAGAACTTGAAACGACTGCCTGGGATGCTAACATACTATTTTAAAGTTAGCTGCTATCCAGAAGAATAACAAGTACTCCATCTATTTAATGGGATGTAAGCAGAATTCACGTTTTCCTGTAACACTTGGCTGACTTCCTCCAGCATTTGTGACAACTTCTCTTGCCCTTTCAGCCTTGCCATCTCTTTCCCTTTCAGATTATCAGAGACAGAAGGAAAGAACTGTTCACTAATAAACAGCTGTCTGCTGGGGCATCTCTAGAGTGCCTGTCCTGCAGAACAGTCTCTACTACCTTTCTTCAACATCCAAGATGATACATCAACCTTCAGCTGTCACTGGAGGTACAACTGTCCTGTTGGCTGCGTGGGCATCAGCTGTGCTTCCTGCTTGGAGGGACACTACAGAGTCTTAATCATCTGGAAGATGGATGGAGCTTTAATCTGCACTCCTTGAATTAGGTCTTGAAACAAGCTCATGGTGCTGATGTGGAAATGGATACTGGAGGGCAGCATCTTCAGTGAGACCTGGGTTTCTATTCTAGTAGGACTTCTTTTTCAGAGAGTGCTCTGCTGGTTCTGGATTCAACCCTTGTTTCTAAGGTGTAAGGCCAAGAATGTCCAAGTGTACTCAAGCAGAGCATGCCCATAATCTCCAAGGGATCAGCCACTTCATTCCCTTTCTGGTGACACAGAATCCTTTCCTTCTGCGCTGTCCTACCTCTGCTCTAGACTACTGGGTTTGCTTGGGATTCAAGGAAGAGGAGTAAAATCCAGTCAAAGCCCATCTCTAGCTCTTCTGCACTGCTCTGCCAAGGCAATTGTGTTTGTACCTCTTTGTTGTCTAGCTGCCCCTACATTACTGGGCCAAGATACTTGGAGCATGTTTCTAAACTGCTGTGGACACTTGATGAGGTTCCTTTTCACGCACTGCTTGCGCTTTTAAAGGTTTCACCTGCTGGAGCTGCTTTCTTCACTCGGTGCAGCCCTGTCTGTCCCTTCCACAATCAGAACTCCCTGCTACTTTGAGGGAAATCCCTATTTCTTATGCATCTTATCTCCTGCTGGGGGCAATTCACCCACCTGCTGTTAAATAGGTCAGATGGTGACTGTTCTGCACAGAAAAGAGAAGGCTGCTGTGCCATGTGCTGGGAGAGCACAGATGGAAGAACATACTGGTTATCAGCAAAGCTGGGTCTAAGCACATGGGGGTACACAATATAAATCATGAGCAGAACAGCCCTTGGTCTGGCCTTCTATGCAGTGTTTTCCATTTGCCTGTAATAACTGACATAATAAAACTAGTACAGCAACCAGACTTCATCTTACTCCAATTCTGAAAGTCTGGGGAGGATTGTATTTGTTACCATTGTCAGTGCTATCCAGAAGAAATGCATGGAGTATAGCTGAAGCAAGGACCAGCTCCACATGTCCCTGTAGGAACGATGTATTGGACCCTTGCAAGCTGCCTTCTCTTCCTTATAATGGTATTGTAAGGGTATTTTTCCACTATAACCAGTGGTTCAAGTCAGCCCTGGATAAGCATGGAACGGCCTTTTAACACTGCCAGAAAAGAATAATAGCTGCAAAGTAGGCTTCAGCTGTTTGTCATGGCAATAACTTGAGATAGCTTAGGGCAGCAGCCCTAACATAGCCAGGTTAGCATTAACACAGAACATGGGCAGAAAGCACCCTGGAAACCTTATTTCTAATACATTGAGGAGGTAAGATCAGAGCTTTTTATCTATAGAGACAGACCTGCAGGTCTCGCACTGTTCTTTCAGCATTTACACACTGCGGGGAAGGAAGACAGTCAATTACAGAAGGACAGAGTAGTGTGAAATGTTCTCTTCTGCCATCTGTTGTGCCCAGCCTTACTGGGCTGAAGGCTCCCTGCCCCCAAAGCTAGACCCTGTGCTCTGCTGCCCGCTGGGGAACACAGCAAACACGGGCATCAGGCTTTTGGCACGTAACCACACTGCTGAGGAGCTAAGAGGTACCTTGAGCACTGCCACAGAGGGGACTGGAAATACAGGCCTGCAATCTCTGCAAGTGTTCAGTCTTTTCATCCTGCCTCGGAGCAGGCCCTCTGCAGTAGCTCCACGAAGATCAGCTGTGGCTAGGACAGCTTCCTCTCTCTGCTGTTATTCAGAGGGTCAGATGCTCTCTCAGCCACCATGCTGCCCGCCCCCATGACCATCTTGCTGGGGGCTAATAGGAATGAGTGGATTCTTTCTCAAGATACATTCATGCGTTAGATGTCTTGATTGACCAAGCTGTAATATGGTTTGCACTGCTCACTAGAGTCCATGTCATCCTTCTTCCTGAATTGAGGGGAAGAGACTGGATTAATTACCAATTCCTGCAGCAAAAATAACAGGTCCAACAACAGCAGATTTTTTTTTAGCTGCTCACAGAGGCACAGGCATATGCACTGAAACAGCCTTAGCTTGTCAATGAATAACTCTTCAGTCAATAAAGCAGTCGGCCAGAAGTACTGCAGGTAACTTGATCTTTTGGAGCAACAGTAACAGTCCCAGAACAAGCTGTATTGTGTTAAGGCACGGCAGATTACACTTGAGAAATGTACTGTACAACTCCTTTCCCTGAGCGTAACACGATCAGGACAGTACAGGCAGCCCATGTGCTCCTGGCCCCATTCAGTCTCTGTACTGAATGGGTCCAGTGCGCTAGGATCCACAGAGCCACTTCATGGAAGAAAAAGCTACTATTTTATTATTATTATTATTATTTTGAATGATCCCCTACCCCACCTTTTAACATAAGGCACACAGATAAGCCTGAGCAGCATCATGTAGTGTTCCTCCCCACAGCAATGAGAACAGCATCAGTTCTCTGAGCCGCTGTGGTCACCCCTTTCTTCCTTCACTTCCGACAGGCCACTCTCATCTATGTTCTCCAGCGAGGTGGCACGCTGGAGCACCAGCTCTGACAGTGCCAAGAGAGGAAGGTTGTTCTGCTCAGGATACAGCCAGGGTTTCATGCTCACATCGTGCTGCTGCTTCCAGGCAGGATACTTCACACAGGCCTTATGCAATTTCTTCATCATCTGATCAGAAACAGGGAAGCAGAGGGGAAAAAAAACACAGAAGCTTAAAAGACATGTAGGCACTTTTCTCATTTAACCAGTACTAACATCTGATCCAGTTCTTTTGTGGTTGCTTAAAAAAGGGCTTAGGGCCCAATACAGAAAAAGGCAGGACAGTTAAACTTTATAGGACCATCTTCCCTTTGCCTAACCCCCTCGAAGACAGCAGCTGCTTTAGGAAGCATGAAATGAAGACCTCCCACACAATATCATCTAGGGACTGAAATCCTCTGCCACTGTCCTGCTGTGACACCAGAGACCCCCTCAAGCACAGCTCTGCCACTCAGTTCAGGAGCTCCAACAGCTATTGAGCCTCAAGATCCAATTCAGATAGGGCAGGAACAGTGGGGATAAGGCAGATCACTGTGCAAACATGAACCAGAATTGTGCTATTATTCACTTCCTGCTGGTTTCTGAAGTGAATCAGAATCAGCTGGTGGGACTGGTAAGGCTGGAATAATGCAATACCACAGCAGAAACTAGCTAAAATGCTCATTTCTAGGGCAGCCCTTGCTCAGAGGGAAGCCCATCCTCTGCAGCCCTTTACTCCAACTCCAGGGGTGGGATTTGGCACATGCATGCTGGAAATGCTCTGCTCACCTGTGGTGCCAGGTACTGAGAAGCTTTATTTACAACCCACTTCGGCAACGACCCTAATATATTGAGGGGAAAACCAGAAGTTAGCATGCCAGAAAGTAGCTGTGCTCCTACTAACCTACTCAGCAGCCCCCACAGCAGGCATTAACGTCAACGCATGCCAAAGAGGGTCTGGAGCAGAGAAGTGCTGCAGACTTACCTTTTGGATCCACCTGAGCCAGGTAAGTCAGACTGCAGCTGCTGGGCCCAGTTGAATGCACCAGGTACCCCGTTAAGAGAGATACCGCCCTTACGAGATCCTTGCGTGGAGGATACTTCTGTGCAGACACATCAGACAGTCAGACACTACCTTCCATCTTCCCTGATCTCTCCCACCCTCAGCTCTAGCACTGAATACACAGGGCAAAGAGACTACGCTTGAAGCACAGATAAGGTGCCTCAACATGAGGGCTTGTACAGGAATCACACAGCTACCTGGTGCTTTGGAAGTACTAATATATCCCAGATGCAGGCAGGATCTTGCTGTCTACAGACACCTTGCTGCACTTGTGAGAGAATGGCACCGAGCAGGTGTAGCTCAGCTATGAGGGACCCAGCCATATTCTACTCAACAGACCATCTTGACTTCTAATCTAGGAGAATTCACGTAGCTGGTGACTAACCAACTCTAGGATGGCACTTTTGCCCTGCACAGGACTGTCCACTCCCTGTGATCTCTGGAATCAGACGGCCACCCAGCCCAGCCTGCTCGTCACTCACCGGGTGTTTGACAGAGAAGTTGATGATGGCATGATACCCATCCTGAACCTGCCAGGATCGCAGTGTCACCACATCCCTGTTCTTCAAGGGCTTCGGGCACCGCCCTGGACAAAGAAGAAAGAAAACCACTTTACCTTCCTGAGCAAAACATGAGGTCTGCATGGACCTGCGCTCACTCTGCAGGCTGCTGCCTCGCCTGAACATCCTCCTTTAGCTCACTTAGGGATCTCACTGCATCCTACAAGCAGCGCCTCTCCCACCCCTTAGCAGCCCAAACGGTGCTAACCAGCTGCGGAAGCACTGATCATAACGGATGCCCAGGACCCCAAACGTCTCTCTCCTGCCAGGAAGCCCAGCCAGGTGGGCCTCCACGTAAGGGGAGACAGAACTCTGGCTGAAGAGGGTCGGTCCCATCTCCTGCGGCCCTCAGCCGGCCAAAGCAGCCCTCCAGCCCTCGCTCACAGGCGTAGTAGCCCACGTCGGCGTTGGCAGCCACCCGGGCGATGTCGTGCGTGTCGATGACGGCGGTGTCCCATTTCCGGCGGTACTCGACGTCGTGCAGCACGTCGTACACGGTCTCCGCCGGCACGTCCGGGATGTCGATGCGGCACTGCGGGCGGAAGGGTGGGGACGCGCTCTCCCGCCCCGCGGCCCTCCTCGGGGATGCGAGCGAGCCACAGCGGGGCGGAAAAGCCCCTTGGCGCGCGCCCGTTCCCGAAGCGCCGCGCGACCCGACGCGGGGGGAAAGGCTCGCCGAGGGCCCGCGGGGGACATCCCGCCGCGCCGCGCCGCTCCTCCCTCAGAGCGGGGCAGGGAAAACAGAGCAGAGAGRAGGAGAGAAGCCGCCAGCCCCGGCGCCTCGACGGGCCGCCGCCCCACCTTGAGCCGGTGCACGCCGGAGCCCGGCGGCGGCGCCTGGATGCAGACGGCGAGGCCGCCGCGGCCGTAGCAGCTCTGCCAGCCGCCGCTGCCCTCGCACTGCTGCCGGAAGGCGCGGAAGGCGGCGGCGTCGGGCACCCGCGCCGGCTCCATGCGCGGCCG
>NW_028185317.1:1566788-1585351 GCF_003343005.1 Rhea americana | reverse complement strand
CGCGCGCCACGTGGGCGCCGGAAGTGACGCCCGGCGGGGCCGCGCGCGGGCGGCTCGGGGCCGCTGCCCAGCGGGCAGCGTCGGGCCGGAGCCTCGCGGGGCGACTCACGGCAGGGAAGCACCGCGGAACGGCGGCCACGGGGGGAGCTCGGCGGCAGCAGGGCCGCCCCTTCCGACCGCGCCCCCTGCCAGGAAAGCGCACCCGCCCCCTCTCCTACACATACACAACAGAGGCTGCCTGGACGCCAGTAAAGCAAGCGAGGGCAGCGCGAGCCTCCTCTCCCCAAGGAGCACAGAAAAGACGTTGGTGAAATAACTTTATTTAGTGTGGTACATGGCTGTGGTCAGACAGTCCATATTCATATTAATAGTCACACTTACTTGGCTAACAGCTAGGAGACAGCAGGGCCAGAGACACACACTCAATATTATACACATCCATAGAGAAGACAGTGGGAAGTGAACTATTTTATTTTATTTCACTAGTTACCCCCCCATTACTTAAGGTCTCCCCTCCCCCCCCACTTCCCTCCCACCAAAGTCCAGTGACTCAGAACAAGACGACAGCAGTGGCAGGGCACATCTGCCTGTGAGAAGGGGACAGCAAAACCTGTTCTACGGCAGACACAGACACACTGACAGAACATCAGCAATTCCCACACAACAGGGAGTATGTACAGAGGAGGGGACCGAACTTCCCACTGGTGTGAGGTTCAAAGGACTCTTGACTACGCCAACTATTTTGGGCGAGAAGGCAGGGGGGAAATGGGGGGGGCGACACTCCAGAGTGAAATGGGAAACATCCCAGCTTCCTCCTGCAGGCCAGCTCACACGGAGAGGAAGGGACAAGGCTCTCGAGAACAAGAGGTAAGTCTAAGTAACTTGAGGCAAGTAAGTCACTGTGGCTGAAGAGCAGCTCTGGCACCACGTGAGCGGGATGCTCCTCCAGCAAGGACTGCCAGGTCGTTACAAGAGTGACAGTTCCCTTCCTATGCATGCTCTGCAGGCTTCAAAGTGCACACAGCTGAGTCAGTGACCAACAAGGCATTCTGCTAGGGGAATGTCCTCAACCTACCAAATGCTGTTGTCCCTGTTTGCACCCTTCACACTGCACTGTCCCTCCTCATCCCACCAGTATTCTCCTGTCAGCATAGGCCAGGTGATCAGAAGAACAGTCAATAACTTAGAACCCTCTTACCTATTTTTTCTCCTGCCAATGGACAAACTTACTGACTTCTGGTTAGGACTGATGGACAAGAAGACTTCCACTACAGGTTCTGAAGAGCTCTGTTAAAGTAGTTAGAAACTAGGGGTATAGAACAGAGAGAAGATGAACGTATTCCTGAAACTTAGAGGTTGAGAAAGGACTAAAAAGCGGGAAAAAAAAAATTACAGCAGTGAACGTTCCTCTAATGCCCAGGTCTGATAATACATCCATGTTACTAACCTCAGTTTTGGCAATATTACAGTGTTAACACTATTCCAAAAGTGAAATAGCTACTACACCYCCCCCCCCCCCCCCCAAAAAAAGGTCTGCTACCAGAAGCAAGTAGCTATAATGTAGCGTATGATTTCATTAAGCAGCAACCTAGATACCAAAGTAAAACAGCTGTCACTGACATTCAATCTGCTGTAGCTCTCCTGCTTCATGTGAAGAAACTCCCAGCCTGTGTGAAGAGGAACAGGAGAAGAACACACAGGAAAGGAATCTGAACAGCACCAATGATGTCCAGGGCAGATACTGGCACTGTAGTGAGGGATTCCAGGGGATTCCAGTGTCTTTGCTATCAACAGATAGGACCTATAGATCCCCACAAACCGCCCTAAGGATCTCTTCCCACTCAACCTCATGCTGCAAAGCCTCTGCACCCTCTTCTTCCCCCAAACTTGACACTCAGCACTCACCAAACACCAACATCTTCAGGGAAGATGAGAAGAAATTCCAACTGAAGAAAGCGATCTGTGGGATGTCTCTGCCACAGGAATGGGAGCAGCAAGGCTCAAGCTATCAGAGTTGGGGGTTTCCAGTGTTTCGTGTCATGAGAGCTAGGTATAGGGCAAACCTTAGAGGTGATGAGCAAGAGTTAGCCAAGACCATCCACCGAAAGGAGAAACCGAGCAGCTACTACTGTGCATGCCTTACAGGAGGCAAAGCTAGAAATAGATCACCTGTACTGTCAAAAAGAAGGCAAGGCCAAGTCAAACTGTGACTAGTTTAAAAGGAGTAGCCTTTAAAAAGAGGAAGTAGGGATGCAGGACAGAAAGACATTGCTGGAGTGGATAAGGAAGTAGTTAAGATGCAAGGCAATGAAGAAGGGGGAAAGCCCACCCCCAAACTTTGCTTTTGTTTTCCCTAACTCGGTGGCTTTTTCATTGCATTCACAAAAGACATATCTGAGCAGACAGGCTCAAAGTGGGGAGAGAGAGAGAGAGAAAAAAAAAAGAGAGAGCAAAGAGATAGTGTGTAAAGGGCACTACAGTGCCACAGTGCAACAACTGAGAGAGAGAGAGAGAGAGAGAGAGAACACTCATTCTGCACTCAGGGCTCATACCATGCAGTAAGAGGGGCGGCCGGGGCTGCTCCCAACCAGTAAACAGGGAGTTCACTTGCTTAGTAGATTGGTTTTTCAGCCCACAAAGTAGGTTTGCCTAGCCAATGAGCAGTGATGTTCTTCAGTGAGACTGGCCGGTTGGGGAATGTGCTGCTACACAACAGGCCTGTTAGCAGGAGCAACCACTCTCCGTTACTGGCTGCTCAGGAGGCTTCTCTAGTTTGATGTCAATCACTGGAGGAAACAAGTTAAGGAAGTCACCTGGTTCAAGAGGAAACAAGTAGAGAATAGGGAAAGTGACCAACTTAGCCTTTTTTGGATACCACAGACAGACATGAGTTTCATACAAAGAGAAGCTAGGTTGAGAGTTTACAATCAAAAAGTGTACAGACATTTATATGCCATCCAAACATGACTGTAAACTTAGTCTTGATGATGCTGGCCATAACATTTGGAAGAGTCAATAACGCTAATTTCTTTCAGGTGAGGCAGAACTGAAGGGTTACACTCACCATTTATGATATTGGCAGAACTGCCTCAAAGAGCACCAGTTTCTCCCACTCCAGTCTTCAGCTTGGCATATTTTGCTAACTGTTAATTTAGAACCAGCTGCATTTGGAAGTAGGGATGCTATGGATTTCATCTATCCTTTTATACAGGCAAAATGTGGTAAACTTAGCCTAGTCACATGTGTGCTCTACTACTAGATGCATGTAGCAGGCAAAACACTGCAAGAGTATTCAGTGGTTACAGTGACAACTCTGTCCTGGGAGGATTACTGCTGTCAGAAGTCATGGATCCTGCTTCTTAGTCTGTTTAAGAGTTGGCTTAAAAATAATTTTAAAAAAGCAAAACAAAAACTGAGCTTAACACATTCTAGTAACAGTTAAAAATCAATGTAGTAATTTCTCTCCTACAATTATGACAAGCTTGTCAACTGTTCATTCTTGATAAGGGCAGATGCTCTAGCAGAGCAGCACATATCTTGCCCCGTGTAACGAGGGAAAAATACTAAGGCATTTTGAAGCTATGCAAATTTTGTCCTTAAGCAGACAAGCTTAAGGAGAGAAAATAAAACTTGCCCTTGCAGTTATAAATTGCAAGGGCAGAATTAGGGTCTGAATTTTTATCCATAGGTTATCACCACACTATACAAGCTGTTCCAGCCATGTGTCTGAAAAACCCAAATAAGGCCCATATCCACAATGTACCAAGAAATCTGCAAGTCCGACCTGCCAAAAAGGTAATTGCCAAATCCTACAAGAACAGGAAAGTCACTGAAAAGAAAGCAAGGATACTGTCTTCTTTGCTCTTCTCTGGTGTGCTGTCCATCCCAGGTAAAGCAGCAGCAACACGACGGAAAAGCTAAAAAGTAACATAAGGTAAACAGAAAGCTTGTCGGAAAGAATGCATGTTAAAAAAATAACTTTACAAGAGAACTTAAGAGTCAGAATCTTACAACCTTGTTACATGGGCATTTTAGCAAGCAAAACAATGATCAACAAATGCAAGGAGAATTCTACCCAAGATATTTGGGTAGATACCCGAGATATACCCAAGATATTCTACCCAACGTTGATAACAAAATGATTAAGTCACCAAACACCTACAAAACATGCAGTTTTATCTGTTGCTACTTAACTGAACATGGCATTTTTCTTCATTAATAATAACAGTTGTTCTAGGGATACACAGAACAGTTCCCTCCTGCGCTCAGTAAGCATGTCAGAAGCTGCAGTTGACCATTTCCAGCCTCAACTGTTTTTGTACACAGTAATGTTACACTGCACAACCCAGGAGTTCTCAGATAAACAGCCTTGGAACAGATTGGACATTTAAGTTTAAGAATACCCTAGCTTTTTAAAGCCCACCCTTTAACTCCTGCTTCAAAACAGTCATCTATAATCAGAATGATTGGGTCAAGTGAGCTGTATCTAAGCTATGAAGGAATTGCTAGAGGTAGGAAGAACTCTCATATCCACATATAAAACAGACAATGCTTTAGCATAATTTTTCAAATCAATGCCTAGAGCTCCTCCTGCTGACACTAACACAGCAGCAAACACAAAATCAGATAATGCTAGACAAGTCTGGTGGACAGAACTGTAGAAAGGTGTATTTTTACTTGAAAAACTAGAGGAAGGAGACTGACTAGTGTCAGTCAGTGATGATCTTTCTCAAAGTACTTTGTCAAGGGCTTACATCCACCTCTCCAAACTGTATTACATGGAAAAATCAAACCACTGAGGTACCAGCAAGGCCCTGCAGTCAATGTCTTCCCTCAACACAGAAGTTCTCGCTACCAACACCCACACGGCAAAGAAAGCAACAGCAAGTTAGAACCAACGATTAAGCTGAATTATATCCACAGGAGTTTAAAAACACTCATCTTCCTCCCCCCAACTAAGCCTCCTAATGCCACTGTGATGACCTCCTAACTAGCTGGTGTGCAGCAAACTGGTCAATTCATACACCAGTTACCAGTTAAGTACTACTGGTATCAGGAAGTCACTCAAGCTCCCTGCAAATCTTCAAGCCCTACAGCTGCCTTATTGCCCAAACTCTGCCATGCTTCAGAACAGTGCTTCCTGAACCAATGGGGGGTGGAATCACAAGCTCATAGCAAGAAGCAGCGGGCACAAATTGAAACACAAGAAACTGATCATCAATTTGGAATCTATGATCTCCAGAGGTCCCTTCCAATCTCAGCTATTCTATGGTTCTAGATTTTTTTCTGCCAGGCTTATGAACAGAACCAGGAGCTTCTACTCTGGTGCATCAGAATATGCTGTTAGCCTGACTGCTGTCAACACTGATTTTAGAAAACATTGCATTAACTGTTAACAAAAGCAGAGGGAATGCATAAAATTATGTTTGGCATGCTGCACTGTACAGTGACATCCCTATCCCTCTGCAATTTCCATTTTTAGATTCTCCTTCCTTTCAAGGTACGTTAGCTTTAACAAGGTACCACAGGCTTGACAGGAAAAGAAGCTTCCACTAGATAAAGCAGCAGCACTGGTCATTAGGCAAGAAGGATTTCAGGATCTGACAAAGACAACAGGTAAATATATCTGATGGAGCATGAACCACAGACAGACTTATTCCCCCCCCTACAGAGCAGTGAAGTACATATTTACTGATCTTTAAAACATAACATAGATCTACCTGTTTCACATTGTATCCAGTCTTTGCACTGGTCTCAATAAACATCACATTCAGCTCTTTGGCTCTTTGTTCACCTTCTTCGGTAGTGATTTGCCTGGACAAAGGTGCAAACAGAAGCAGAAAGACAGAAGGGAAGGACAGGAAGAATTAGATATATCTGTGACCAAGACACTTTTCAATGGAGGGCCTCTTCACCACCCATTACACGAGTGCATAATCTACAGAGACCTCAGGACCTCTGAGTTTAAGACCCCCCAGGTTCCTCGTTAGGTTCCAGCTAGGGAGGAAACAACCTCAGGTAAGTAGTTCAGGGACCACCTGGGCTATGACCATTAATAAAAGGATCATCAGCACAGGATGAAGTTTGTGTAGTGCATTTGAGTCTCATACACAGCATCCTCAAGGGAAAAGAATTCCCATTAGCTGCACCTGATGCAAAAACCAGTTCCCCAAAAGTCAACAGGAGGGCACTCCATGAGATTACAGCAAGATGTCAGAAAGGCTCCAGCAGCAAGTACAGTGCAACAGCAAGTACTATGCTGCTGCTTGTGAGAAAGCACCTGCAAATGCATCTCTGATCAATACCCTGTACATACCTGTTTCACATTATATCCTGCTTTAGCACTGGTTTCAATATACATCATATTCAGTTCTTGGGCTTTTCTCTCACCCTCCTCTATAGAAACCTGTCTACAGCAATGAGAACAAATCACAGAAAAGAAAAACCAAAACAAAGAAAAATATTCCAAAAATGATAAAAAGAAAAAAAAATGTAGAAAAACCAGTGACCAACTGAAGCAACATTAGCAGAAAAGCTGAACTTAACAGGCTACACCAAATAAAAACAGTGCTATTATCAGTTCAACTCCAACCATGTTTGACAGTCAAACTTAACTTTCATCACCACTTGGTTTTAACCAGAGGATGAATGGTTTCCTGTAGGCTCTGTTCAATTTCAGAAAATGTGATCAATCTCAGACTGATCTATGGTTTGTCCAGTACTAAAAGGCCCAGTATTCCAGCTTGCCACAAATCTCTTAAAAACAAGAATTCATAAGCAAGAAAAGGAGGCTTCTTTTAGTGATAACTTGTGCTGACCAGCATAGCTGAATATACACCCTAACTCTAAATTCTAGGCTAGTCCAGGACTACTGTCACTTATATTAAAACTTCTACAACAGGAATTTCTGCTGACATATGAACTCCAACTGTAGCTATGATGCAAACAAGTTTCTAGATGCCTTACTCTTATGACAATGCTGGACAAGCTATCCTGGGCACTCAAGCACACACACTACTTCGGTACCATCAAAAAATAATCTAAGGCACCAATTATCCCATTGAGTTTTTCAGTTCTAGAAGAAACAGTAATTTGTTAGGAATTAGAAAGCCTTAAATCTAACCGCCAGATCAAACAGTTAGGAAGCTGGTGTTATTTGCAGCTTCCAGTAGAGCATAAGGGATGCTAATCGGTCAGTATACAGAGCTGCCTTAAGTAGAACAGCTTCTTAAATTTTGCTCAGTTGCTTTTACAAGCCAATTCTGCAAGCTGACTATACTGCTCTGAACTCTTGCCACCTGAATATCTTAATCCAAGCCATCTATACAAATGTGAAGCACCAAATTTTCCCAAGGTTTCTGAAGTGCATTGCACAGGACACTTAAAATGGCCTGCACCGGAACTGGGGAAAGCCAAATAGTTACCAATACTAAAGTGGTCCAGCTGGTAGACGCAAAACATACTTCTGTAAGTATTAGCAGCACAAAGACCACACAGCACTCAATTTCTAACTCATTTTTCCCCTGCTTACTCAAACGACATACCAGTAATAGAACTGTCTATACTTTTCCTGCTAGGCACAGCAAACTAAAAACTAACAGTGTGGCTTGTACAGAGATAAAGTATGAAGAAGGACTCCTGATACCAATTTGTGTAGCCAAAGATGCCTGATATTCTCTCTCATGTGACCATTTGGGCAACACCAAAATCACAGGGGAAAAACAGATCACAGAACATTTTGAAGCAATATTTACACATCAGGCGTAAAATAAGGTTTAGAATTTAAAATGTGACAGCACCCAACAAGAAAACAGGCAGGCTCCTATTAGGCCATCATGCCAAGAAGCAGAGTAAACAGACTGGCAACTCAGGTATTAGCACAAATTCTTTTGATAAAACATTCCATCTGTAAGGCTTTTCAGACTATCTTTCAATCAGAAGTGTGTCATGAACCACCAAAGGTTAGGCTTTTGATTTTATAAGAGTATTTAAATTGAGATCCAAGTATTTCCCATTTCTGCTTTTTTAGATTTTTTTTTTTTCAGTGACAGTTAAAAAATTCCCATTACTTCAACGCTTCATTTTACAGATTAAATCACACAGTTTAGAGTAAATGGTATATCTGAAATGATTCAGTTCAAAGTACTGAATTTTCAAGGAACTGTGTGGCTTACTCCCATCATTCCTTTGCCAACTGTTACTGAAGCTAGCTACTAATATGAAGATTTTTTTCTTATCTACACTATTTCTTATATCCTCAGAAAGAATTAAAATCTCTGAAAACAATACAAGAATTTCTACTAATTCAATAGTCAAGAGAAGAACTTGAAACAGAAATACAAAAATTGCTTAGGAAAATATGTTTTCACTGATCTAGTTTCTCCTCACACTTCCACAGCATCACAGTTTATGCTACATGTGACATGAAATTTACGCTCAGAGGAAAACCTTCTAGATGGGTACTACTGAAATCTCATGCTGTACCTTATAACAAGAAAAAAAAAAACTTTACTATAATCTTTTAGATTTGCACATGCAAAAAGAATCATGTAAATATGACTACAGAAAAAAGGCAGATTTCCTTGCTTTTGAATGTATCTTTTTGTTTTTTTCTCGGCATAAAAAGAAAAATTAGATAAGATACACTATGAGAAAGAGAGCTACATACAGAAATACTTAATTTAAGTAAAAGGAAACTTTTTAGGTGGGTTTGTTTTATCCCAAACTATTTGTAGAATAACAAACAATAATTTTGCATATTCTGGCATCAGAAATCTGAGTATCATTACAAGCTATTATGCTTCTTGCTTTGTGTGAAGACACACAAGTCAGCCAGTTCCCCGCTTTTACTGGCCATGGCAGCAAGGCCACCAGCTCCCCATCTATGATTACCTCTTGTCTGCCAGATCAGTTTTATTCCCCACCAACATGATGATGACATCACTTCCTCTCTCTGTTCGAACATCATCAATCCACTTGGAGGTCTGCTGGAAAGAATTCAAGTCTGTAGGGGGAAAAAAAAATCGAGAATACTGAGGATAAAATTTCTTCTAAGTGAGGGAGAATGCTTTTGAAATTTGCTGCGCCTGTATCCAAGTACTTCTCCAAATCTTCCCACATCACATATAGAACAACCCACAAGTTGTTTTCTATCCAGACAGAAAAATGGGGGGAAAGAAAGGAAGTAGGGAAAAACAAAACAAAAACCCCCAAAACAAGAAAGCCCCAAACTTTTTCTAGCATTAATTATCTTTCTGCAGAACTTCTTGCTGTAACATACCAGTTCCGCTTATATGTAGTATTTCAAATAACAAGACACCAAAGCATCACTCACTTGTAATGTCATAGACTACCACAGCAATGGTGGAGTCGCGGATGTAGCTGGGAATGAGACTGCGGAACCGCTCCTGGCCTGCTGTGTCCCAAAGCTGCAGCCGAACCTGCTGGTACCAGGCCAGGGAGAGCAGAGAGACAGCAAGAGAGACAAGAAAGGAGGAAACTGTCCTTTAGAGAAAAGGCCATTTCTAGAATCCACTGCATGCAGCCCAGTCTGAGAAGCTGAGACTGACCTTGTAAACTTGTTCCCACATATCCAAAGAGCACAGAAGCTGGCTTTGCTAGTTTTCAGTTTACAGAAGAAGTATTTCAATTGCTTCTTTTTTTTTTGTCTAATGATTCTGCCATTCCCCCAGTCACCACATCCCAAAGAGCTCTACGTTAAGGTTGCTAACCCAGTTATCACTGCTAGTGGTAGCTAATGAGCAATATTGAGTTGGTCTTCCTTACCCAGGACTATATATGGTCTCTCCACAGTACCCCCAACCTACATAGTCTCAGATCAAAGCTCTCTGGGCAATTCCCACATGACAGACATGCAGTTTCCTCAACACAGACACCAAGTAGTGAAACAGCATCCAGAAGGTGGTAATGGGGATTTTCATGCAAGATTAAGGTAATCAATAACTTAAGCTGTAGCAGAAACAAAAGCAAATGCTGCAGACTGTAGGCCACGTGTGACACAAAGGGCACTGAATGCCCTCCTTTCAGATAAGCACAAGAATCAAAAAACCCATCAAATTTTATGAGAAAGATGCAGTTTGATCTCCAGCACCAGAGCTATGCCCAAAATACAAACTAAGCTATTATATGATAGCTCTGAAGTCTGGTTTGTTCTTTTTCTTTCACATATCTTCTAAACCATATAAACATCTTGTGCATATATTAAAGTAATAACAATCATTATGTTCACACAATGCTGGGACTTGCCTATTTGAAACAGAAATGGTCAAAAAAATACCCAGTTGCCACAACAACTGCTAAACAAAAGCTTTTAATGATGAGCAATTAGGATTAATACCATTTCCTTCCAAGTTATCATTCCACACTGCTGGCTGTACAAGTAGTGCTACACAGTCAGAAAGCAAAATTACTATTTACAATCTCAGTGGCAACAAGTTTCATACAAGGGTAGGTATTTGCTCCGAAAATAATTCAGCTGGATGATATGAATTACATCAGAAGTTCTCACAAAGCTACCTACTCAGCCATGAGGGATAATCGCTTTTTTTTTGCTTAGGACATCTGTTAATATGGGAGCTTGCAGAAGAAGAGGGAGAAAGTAGTTTAAGGAGGACTTGGTTATTTGGCTTAAAAGAGAAATTTTAACAGAAGCTGGACAGAGTACATGTCTGCAAAGCATCCTGCTACAAGCATATTTAAAACAACACGGTATCTACATGAGGGCATCCACATTGTTGCTATCAGTATTCAGGACAATTAGGGCTTACAGTTGAAGCAATTAGCCTGTATGAATTGTTCTCTTCATTTTGGAAACAACTTTGATTACATTAGCAACAATCAGGGCTCTTTAGTACCCCAGGAAAATGCAGGGCAACAAACTCATAGCACTTCAACAATTTTACACCAGTGCTGGCAGATCAGATAGGTAATGACAGCTTTAGGCTCTTGCTTCTGGTCTCCACACAGAGCCCTGAGACACGTAGTATTTCAAACAACGAGTCACCAAAGCATCACTCACTTGTAATGTCATAGACTACCACAGCAACGGTGGAGTTGCAGATGTAGCGACTGTTCACCAGCCTATTAATCCACAGAGTTTACCAAGCTGGTAGTTTAAATGCTCCAAGATTCAGTCTCAGGATCAAAAATGCAACTAAAGGAAGAACTACAAACTTAGCAGAAGAGTGATAATCTTGTTGTAGTAAAAGGTGCAGGGTGAGGGAAATCATTCAACTAGTCCAGAGGTAGTATAAGGGCACACCTGAAGGGACCTAAGAACACAAGTTAGCTGCAGTATTCCTGGTTTCTAGAAGTCAAAGTTGTTCTGCAGCCATTTTTGGAGAGGAAGAGAAAACGCAACCCTCCTAAACAAGACAGCTTGCTAATGACAATACTGGTCTGGAAAGATGAGAGATTCTCAATCAAGCATTAATCAGAACTAATTCAGAAATCAGCACATGAGCTAACTTGCTCTGCAAGGGGCCAAGTTGCAGTATGCCCCACTAATACTTCAAAATATCCAGCAGATTAACATAAGCAATTTTTCTTCTCAGCCCACCAAATACTAGCTAAGTTTCTGGCTACTAGTTAAAGAACATCTTGGCAAAGCACCTGATATACATAAGTACGTCACAGGGAGCTGTCACTATTTTACCCTGCCATGATGCTGACCACCATTAACTTTCAAGAGACTGTTTAAGGTTCCTGAATACAGTGACTATTAAAAGATAATGCATATATACAGCTCTTTACAGTAGTAAAGAAAATTAAACATATATTCCTAATATTATTAGTGTTCACCATTATCATCACCTCAGAAGTACATGAGCATATTCTGTCACAAACAGAAGAGATTTAAAAGCCTCTCACTAGCTAAGAACAGACCAAGGAGTAGTAACAAGAAAAATGGTATTACTCTGATCTTTTCAGACACTTTCAAGGCATGATGAGGTAATTATCGCTAAATCATTTCTGATAGGTTTGGAAACTTAAGAACAGCTTAGACTAAGACAGATTCTTCAATTTGCCTGTGTAAACAGCATCCTTTACTTGCCCCGACAGGGGGACAAAAAACACGCCAACTTCTGTAGCCTGCCACTCTATCTCATCCAGATCTGTTCCCAAGATAAGTCATCATGTGCACACCTTGCAACTGTTCAAACCCCCAAAAGCCCAAACAGATCACTTCAGTTTCATATTTTTATTTTGTACCAAGCCAGAAATCTTCCCCGAAACAAGTACCTGAGCTACAGGACTGGAATTTCAAAGACTATTCAATTATTTGCTTTCACTGCATAAGAGCAATGGTAACAGAATTTTGTTATTACCTGTTAGGCATTTCCATTTATCAAAGTGCAACAAAATTCAGATGTGCAAAGACTCACTATAATCTAGAATTTGTGGCAGAATAAAAGTGGACCAGAGGTTTTTCATCTGTGCCATGTTCTTTACTTAGACTTTGTCTACATGGTATTGGCTAACTGGTATAAATCCTGTGCACATATTTATGCTGATACTGTAGCTGAAGTGAAAAAGCCAGATCAAGCGGAATCARTAACAAGGAGTTACAATTAAATAATTATTATATTCATATCGTATTTTATGCTAAAACCCTCCAGCCAAGAAAATACAAAAAAGCAGCCTCCAAGTTTGTTCATTCTTTAGAAGTTACGGTAATTATAAACTTCTATTTCAGACGCTCTCTGGTGGCTCGTATAAACAGCAAGCTCTCACCTTCAATGACATGAAAGTCCCGAATCCTCACAATTTTCTAGGTAGTTTTTATTTAAATAGGTGTTGTACTACTTACATAGCATGACAATTTTTCATTATTTTGGCATGCGTTGTTGCTACTTTCATTAATTCTCTAGTTATCCAGAACAGAGGAAATTTTCATTTCAAAGTTAAAAAAAAACGGGAAAAGTAAAAAGCTTTACAAAGGCTCCTAATCACTGAGGACATACAAGATATAAACCCGATTTACCTACCTGAAAATCCTCTGCACGTCACTTCCAGTTTGAGCTTTGAGTAGACAAGAGATTCCCCAGTTTCTACCTCATGGAATGCAGTTACTGTTGGTTGTGGGGGAAGATGCTCAACTACCTCCCCTCAGTAAAAGCAGATCCACCCATGAAACACCTACTGTCCTGGGACACAGGGCCTATCTTAGCTCCTTTCAGAAAACAGCCTTCTGAAAACACCACCACTTCCAGTGCATAAAAGGTACACGTTAACAGCAAGGCCTCTGCAGATACCCAGGCTCGATACCTACTTGTAATGTCAAAGACAATGACAGCCACAGCAGAGTCACGGATGTAGCTGGGAATGAGGCTGCGGAACCTCTCCTGGCCGGCTGTATCCCACAGCTGCAGCCTGATCTGGGAAACGGAAAAGTGTAGGGGAAGAAGGAAGGGAAAGAGCAGGAAAATGGAAAACAAAACCAAAACTCAAGTGAAATAAAAAGAAAAAAATTGCAAGGCAAAAATAACCCAACAAAAGGAAAGTTAAAATGGAACAGAAGTATGAAAAGAGCCAATGATGCTTCTAATCCCATCCTTGTGATAGCCTCTGTCTAACATGTCCGATAAACCTCCCTCCCTTCACAAGCCCATTAATCCATCTTGCACACACATCAACAAGCTTCTCCTTTTCAACAGAAAAGCAAGATATTCCTAATATATCTTCTAACACCACCCACTGATGGAAACAAGTGTACCTACCTCAGTGCATCCTGCCACGTCAGGATTCCGGCTGTAATGATTCTACAAGCAGACTGCAATCTATGTCTAGCTAGATGTGGTCACATCTATTTATAAGGAGTAGATCACTCGGCTACCAATTAATCCCCTGGAAAGCCTGATGTGAAGTACAGAAACATAATAGCAAGGTACAAGCCAGGACAGCAAACATCCTCTAGATAGGCTTATTTTATGCTTAAACCCAACAAGTCTAAGAAGGTACTGCGACACAGCCAAGAAAGTACTATTCAGCCTTTCAGAACTGAGGTTGTAGGTATGACATAGAACTGTCAGCCTGACAGTCAGGAGTGAGAATGGGGCTTCTCATGTCTCCAATTCACTCAGCGCCATAGCTCATTGTACTAGCAAGATGCTGTAAACGACACACAATTGCAGTCTATGGGAGTCTACACAGAGCTGATTTTGAAGAACTCAGCTCCACATGTATTTGTTCCTTCTGCTGCCTAGTATGTGCTACCTGAGCCATATTTAGAGCTCAGAGATCTGGCATGGGTGTGTTTTTAAGGGAAGGATACATCAGATGTACCAAAGTACACAGTGCAGTTACAGACTTACTCCTCATTTCAAGTATGACAGTCAAAGCCTGTTGTAAAATACAGCACTAGCCATATTTGAGAAACTTCTTTAGTGTCTGAATTTTCTTAGCTTTTATGCTGGCATTTCTCCTTCATCTACATTCAGAACCTCTGTTATTGAACAGGCTTTATGGGTGATACTGAACCACATATATAATCAAGAAGGCTAACAGTATACCAAATATTTCAAAGAGGAGGGTATTTTCTAGATAGCAGATCAGTGGGTGACTACCCTTGAGAATTATGGACTATTGAAAATAACATACTGCTATTCCAACTTACTTTCACAGGTGTCAAGTAGCTTTCCCAAGATGTTTCTTTTCCTTCTTCTACTACTGCTAGCATAGCTGGAGAATGTTAGCAAAAGAGTTTCTTCCATTCAAAGATTAAGAAAGGTCTTTTCAAACAGTGAATCACTGATAAGATGCCAGAGAAGCAATCAGGAACCCCCCCCCATGCCCCCGGGCTAAGACTTCTTCTTCTGGGCTAACACATCCAAAGCAACACAAAACTTGCATTACACCTCTGAACTCCAAACAGTTTCATCCTTAACCAATAGTAAAACTAGCAGAAAGACAAGAACTACTGAACATGAACTAATGAAAAGACAAATACTGAAAGATAGAGGAGACAGATGTGAGGGGTCTGTTTATGCAAGAAGGAATCTCATGCAAGCTAAATCCAAAATTGCTTTATTACCAATAAGCCAGAATTGTGTTACTGACAAACTTTTTACAAGGAGGAACTCTGCCAACACTGGTAACCCCAAACGATTCCAGGACTCAGAACTACCTTGGGCCTATTCAGGTCCGCTTACACTGACTATTCCAGAGGCAGCGCTTCAAAATCCTACAAGCAAACTATGTCTATAGTACATATAGCAGGCAGCCTGCTCCCCTGTGACATGGAAATCAGCTTGCCCCAATTTTTCATGAAAGGTTTTGACTTCATTCTAGAAGTATCCAATGTTACTAAGTACCAAAAAACAGGAGACTGGGTCAATGATTTGATTTAAACACAGGAAAAGCATTCATACAGCAAGAATTAACTGCCTGAGGAGTCTGGTGTCTCAGAGGCTGTGCCTCTGAAGCCTGCTGTGGGATTTCAACAACGGCTGGAGGAACAGTCAGGCAAAACAGCATGCACAGCAACTGCTGCTCCCATGACTGCAGTTGCCATGCTATCACACAGATGCCTCACTTACCGTGCGATCTTCGAGATACATTGTTTTTGACAGGAAATCAATTCCAATGGTTGCCTGAAAAGAAAAACAGCGTTAGCAACCGCAACTTGTCTTCCGTATCTGCAAATCAGATCTTCCCATGCAATCTCTCAAAAATGTTCATAAACTTACAGTTAAGCTCTTCAAGTCATTTCCCGTCAATATAGTTAATAAAAAAAACAAGCAACATGGGTATCTGCACTATCTTCAGTTCACATCACTCTTCAAACACTTCTCAACTTCACACGATCCTTTGAGTTTCTGATTTTTCCTCTCAAACATTCATATACCTTAACAAAGATCTTATCAGAACTGGCATCGCCCTCCAGTCTATAACAATTCAGTCTAGTAAGACTTATTAGAAGTAAGGTTATTAGAAATAACTGAAAGGTAGAGCAAATGTTATTTTGAATACTGCTCAGAAATTACATGCATAAATTGTGGATGAGTGCATTGAAACCTAAAAAGTGATGTTTTCTCAGTGCTTTTTAAATTGAGAATGCACCTTCCTTTCAATGAGATTCGGTAGCTTCATTTCCCAGATAGCTCTTTGCAAATCTCCTCCCATTCCCATTGCTTGTAAAGCAATTCAGGTATAGAGACATTTGGAATAATTTACTGAGTTAGACGTATTAAACATTTCCCTGGCTCTTAAACCAAGCAGATACCTAAGTCCATCATAACACAGGGAGAAAAGACAGGATACTGATGTAATAGATTTAAGTGTAGAGCTTTAGGGGCCTTCTATATCCAGTATAATGCGACAAATAGCATATACACTGCTCTGGAAGGCCTCCATCAGAACACAAACCTCTTAAGGTCAGAAGAGGCCACAACAGTCAATTTCTGTAGCTAATACTAATTTCTGGGAGCCCTATTTCCTGGAGCCAGGACACACTTTACAACAACTAGATTAAAAACACAAGAGCACCTTAAAAAAAGTCAGAATGCATTCAGTTTCACTCAATGACTTATCTTCTAGACACCCACTTTATCTTCCTTTTCTCTAACTGCAGCTTCAAATTATTCCGGTTTAAAAACAGTAACTTTCTGGCCTGAATTGAGAGAACATCATAGTCTCATCTTCGAGGAAGCTAGTTCTTATTTCCTTGAAGCTGCCTCATATTCTCTTGAAATACCCAATACTCTTGATGCAACTAACTACTTATGAAATCCTCAGATTTTGTGATTACCCCAGTTCTGTATTCAGCCCCCTTACACATCTTTAGTTTTTAATCTGAAGGTTCCTCATCCCTACTCTACTCACTCTCCATCAGAATTTCCTTGGCTTTTTCTATATCCAGTATTTTAGGCGAAAAAAACAAAAATGAAACAAAAACAAAATCTATGCTGCCATCTTGCCTATTTATCTATGAACTCTGGACCAAACTATTATTATATAAATAGAAAAATTCTATAAAGACTCTAGAGACCAAGAAGAGTACAAGCACAATTCATCTATTGTGTTTCCTGACACTTCTGCATCCATCTTCAGTCTTGACCTTGTGGTTCAACTCCATAAACCAATGGCTTCTTGACCCTCTCTACTCAAGATTCTTACATGTCCAGACAGCATCTCAGTCTTGTTGCTTTTCCCTACACTGCATAGCCTCACATCATACTAGATGCTTAATCATAAAGTCTCATCTCCATTTCATGGCACATTACAACCTCATGTATGAAAATGAATTGACATCTCATGCAGAATCATGTTTGCCCCTAGATCTTAAATGCATATATCTTTAAAAAAAGACTACCACATACCTGGTAAGTATTGTCAAAACTGTCATACATAAACCTGGTGATCAGAGAGGTTTTCCCAACTACAAAAGAAGAGGAAAAATTACTTTCAAGCAGCAGTGGGAAGGGGGGAGAGGGGTATCACTGTTCATAAGAATAAAGTTTCCCATGTAAAGCTATTTCAGTGACTCCCTCCTGTGAAATAACTAGCTAAGAAATTCATTCACAAAATGACAGGACTGTACTAAGCCAAATCAAAGTAGGTCAAAAATTAATCATGATGAAAACTTGGTCTGTAATTTAAGTGTGTTGTGATGTACATTACAAAAAAAATTTTTTTTGTTCTTTATTTGAGCAAGCAATACATCTGCTTTGCTTTTTACACTTCATACTTATAAAACTACCAAGTCTAAGACCTCTAGCCACAAAATACCAAAGGAGATGATGCTGATGGTCTGGACACTATCTAGCTGCCTCTGACTATATAGAAAAACAACCTTTAAGATGCAGATCCTTTCTTCAAAACACAATTCGAGAGACTGGGTAAACTTTGATGACTTGCCTAAAAGCTTTAAATCTTTGCTTGCAAAAATTATCAAGAGGAACTGAACAAGAAATGGGGACAAAAGATAAGATCTCTTTATTCCTCTCCAAGTAGGAAGAAGACAAGAAAAATTCAAAGGGCATGGATGGAAGAGAACGTGGAAAAGGAATAAATTGCCCAGAAAGGCTGTGAAATTGTAAGCATTAAAGAGGGTTAAAAATGTTTCAGACAAATGTCTATCAGGAGCAAAGTTGATCCCGCCTTGACAAGGCAGGTGAATTAGATGACTTCTGGAAATTCCTTTCTGCCTTACAGTTCTGTGATTAAGGAGTAGGTAAACAGTAAGAGGTCTAAGAGTCACAGAGCAAAGGAAAATGCAATTCCAAAGAAAATACACAATTTGCCCTTACATTAAGGGGGCATGGAAACAAATAGGAGTCAATCTCCAAGTAAAAGACAGACTAGAAGAGGGAGCGCAAAAGGGGGCAACAACCATTCTGTAAGAACAATGCTTCTTTACCATTTATTTTTCCTCTCTCGTTTGCCCTGCACACAGTGAGCAGAGTAGGCCACAAGAAGAGCTCCGACGCAACGGGCTGCAGCGGCAGCGTAACAGCCGTTTCCCAAGTCGCCAGAAACGCACACCTGCCCGCAGTGGGCCGCGACCCGCCCAGCGCGGCTCCCGGCGCACTGCAGGCGAGCCC
>NW_028185317.1:1540386-1565398 GCF_003343005.1 Rhea americana | reverse complement strand
CGCGGGGCTCGCGCTCGTCGCGGGGAAGCGCGCGGGAGAGAAAGCGCCGCCCGAGGGGGCGGACGGGCGGACGGCAGGCCTGCCCCGCGCCGCGCCGCCGCGGCAAAGAAGCAGGAACGCCCGAGCTCTGTGTTCTGGGAACCGTGATTTCAAGCCGCGGGGGGGGGTACATCGGCTGGGTTTTGTCGCTGCCGCCGGGGGGCTTCGAGTCCGCGCAGGGACTGACACGGGGGGGAGCGGGATGTAGCTAGGGGGGTGTTCTGCGCCACGGGTACAGGCCGGAGGTTTGCTGAACTGCTTGCACTGCGCTAGGTGCGCTGGAGAATGTATCGTGGAAATCTCCGTCCCAAATTCTGGTGCACGGGACGGGTCACTGCCGCACTAGTCAGGCAGCACATTAGCTTTCTTTTTCAGCTTCCTCTTTCTCATCTTCATCGTCCTTTTCCCCCTTGAGTTTTTGGCGAGCAAATTCCTCAATCACAATGTCCTCCTCACTGGAAAGGAGAGCACAGTGCAGTGAGGTCTGGGAACCGGCGAATAGGGCAAAACTCCTGCTTGCACCCCAAAACACCGGCTCCCACTAGAGGACAGTGTGTGTGTGTCCTGCGGGTGCTCCGCCAGAGGCAGCCCGGCACACGTACGCCGTACAAACGTATTCCTCCTCCCTGCAAAGGCTGCAAGCAGGCAGGTAAAGCCAGCGCAGCCGGAGACACTTTCTGACCAGAATACACAAAATCAAGGACTGATGACTCGGGGAAACTCACGGCGCTTCGCTGGCTGCTGTGTGGCTAGGAGCAGGGACAGGGGAGGGCCTGCAACTTCAGGCATTTAAAACAATGTTTTGCATTGTAAAGAGGAAAAAAAGAAGGAAAAAAATAAAATGGAGACAGAGATTAGTTACCTCCTTGCAAAAGAGATGACATCAAGGGAGAGCCACAAAATGAAAAGTGGGGGAAGAAAATGGAAAAAAGGAGTCAGCAAAACAGATTCCAAAAGCCTGTAAATGTGAAACATCTTGGCAAGTTTGCAGGGAATGGTGGCGGGGACCGGCCAAGAGGTTTGTTCCTTGGGAAGCTGGGATATCCTTGCTGAGCTGAGGAAGCAAGTCCCTGGTGTGAAAGCCCTGGAGTTGCAGAGTGAGTTTCCAGACTCCAAATACCAGTACTCATGTCCCCTTGCAGGGTGTAACCAGGCACAAAAGCAGCGTTTTGGGGCTTTGCAGCTCAGAGGCCACGGCGGCTGCCAGGAACGGGTTTGGCACGCTGCAGCGCCCGGAGGGAAGCAGCCCCAGCCTTGCGTTTTGGCTGGAGTAAGCCTGTGTCACGGGAGCTGAGGAACCTGGCAACGGCGACGGCGCCTTGCTGGCAGCCTTAGCCTGGGTGGTCTCGGGGGAAACGGCACCGTAGCTCCGGGGCTGCAAGAGCTCTGCCGGCGCGCTCTCGCTGGGGGAGGCTTGGGTTTGTGCAAGGCACCGTTTGCTGCAAGCCAGTGCCCATAGTACTGCGCCAGCATTTGAATTCTGCTTGTGCTAGCTCATGCTGCCTGCAACGTCACGGGGATGTCATGCAGCTTGTTTTTACGAAGGAGGAGCAGGGTTTTGAGGCCTGAATGTTTTGATCCAAGGACAGCTCCATAATTCCAAGAGGGAATGGGGCATCACATCCATCTGTGATGGATCTATACAGTTTATTTGTTAGAGGAAATAGTAATTTAAAAAATAAAATATTTTTCCTTACCTTGGCTTATCTGTAGTCCATTTATAAGCCCATCACAGGGAGGCAAGGATTGAAAGAGAGAGAGACACACACAGAGGTTAATACAGAAATGACATTTCAACAAGCATCTCCTTCATTCTCGGATGTTTCTTCTGGAAAGACAGTTCCCTTACACGAGGCTTTCTGAGGTTTAGGCTATCACAGGATGGCCTCTGGTGTGGTGATGCAATAACTCAGTTATGTGATCTCGTTTTCTGCAGCACCTCCCCTACCCTTTGGGACTGTCCCCTGCCACCAGACTGAGCAGGTCCCCTCTGAGCTGAGCCTGCCCCGTGCTGCCCCGTGTTTCTATAGCATCACTTACCATCCGCAGGCTTCGGGTGCATCAGGATGACCGGCAGCTCGACACCAACGTCACTGGAAGGAAAAGCGCTTCGGTCAGCGAATCGGCCCAGAGCAGCACCAAACCCTGTGCAGCCCCGTGCGGGGCCGTCGGCAGCCACCCACTTCGTCCACGGCTGCAGCGTTGGTGCTGCTGCATCCCCCTGCGCAGCTCCGCAGAGGGTTCCCYTCTGGCTAGTTCCTTACCTTGACGTGAGATCCCCCAGGATGCTGCGGCAGCGAAAGGAAAGGCACGGRATTAGTGGAGGAGGAGCGAAGCCGGCCTGCCGGGAGCACTGGGGATGCTCCTTCGCGAGGCAGGAGGCATCTCCAGCCGGCAGCTGCCATCCTGGGGAAATGGGTCTCACAGGAGCACGTGTCAGTGTGTCAAGAGACCCCGTGGCGGGTCCTGCCGGGAGAGACCACCTTTAGGGCTRGGGCTGGTGTCGCCTGTGTGGGACCCGGCATTGGGTGCTCTTTGGGGTGCTGGACTGCCACGGCCAATGCATTTCTGCAGGCCCCTCTTTGCCACTCCCCAATGCTGAATGAGGATGGTAAGTGCCAGAAGTGCTTTGTAATAAAGTGGAAGATGCTTTATAGTATGTTAGATGGTGCTCTTTAATGAGGGTGAAGGGCAGGGGATGTGGGGACATGCCACACGTGCACAGCATGGGCAGAGGGGCATCCCTGGCATGAGCTGCTCCATGGGTCCTATCCCTCCAGCATCCACCCACACACCACGGGCTCCGTGTTGAGAGCTTCTCACCCTCCTCGGGACACCATCAGGTTGACCTTCACTTTGTAAGACACCAGGATCCCCAGCACCTCCTTGTCCATGCCAGGTCTCAGGCTAGGAAGAAAGGCAGAGCGAAGCCATGAGAGGTGGCATTTCTCCCACAAGATGGATAACTGGGTCTGTATCCATGCCACAAACACCTCAGCTTTTTCAGTGGGATGAAGTCACCTCAGGCATGGGGACAGTGGGCAGGATCCTTGCTGGAAGTGAAAGGGAAAACACCCAGAACAGCGGGAAACCGTGGGAAAGGTGGAAGGGCAGGGGGTACTCTTGCATCGGCAATGCTGGGGGCGAGGGAGGGTGCCAGGAGCCYGCCAGGCTCTTACATTGTGGTGGARGCCAAATTGGTGTCCTCRTGCTTGAGCTTGCCGTCGAGAGCCAGGCCTCGCTTCTCGCGGTTGGCCGAGAGTGTGGGMGTCACAGAGTAGGTTTTGGAGAAGGTGGAGTTGGCCGGCACGTTCTCGCTGCAGGGAGCAGAGAGGAGGCACTGAGCACCAGTGCCATGCCGGACCAGGGCACGTCCACGCCACACTGGATGGGGCACAGCCGTGCAGCACCAGAGCAGGGCATGTCTGTGCAGCAGCACCTGGGCAAGGTGGGCCGCCACCTCCTTTGTACTTACTTGATCTCCTCAGTGCACACGGTCTTCGTGTATTTGTCCAGCGAATAGAGGACCACGTCTGTGATCTGGTCCACTGCAGAGAGACAAGATGGAGCAGCGCTAGGTGCATGATAGGTGCTGCATGTYGCACGGGCACACACCAACGTGCAATCCCCATCACCCTGGCAGCCAAAGAGGCAGCGTCTCCCATCGGTGGGCTGGAAGGGAGATACCTGCAGGCTTTTCCCCACCACTGAATTTACCAGGGTAAACCCTGAGTAGATAATGTTTCCTGTTGGCGGATGGTCTCACAGTCACATTACCCCACTTCTCCCTCCTGACAGCTGATGGCTCTCAGTGGGACACTGGCAAGATGTCTGGGCTACAGCTTCAGTGCTGGCAGCAGGTTTCTCATGCCCRTCAGAGTCAGTCTGTGACAGTTCTGCCCCATGGACACCCCACCCCAGGGCAGAGAGGGGGCCTGGATGTGCTCCTCACACCTGCTCTCACCTGAGATCTTAATCTTTTTCACAATCTTGTTGGTGGTGTTATTGATGTTGACGGTCACGTTGATGGGGTCTCCATGGTAGTAGATCTACAGTCGGAAGAGACTTGGTTACACAACTGGCAAGCAGAAAAGAGCTACGACTTGGGTGTCGGAGTGATGGCTTGGTGTTGTGAGGGCAAGCAAACAGTGAGGAGGGAAGCAGCTCCTGGGGTGCACCAAGGGTTGATAACCCTCAGACAGTGGAGGACACCAGGGAAATGCATCTATGCATCATCCTTGAGACTTTCCCTTCCAGGGAGGCAAGAAAATCCCAGGTCATGGGGGTGGGGGGAAGAAGGGCTGCAGCCAAACCACAGAGCCCTCAAACCCTTGGGCTTTCAGGGGATGTCGCAGAGGGGATGCTGCACATTGCAGGAGTTCAAACATGGAGGAGAATTTCCAGTTTGAACTTTGGCTCCAGCCTAAGGTTGCGCCCTGGAGCRCAAATGGTGGTGGTGAGTTACAGGCTGCAAAAGAGCAGCAGGGCAGAGTGAAACCCCAAGCAAATAGCCCCTGGCACTGACCTCCTTGTCCAGCGAGGCCTCGAGGTGCAAGGGCTTGTCGGACATCATGAACTGCCGGGTGGTCTCCGACTTTGGTGCGGGCCCCATTTTCACCGGCGCAAACTGGATCTTTCGGATGATGAGCCGCACCGAGTTCCTGCCGGGGGGAGAGSTGGTCATCCCTACGGACACAGCGGACCTGTCCTACCCCGCCAGCCCCCTCCTTCCCGGGCACTGAAAAGGGAACCGGTGCCTATCCTGCAGCCAAAACCAAATCCAGGTGTGCCAGACGCCGCACATGTGGCCCAGGATCCGCTCCCCGAGCTGGCCCCGGCAAGTGGCCTGGCTGTTCAGCTGCAGGGGCATGGGAAGGAGAGGGGTCCTCCGGAAATACCTCTTGTGAATTTTCTCCTCCAGGTTTTCAGCGCAAAATCCTTTGACCTCAAAGTCCACTCCGCAGGCCTGAGGGAAACACGTGTGGTTACGAAGCGGGACGGGCACCGAGTTCCCCGACGTTCAGGTTTACGCACTTCCTTTTTGCACCACATCACCACTTCTGCTCCCCTGCAGAGCCCAGCTCCGGCTCCCCAACCCTCGCCCTCAGGGYGCAGCCCTGTCCGGGAAGCCGAGGAATTGAACATCCCTCCCTCCACGGCCGCGAGCCGACGGCAGCGTCTCACCTTCCCGACATCGTCTGGTCCGGGCTGGAGGGTGACTGAGCAGGGCAGGTTRGTTGCAACCTGGGAAGAAAAGGGACCAGAGGAGAGGTTTCCACTGAGCTGCCCAGCGTAACCGGGGTGAACGGAGTGGTTGGTGCCCCAAAGGGGAGCGCTCGGGGCTGCAGGGGGGCATTCGCTCTGGCGAGTGCTGAAGAGCGTGCCGCGAGGTCAGCGCCAGCCACGCTGTCCCTACCTCGAACGTGAAGGGGTAGGTGTTCTCGCCCAGCTTCTTCAGCAGCTTGTCCTGCAAAGGAGTGAGGGTTTTGGGCACCTGGTCCGGCACCGGAGGGAAGATCTGAGTGGTCAGGACATAGAGGTCCTTCCTGAAGGTCAACCCAATAACGTCGAGGTCATCCCGGCCATAGCGAAACGCGCAYGTCAGCGTCACGTACACTGGCGTTGGCGCAGGGCCGATGGAAAACAAGAGAGGAGTGGGATTAGAGGGAGGGAAGGAGTACAGGAAAACAAAGGGCACRGGAGAAAAGGATTGAGAAGAGAAGAAAGAAAGAAAATCTATTAAGGACTTCAGCATTAAAAGCAAAATATTTGCAGAAACAGAAGTATAACTCTGTTATCCGCACCTGGATCTCAGGCACTAACTGGAAAGTTAAAGACTCGTTGCCTCTTTCTTCAAAGGCACTGATAGCTTCAGAGTTGGTGCCCGAGACCCAAGAGATGGAAGAGAAGCAGGAAGAAAGGCAGTTCTCCTCCCTGGGTGAGCAATCATTGCCCTGAAGTGTGACAACCAGCACACAACCCATTGCAACGTTAGCATCTGTTCAGTCGCAGGTTGCTTGTGGACTTTGTACCAGTTCTTAACCTTTCCCACTAAAACATCAATTTTTGTGTGTTAATACCTTTTCTGTCCTTTAGGTACTCTGGGTCAATCAAGCAGACACCATCTRCAAACAAGCAAAGAAGAGCAGGTAAGGTTGGTGTCCCTACAGGAGGGAGCCTGCGGGGGCTGCGAGGAGGGCAATATCCTTCCAACATACAGCGGTTCTTAAAGACACCAAAATCGTCTGTGTCTATCAGTGCTACAGGTGACTTAGGGGAGCTGCCTGTCAAAGACCTTTGATGTCTCCAACAATATCTCTGCCARGAGTGCAACAGGTTTGATTTGCAAAGCTCAGGCTTTGTCCCTCTCCCCAGCATCTTCCTTTAAAGGCACTCTCAGAAAAATGGGATCTTTTTTTCCTCTGGAGTTGCTCCCGCTCCTCCTTTTCCCAAGGGGGAGCAGAGGCAACTGGAGTATGGAGGCCACCAGCAGAGGAACCAGGTCTCTGAAACCTCTCGTAGCCACATGCATCCCAGCACTGCGCAGGAGGTGGCAGCATCTGGTGGGGACTGCTCCGGGAGGGGGGGAATGGCCTTGCTCACCTACAGACTCCACGGACTCCACGTGATCCACAAAGTCTCTCTTCCCAAGGTAGATGGATAACTGGAGGAAGCACAGGGTGAAAAACAAGAAGGAACAAGGTTAGCGTTCGCCATTGAATCGGCAGAAATTTTTGAGCCCCAGTTTGCATCGCAGAGATCTTTAACACCACGGTCGTTCAGCATGTTGGACCAGGATAAGATTCAAGGGTTCATATAGGTCTTTTAATTTCTATTTCGAAAAGCAAGCCCTGCTGTGGCATTGCAACGGGGGTAGAAGTCAGTCGAGAGAGCCCAAGGGGAAAGGAAACCTCCTACATCCCCTCCCCTCCCAGCTGGGCATCCCTGCAGCCCCGCGGCAAGCCCAGAAGCCAGGCTGGCACCCTGCGGACAGACCGGTCCGCGTCTGCCTTCTCCTGCACGGACTCACCTTGCCGTTGGGGCTGGTCTTCTTAAACACTCTGCAGAGGGAACAAACACAAACGCGTTGGGAAAGCCACGGAGGAGCTGGGAGCAGACTGCTCCTTCCCAGGGCGCATGGTCGYGGAGGGGACCGAGGGGACGGAGGTGGTGACGGGGGGCACAGGCACAGGGCCCCGCCAGGCTGGCAGATGAGGCAGTGCGGTGCCTCCCTGCTGTGGGTTGCCACATCCCTCCCACGCAGCACGAGCAAGGAWGGATGGACGGACACCTACTTTGCTCCTTCGGCCATTTCGGATCAGTCGTGGCGCAGCGGAGAACCTGCAGGGAGAAACGCAGAGAAATGCTGGGAGAGCTCGTGGGGATGGGGGGCAGCTGGCCATCGCCAGGAGGCAGCCAGGAATCGGAACAAAATCACTAATATGCCAATAAATTACAGAGTCCTCAGGCTACAGCTCTTCAAGGCCTTTCACATCTCTCAGCAGCCAAATTTCCGGGCTTTGCAGAGTTCAGGTATTCTGGTTTCTAGCGGGGCTTTGCCCTGTTGCCCTGGGGCCACGTGGACGTGGGGACACACGTAAGACCCACGCTGGTGGCTCAACTCTCCAGGTAGGGAGAGCTGGTGGGGACAGCTCGGCCAAGCAAGGCTCTCCTCCCAGATCAAAGGGCAATAAAAGGGAAGAGGAGCAGAAAAAGTGAGACGGATACCCAAGGCAGGGCAGGTTTTAGAAAATGGGAAGAGAAACCTTGGGAGGTGACGCCCAAGGGGGTGAGTTCAAGGCTGGGAAAGGCAAGAAAAGGAACGAGACAGTTTAGAGCATTGCCATTTCACGTATTTTCTTGTCTGCGGGGAACTGGCTGTCATGACTTAAGAGGAGGAACGTGCTCATTTTGTAYGATCACTCGCCAGGAGAGCGAGGAAACCACGGTCAGAAAGGTCAAGAGCGGTCTGAGTGCCGGCAAGCTGGAGGAGGGTTCGCGGCGCTGAACTCCATGGCGTGTCAGTCCCCCGCCACAGACCCCTTCCTTCCCACAACACACCAAATAGCACCCTGGAAAACCCCCCGCGCTGGAGCAGCCGGAGCTGGGGACACTTTGYTGGTCTCTCCCGTGTGCAGCCGGTTTCTCCGGCAATGGGAAACGCTCAGCACAGCACCGCGGCGCGCTGGCCGTGCGGGAGTCAGCGAGGACATCGCCGGCCCCGAATCGCGCTGCCGCAGCTCTGCCGCGGCCCGCTGTCCCGTCCTGCTGCTCCTCATCCCCACCGAGCCTCCTGCCTCATCCTTGGGCCGCCTCCTCTTCCTGGAGCCTGTTCCCTGCCGTGGCACCTTGCTGGTCATTAGACGATTTGCAGGGGGATTAGAAGGGATGAGCTCAGCTTCCTAAACTTAGGTTAACTCTGCTGTGAGCAGGGCTTAAACCTCGGCAGGTCGCTAAGCCCCAGTGGGGCCTGGGCAACTTCCTCCTCCCGCAGCTGCCACGATGCTGGGGAGGAAGAGGAGACCAGCATCGCAGTGGGGAGCTGATCCTCCTCCCCACTGGAAGAYGACAGATTAATCCCAACCACAGGATCTTTGATTGCCCTCTGCCAGTCAAAGATTGTGAGGGATTATGAAGTTCATACGGGTTCTGCATAYGGGTTATGAAGTTGAGGCATCCTCCTCATCTGCAGGGTTTCTYGGGCAGCAGCAGGAGGAGGTGCAAAGCCTCCGCTGGCCGGGCAGCCTGGGAATCGGGCAGGGGGACGTWGCGAGCAGGAGGGGAGAGAAGAGCCGAGCTCCGCCACCGAGGCCCAAGGCTCAGAGAGGAGGGATTCGGCGACTTTCTCCAGCTTGGCGAAGCTCTCCCGCTGCTACGGCGCTACCTCTGTCCATGCCCTCCGTGCCGACCTGCCCAAACCTCGTGGCCAGGTCGTTGCTCTTTCAGCCCCGAGCTGCCCTCCTTCCAGCCGGCAGCTCGGCGCAGCCGTCCCCGCTCTGCAGCCGTTCATCGAGCGGCAGGCCCACTGCCCGCGCCGCGGGCGGCTCGTACCTGCGGGCCGGACCGRCAGCCTCCTCTTCCTCGCCGGCGCTGCCCTCCGTCGCCGCTGAATGCAGCGTGCGCCCGCTCCTGCCGCTCTTATACCCCCGCGCCGGTGCCGCCCTGGCAGCCGAGCCCGCTGGCAGGGCTTCGCTGGCAGGTGTGCAGCGTGCACGCCGCGGACGTATTTTCAGGCTGGAATCCTATTAGTTTATTAATTCGGGAGAGGCTTCACGAGCAAGAGTGGGCTATAAATGCCGTTCTTGTCTGGGCCCTGGGAAAGCAGATTACGGAGATCGGCAAAGCAGGCTTAGGAGCCGGGTGATGGTAATTGAGGTGGATGCTCTGCCCGTGGGCAGGCGAAGGCACCGCGCCGGGGGGGAGGCAGCGGGGTGTCCGCATGGCTGCCGACGCACGCGGCGGCCGGCCGGGACGCCCTGGGCGCCGCGCGGGAGCCGGGACCTGCCCGACACTGTTCCTCCCTCCTGCGCTTCTTCGAGCTGGTGCRGGCGGCTTCTCGTGCAGCCGACGGGCTCGGCCAAGCCCGGTCACCTCCGGGACCTCCCGAACGCGGCCCCGGTCCTCCCGGGGAGCAGAAACAGAGCTGTGACTTCTGAGACCGGGGGCAGAGGGCCTGGGCAGCCGCGGGATGCGTCTCGCCTCCGCTGGGCCGTTTCATAACGCCGAGGTTTGCCCTCGCCTGACCCGATTAGCACATCACTAATTCAAGGTTCGCTGCTGCAAATAGAAAACTCCTGAAAGCACTGAGTGGATTTGCCTCGCGGGAGGCCTGGGAGACGAACGCTCCCGGCTCCCTTCCTCCCTCGGGAACCGGCCTCCCGYGGAGCCGGGCTGCAGAAAGCCGCCGGCACCTGCACCTGCTCTGCCCCGCGCGGAGCGGCAGCCCCGAGCCTCGCTCGGCCCCGCGGGGCGCAGCGGGGACGTGCACCGGAGCCGGCCCCATTCCTCTGCCCCGGCTCCAGTGCAGCCCAAGCCCTCGCTTGCTCGCTGATGCTTTGCATCCCCCTGCTTTAGGCACGCACTATTTTTTCGGTGTGCTTTAGCCCCGGAGCRGTGGCACGCAGCGTTTCCCTGCTCCCGAGGAGGCACCGTTCGTGCACCGACCCCCTCCCACGCTGAGCCCCCGCGCTGCACRCCACCGCGAGGGGCACCCGCCGGGCCTCTCGGGCCTTTAGCTATCGGAACGTGTCGTCCTCGCCCGGGACTTGTGATCTCTTTAATTGCACGCAGCAGAGCGGCTTAGCAGCGTAGATTAGCGGGCGCTATTTCTGCCCGGGCCAGGGGACACGTGAGCTGTGACCCGCGGGGCGGCGGAGCCCGCCGTGTCCCAGCCCGCGGCGCCTTGACACCGGTGACGCTGCACTGGTTCCTCAGATACAGCCTTCGCTGGGCAGGGGAAGTGTTCCCGCCAGTCCCGGGGCGGGCGCCCCGCTCGGGCAGCCCCTGCTCTCCGTTCCAGGTGTTCAACGCGCCCGTGGGGCCAGGCGGCATCGTGCAAACAAGCAGCCATCTGCCTCAGGCCACAGTAATTCCCAAAAGCCCGGCAGAGCTCCGGGACTTTCCWCCCCTGAGCTGGATTAGACGGCGCCCACGGCATTAAGGGCCCCGCGCCGCCGGCGTGCGGGAGCGGGTCCCTGGCGAGACTGGGGTCTCCAGCGGGATCCTTGCAGAGACCYGCTCGCCAGGCGGTTCCGCGCCCGGCGGGGGCGGCGATTTCTGCTCCAGATGCTCTGTGAGCAGCAAGCAGCCGGGCCCTGCCTGCCACCGCCGTCCTCCGGAGACGACGAGAGATGCAAATGCTGCCGTGCAGCCCTGAACCACCAGCCCAAAATAAACCAAGCTGCCAACATTTCTCGGCAGCCGGGGCCACAGCTTCCTCCCACGACGGCAGAAAGCTCAGGTGGCGCCAACCCCGGGAGGAAGCCCGGCCCGGGGGCCGGGGGCCGCAGTCGCGTCCCGGCAGCCCTGGGCGCTCAGCCGGGGCCTCCTGTTTGCTTCTGGCTCAGGGGCCAGTTCCTGGTGCAAAGAAACCCTGCGTGGCCCCGCAGTGGCGAGGGGGGCGAGGAGCCCGGCGCCCGCCTTGCTCGCCCGCGGCGGCTGTGCAAAGAAACCGGCCGGCAGCGGTGTCACCCCGGCAGCTTCGTCCCAGTTTGTGGCTCCCGTTGCTGCGGCTCGTTTCGGAGCCTTGCTCCGATCAAATGCTCCCGGCTTTCCCTGCACGTCCTCCCCAGGAATAACGGCTGGCGAGGCGCCAGCTCCGCTCTGGCTGGGCTGCAGCGGGGCGCGGGGAGGAGGAGGGGAGATCAGGGCCCTTTGCTGAGCTCTGACCGGTTTTGAGGCAGCTTCATCCCATCCCAAATCTGCCTTTGCTCATGCCCTGAGCACGTCGGGAAAGGCCGGGGGGGGGAGGATGTGACGGCCGATGGCGGTGGCCCCATCGCTCCACCGTGCAAACCGCCCCCGCCCAGGGCTGCGTTTTGAGCCCTCCGAAACATTTGCYGTGCGGGCGGCTGAGCTTGCACCCAGCTGCACCCAGCGGTGTTCTGAGCCAGGGAAGCTCCAGCGCCCGGCRCCGCGGCGGGGACAGACCCGGCCGCACTCCGGCTTTTAGCCCTGCTGATGCTGCAAGGAGAAAGCCCGGCGCCCCGGGGGCCACCCCGGCTGGGGAGGGGGGACTGGCCCGGCCGCGGCCCCGCGGCACCCACATGACTGTGCCGGCTTCCTCCGGGCGCCGCAAGCCCGCCGCGGGGAGGAGGAGCGAGGAGGCTGGTCCCGGCAGCGGGGCCGGGGAAGCGCGGCCGAGGAGGAAGCGCGGCGGCGGGCAGCCCGGCGGGGCCGTGCGGGGAAGCGCGGGCTCGGGGCGGCGGCGCGGCGGAGGAAGCTGCCGTCGGCCCGTGCGTCCTCCCGGCTCCGCTGCCCCGGGGCAGCCGGCGACTGGGCACGAGCGAGGCAAGGTGAGCGAGTCCCTGGGAGCTGGGGTGGGAGCCGGGCGGCCGCGGCGCCGCCTTGGCAGAGGTCCGGTTCGCTGATCCGTGCCTCTTCCCGATCCGGACAGRCCGGCGGGAGCCAGGCGGATGGAGAGCACCGGCACCCTCGGCCGCTCCCGGCGAAGCCCAGCAGCCCTGCAGCCAGGCGCCACCGGGATGCGGCCGTCCCCGTGACGAGCGGCACCGCGGCTGCCCCTCGCCCGCTGCCGGCAGCAGCCCCCGGCTCGCCCCGGTGCCGCTCGCCCGCCGCCCGCCATCCGCCTCTCCGTCCTCCTCCGGCCGCGGGGCGCCCGGGCAGCTGGATGCTGGGCTGGTCCCCGGGGCCGCCCGTCGCGCTGGAGGATGGCGGCAGCGAGCTGGTACCACCGCGACATCAGCCGGGTGGTGGCTGAAGAGCTGCTGGCCAAAGCGGGCAAGGACGGCTGCTTCCTGGTGCGGGACAGCGAGTCCGTGTCCGGGGCGTACGCCCTGTGCCTCCTGTGAGTTACCGCCCCGCTCCTCCCCTGCCCCCCTGCGGGACCCAGCGCCGTCGCTCGCTCGAGCGATGCCCGGCTCCCGCCCCGTCCCTGGGAGCCGGCAGCGGCCGCGAGCCCTGCTCGGCCCCGGGGGCTCCGGAGGGGCGATCCTGCCGGGCTGGGGCCCGGCCGCGTCAGGCGGAGCCCTTCCCCCGCTGTCACCTCCCTGGGGCGGCCGAGAGCATCCCGGCCCGGCCCGCTGCCCCCTCCGCTCCGGGGTCCCGTCTGCCGCTCGCCCCTGCGGGGGCTCCGCCGACACGTCTGCGGCCGCCGGCGAGGCGCGGGGGCGGCAGGGCCTGGAAGGATGCCACCGCCTTTCCTACGGTTTTCCTGGCCCAGCGCGTGGTGCAAATTGCAAACACATGGTGCCGAGGAGCGCGGCGGGGTGCAGCGCGCCAACCCGGCCGGCTCCCCCCGGCGGGATCCCAGCCTCGCTGGGCTCCGATTCGGAGCCCAGTGGGACTGGGCTGTGTGGCGCCTGCAGCAGGCGCCCGCTGAGACCCTGCTTGCTYGTGGCAGGTTCCAGCGGCACGTGCACACCTACCGCATCCTCCCCGACGACGAGGGGCTGCTCTCCGTCCAGGTGGGTGCAGCGGGTCCCGCTGCCCTCGCAGCAGCGCGGGGGAGCACCCCGGGAYGGGGAGCTGCAAGCCTGGCGGGCGGCGGGGTCCAGGCTCCGGCAGGAAGCAGGCTGCGCAGGCGGGTGCGCTCGCCTCCACCGTCGGGGCCGGGTGCAGCGCGCCCGCAGCGGCGGCGTGGGCACCTCCATGCACGCCGGAGCCGCGGGCGAGCGCTGTGGTTTTCTCTCCGCGCACGCCGGCTTCGGCGCGCGGCCCCACAGGATGTGAATTCTGTGCTTCGTGCAGCGCCGCCTCGCACAGGTTTCCGACGCGCCGAGCGCGGCTGCAGCCCRGGAACGCCGGCTCCCCGGCGCGTTCGCCCAGCCCACTCGCTCGCCTGGCCCGCCGCTGCCGCTGAGCCCGCGGCTTTAAACCTGCTGGGTGGCAAACGCCGCAGCAGCGTCCGTCCTCTTCCCTCCCCAGACCGTCCAGGGCATCCAGGCCAAGTGCTTCCACAGCCTCGCTGACCTGGTCGGCGCCTACCAGCAGCCCAACAACGGCCTGGTGACGCCGCTGCTCTACCCCGTGCACCGGGCGCGGGAGGCGGCCGACGAGGACTCGGGTGCGCGGGCAGCGGCGGGGGCGCGTGGGGCGGCTGGTGCGGGGGAGGAGGAGGAGGAGCAGGCAGGTGAGCCGGTGCCCCTCTGCTGCAGATGGGGAGGAGGGCCGCAGCGGCGGCCCGGCGGACGAGGGCCCCCCCGGCGGGGCCGCCCCTGGCGCCTGGGCTGGCAGCACGCACACGGGCCGGGCCCACATCTCCCAGCAGCTGCACCTGAGGCTGCAGGAGCAGGTCCACAGCAGGTAACACCCGGCCACGGCTCCCGGGCTCGGCCGGAGGCTGCTGSAGACGCCGCGTCGGGACTTTGCACCGAGCCCCAGGGCTCCTCAGCCGTCTCTCGCCTTTGCAGCCCAGCCAGCGACTTCATGGGCTTCATGGCCGAGTACCTCACCCACCACCTGCAGCTGGACCTGGAGGCGCTGCGCAACGGGAACCTGCAGCTGCGGCACCTCAGCACGGCGCTCGTCACGGCGTGCCGGGGGCTGCACAGGCGAGTGGCCCCGGCCCGGCCCCGGCGGCTCCCACGCAGGGTGCTCAGCCCGCACGCCGCCTCTCTGCCCGCGCGCACCCCGCCGCACGGCTCCTTCCACCACGCTCACGCTCCTTCTCGTCTCTCTGCAGTGAGATCGACTTCGCGCTGGCTGGTTTGGAGACACTGGCCAAGGTGTTCGACCCTCCTGCTCCTCCCCGCAGCCCCACAAGGGAGCAGGTGAGACTCAGGCAGGCGCTGGGGGCTGCAGAAGTCTCATCACATGTGGGCAAGAGCTGCTCAGGATGGTTTCGGTGCCCACRTGCACCTGGAGAGGTGCTGCCTGCCCTGCAGGGACAGGGTCCTGGTGCAGTGCRTCCTCAGCGGTGGAGGGGGCCCTCGCACGGCAGGGACCTGGCGGAGATGGGCAATTCGCTTCTGCATCCAGCCCATGATGCTGCAGGAGGGGGGGCCAATTTCCTGCCTGCCCCAGGGACCCCCAGCTGCTGCGGCACGTCCTGCCCTAGTGGTGGGACTGGTCGTGGAGGAACCCACCAGCTGGATCTGACTGTGCTATTTGGAAAGCCTCCACCCCCAGTGAGTGTCTCTCTCTCTCCTCAGGATCTCCTGACCAGTGATCCGGACCTGGAGCTGCTCCTCAGCAAGATATCCACTGTCAACAATCTTCTCTCTTCCCTGGAGAAAAAGGTGCCTGATGGGCCTGGCTTCATTGCCAAAACAGGGCAAGATGCGCTGCAGAGCGGCTGGGGGGCTGCAGACAGGGCAGTGGGACAGAAATCAGCATTCAGGATGCTAAGGCAGAGAGGACTGTCATTTSCAGACCCCATCAGAGGGGTTGGTGTCCCTCTCCCATCACCGTGTGTCATCATCTCCCTACTCCACTCCTGTCTCTCTCTGCAGGTGCTGAGGTCGCTGCAGGAGACAGTGTCCAAGCACAACCTGGCGCTGCCCAGYGTGGCCACAGCCCCCCAGCCACCCACCAAGCCCATGGCTGTGCAGAACTTTGAGGTATGGCCAGGCTGGGTGAACTGCGGACCCAAGGGGCAGATGAAGTGGGGGGCAGACAGARCAGGGGTAGGTGCTGACTCCTGTGAGCATATCCCCATGCTGCAGGTGAAGGTGGGCAAGTCGCAGCGAGCAGCCGTGATGGTGGACGTGGAATCAGGCACGGTGGCCATCACCAAGAAGGGCAGTGGGACCCCAGAAGAAACTATCCCACAGGACAAAAGTAAGGAGCTTCCACCTCCCCCCCGCCGGTCCCCAAGGGACAGTGTGGGGTCAGAGGTTCCCTCTGTAAGGGCAGCAAGGGAACTCCTTGGGACACCCCCCAGGGACAGGCCTGATACTGAGGTGGTGGGCTCCTTCCTCTCTGGAGCATGTGGTGACAGTGGGGAGCAGGCTGTGTGTGCCCCCAGCCCTGCGCAGCCAAGGGCAGGGGGTGCTGGACAGGCAGCGGGACATGACATGGTGGCCTGCTGTTGCCCCCCTCATGCTTGTGRTCATCCAGTCTTGCAGCTGATTAAATACCAGAGCGTGCAGAGCAAGGTGAGGCTGGTGTATGACCGGGACCAGAACAAGAGCCTGAGCAGAGACTTCATCTTCCCAAATGCACGGGTAAGAGGATCTCTCGAGGTCCCAAGGTTAACAACTCTCTGCATGTCCCCAGTTCCCATACCTGGAGGTTAATCCATGTCCTGTGGCCTGACTGCAGCCCCGGAGATCTGGCCATCAGCATCTCTTGTGGTGCTGCATTTCCCAAAGCCCTGGGTCCTGTGTTGGTACTCCAGGGACACCTGTGTCTTCCTGCAGAAGCGAGAGGCCTTTTGYCAGCTGCTCCAGCTCATGAAGATCCAGCACTCCAACCTGGATGAGCCTGACCTCATCTCRGTATACATCGGGACGTGGAACATGGGTAAGGGGCTGGGAAACACTCACATCATGCAGGGAGGCCATTGTGGCTGGTTGTTAGTCAAAAAAGCCCAGGGAGGGTTTTGGAAGGGGAGGCCTGCAGGACCYGCCCTGGGATGTCTAGGGTTGGAGCTGCTCCTTGCTGGGACAAGAAGCCTGGAGAAGGCCCTGACCAGCCCTTTTTCAGGTTTGTCAGTTCCGTTGTGATCCACCTATTTTGTGGTTGTGTGGAGTAAACAGAGGAGCTGGGATGCTTGGAGCATAGCAGCAGTGTAGCAGTAAATCCCAGCACAGGTCTGGGCTGTGCATGGGTGGACTGTGTGGCTGACATGATACTTTCCATCCTCCATAGGGCTTTGACACACACAGGGCCTGAGGGTCAAGAGAGTCTCAGGGAACCACCCCTGGAGGCAGCCTCGTGCTGTCATCCCACCTAGCCTGGTCGGGGAATGTTACTCGGTGACTGCTGTCCCCTCTCCCCGCAGGCAGCACCCCACCGCCTCGGTCCCTCGCCTCCTGGCTGACGTCACGGGGCCTGGGGCGCACTCAGGACGAGACCACAGCCTGCATCCCCCATGACATCTATGTGATYGGCACCCAGGAGAACTCCCTGGGTGATCGTGAGTGGGTGGAGTTCCTGCGAGCATCTCTGAAGACACTGATGTCCATAGACTACCGAGTGGTAATGGCGTGGGCCAAAGCTTGAGAGGGTACATCTTGCATTTTAGCTGCCTGCTCCAGCTTTGTCAGGGGCACATCCACTTGAAAAAAGGCTGAAGACTTCCACAAATAGGTTCAGGAAGCTGATTACCCACAAGTAATCGAGCCGGGGCTCTCATATCCAAAGCCAATGTCCTCTTCATCTTCCTGCTTTTTCACCCTGTCCTGCTCACTGGGGGCAGCAGGCAGGCACAGGCAGGAGCCAGGCACCCCAGTTCACCCCATCTCTGAGGCTGTGCAGGCCAGCTTACTACTGTMTCCCACAGGTTGCCTTGCAGTGCCTCTGGAGTATCAAGATAGTTGTGCTGGTGAAACCAGAGCATGAGCGGCGCATCAGCCACGTGAACACATCCAGCGTGAAGACAGGCATTGCCAACACCCTCGGTACAGGCTGGGAAAGGGCTGCGAATCCTCTCAGTGGGACGAGGCAGGGTGGGCTGTTGTGATCAAGGATGCTTCAAGCTGAGGAGGCAGCCTGGGGGCATGGCGTGGGGACCACCATGTGCCATCTCTGCCACGCTGTGAGGGAGCATCGTCTCCTCCGGCTGCTCAGCATCCCSTGTGTCCCCACAGGTAACAAGGGAGCTGTGGGCGTCTCCTTCCTTTTCAATGGGACATCCTTCGGGTTTGTCAACTGCCACCTGGCCTCAGGGAGTGAGAAGATTCACAGGTGATGGAGGGATGTGGGGTAGTGGGACAAACCCCAGTGGGGTTGGCTGGGGGTAGCACTGCATAACAGTCAAGGTGGGTCCTTGTTTGGACGGGTCATTTAGAAARGGATCATGGAGATTTTCTAATGAACCACAGAGGAAACAGCAATAAAACACAACCCCCCCAAAGCCACTCAGTAGCAAAGGATATCCTTCCTCACAGCTCCTTGTTTCCTCAATGTTATGGCAAGCTTATATACGGCTTCTCCTCCCACCGTGTTTCCTGCTTACTCCTTGCAAGCACAGCTGGAAGGGAGCTGGGGTTGCAGCCAGAGCCCTTTGGAGCAAGAGAAAATCTGGCCCCTGAATGTCAGACATTGGGTTCAAGGCTGCTGGTCCCTGTCCCCATCCTGCGTGGGCTGCCCCCACCACACGGGGCCCAGCGGCTGAGTGGCCTGGGTGCTGGGGCTGGTGGTGGGGCTGCCTCACCTGCTCTGCTCCTCTCCCCCGATGTGGTGCAGGAGGAACCAGAACTACAGCGACATCCTGCGGTCGCTGGTGCTGGGTGACAAGCGGCTCAGTGCCTTCGACCTCACCCTGCGCTTCACTCACCTCTTCTGGTTCGGGGACCTCAACTACCGCCTCAACATGGATGTGCAGGTAGGTGTGCAGGTAGGAGGTGCATGTGCAGGCGTGCTGCAGGGACTGGGGGCCATGCTGGAGCTGTTGTGGAGGCAGGGCAACACCAGCAAGGCACCATCCAAGCCCCCAAGAAAGCAGGTGTGAAGAGGAGCCTGAGTTGTGCACTCGGGGTCCCTGCTGCAGCTGGTACTAAGGAGGAACCAAAAAGGGCCCTGAATGCCTGTYGCAGTGCTGAAGCAGAGGGAGGGGTGAAGAAAAGCTTGGATGCTCACAGTCTCTTTCCTCCTCCCTGCCCAGGACATCCTAGCCCATGTAACCAAGAGGGAGTTTGAAGCCCTCCTGGCTGTGGACCAGCTCAACCTGGAGCGAGAGAAGAACAAGGTCTTCCTACGATTCAGTGAGTGCTGGTGCAAGGTGCCAAAAATGTGAGGGACATATTGATGTGCACCAAGGACAGCTCTTCTCCCCCCCTCCACCTCACTGGGGCAGCCTGTCTGGGTGGGGAGGCAGGCTGGCCTCGGCCCCTGCACTTGCGTGCCAGTGAAACACAGCCGTGCCGCTCCCAGTATGGGAATGGGGCTGCGGGTGCTCTCAGGAGAGCCCCAGCAGGATGGGGGGGTAGGGTGGATGACATCCCCAGCCTGGTTCCAGGTGTGGGGACAACCAGGGACACCTGTCCTGGCTCAGCTCTGCATCTTGGTTCCAGATGAGGGTGACATTTCCTTCCCTCCCACCTACCGGTATGAACGGGGCTCCCGGGACAACTACATCTGGCAGAAGTTCAAGACCACAGGGGTGAGTTACAGCACTCTCATGCTGTGGCCAGAGTTCCAGAGGTCCAGGACTGTGCTGGAGGAAYGGGAACAGTGCCTGGGGACACTGCCAAGCAGGCTGCATGGCAAGCAGATACCTTGCTCTGTGCTGCTTRGCCTGCACACCCCCACCAGCCCTTCCCCTCTGCTGAAGATGGTTTGGGCAGGAGGGAAACATCTTTTAAGGGTCCTCTATCCATTCTGTTGGTGGGGAACAAGAGAGAAAACTTCTGGTGGGAGAAGCACTGGCTTGGTAAGAGAAAGCAGCCAGATCAGAGGACTGCAGGAGCATCACCTACATCGACTGTTTTTCCTATTAGATGAGGATCAACGTCCCCTCATGGTGYGACCGCATCCTGTGGAAGTCGCACCCGGAGACCCATATAGTCTGTAACTCATATGGTGAGTGAGATCTCCCAGGGCTGTGCTGGGGACCTGGGGGGAGCTGAGCGCCTGCAGTACTGCCGGGGTGCTGGGGCTTGGTGGCAGTCACTCAACTCCCCCTTCTTGCACTTCAGGCTGTACCGATGACATTGTGACCAGTGACCACTCRCCAGTCTTCGCCACCTTTGAGGTGGGAGTGACATCGCAGTTTGTGCCCAAGAAGGGTAAGGGTGATGGTAAAGGTGAAGGTGAGGGAGCACCTTCTCTGGGAGGGTGACTGTCTCTGCAGCAATCGGGCCTGGAGACAGCCTGCAGCCCTGCTTCTTCTTGGCCATCTGCAGCACCTGGCTCCAGCCCTGAGTCCCTGGCCTGCATCGAGTGGGAGAGCATCGAGGTGATTGTGAAAACTGCCAGCCGCAGCAAGTGCTACATCGAATTTCACTCCTACTGCCTGGAGGGTGAGCTGGGGCCAGGGCCAGGACCCAGGGCTGCAAGGGGTGTCCACACACGCATGCACCTGTGGGCCAGGGCAGCAAGGGGTGCAGGGGCAGCTGCGCCCTGCTGCATGGCAGCCGTGCGCCGTGGGGCAATGCACGGAGGCACCGAGCTGGGCTCTGGGTTGAAGCTGGCACCAGAGACAGGCCAGTGCACGGCGGGGCTGGGCAGCGGGGTCAGCGGTGGGAGGGAGCCGCCTCCCTTCAAGCTCTCTCACCAGCAGAGCCCCAGCGGAGCGGGGAGAACACGTCCCAGAGCTGCGACATCCCTGGCTTCCTCAAGCTCAGCTGGTCAGCTAAACACTTGCCCATGGTGAGCACCGGGGAGAGGGGGTCTAGGCYGCAGCGGCAGGGCAGGGGCAGGTGGATGAGGCACCAGCTGCCCCTTCACACTGGCTCTGCACCAGCCCCCAAGCACCCCCATCGCTCCCCTCCCCTATCCCTCCTGCCTGGCCCAGCATCAGCGCTCTGTCCAAGGGGAGTGCTGGGGCTGTCACCATCCTCGAGACCGGTGTGACCCTCATGCTGGCCCTGTGGCCACACTCCCCAGCATCCGTTCTCCCTGTGTGCAGCTGCACCCCATCCTCTCGGACCTGGAGTACCTGGGGGACCAGCACYTGCTGCTCAGCATCAAGGGCACAGAGAGCTGCGAGTCGTACGGTACATCCCCACGCCGGGCCTCTACGCGGCAGGGCTGGGCTGCTGCGGCCACCCTGCGAACACCGTTGGGACGGGGGCTGCYGGGCTCTTGGGTGGGGGGTGGTCTGCAGAGAGCTATGGCTGCAAGCTCAGGGCTGCAGTGGGTCTGCCCCCAGCACTGCACCATCTCCTGCCTGGGGAGAGACCTTGATGGACTATATGAGGCCGTGATGACTACCTGGCCCTAAAGGAAGCACAGATGGTGTCAGGAGTAGCCTCTGCATGCAGTTTTTGGAAGAAAGTCTCTGCCAGCCTGTGGGCCTGCTGAGTATGAGGTTTCRCAGCTAGAAATGACAGCCACCCTCGCCAGTGCAGCACCTGCTATGAGTTGCTGCTGGAAGGGGGTCCCGTGATGGGAGAAGCTGCCCTGCTCCCAGCCYGCTAATGCTTCCATGTGTTGTGGGTGCAGGCGAGTGCTGCATCGCGATGAGGTCCATGATTGGCAGCATGGCCCAGCAGTTTGAGACATTCCTCTTCCACCGTGGTGAGGAGACGGGCTCCATGCGTGGCTGGATGAAGGTCCGAGTGCCCAAAGACAGGCGCAGCACCCGCGAGAGGCTCTACGGTAATGCTGCCGCGATCTTCGGCCACCCCCACTTCACCTGCGACATGTCGAGCGTGGTGCAGCTCAGCGCTTCCCGTGCCCAGCGCTGCCCTCCCCTTCCTCAGCAGCGAGGGGAGGCCATGCATGGACTAACTCATCCTCCTGGCACACAGTGCTCCTTGTGATAAAGGCCAAGACTCGAATACCCGCACYCAGCTCTTTAACTGTGCCCTTCTTGCCCTGAATTTCTTGCAAGCRAGCCTTCACCAGCCTTATTGTTTGCAGAGTGGATCAGCTTCAAGGAGGAGGACGCCGAAGCAGCTGCTGATGTCCCGACGTGCTCCAAGCCGCCTGTGCACCGCGTCAGGTACCGCTGGCATAGCTGGGCCCCGTTGCCAGCCCGGCAGCCTCCAGCAGTGCTAAGGCCACTTTGTCCCACCATGTGTTTCAGGAGCCGGCCCCACAGCATCCCGGACATGGCCAGCAGCTACACAAACCCAGCCTACTTCATATTCGAAGGGTTGCCCAACACATGGGCACTGGCACCTGACATCCCTGAAGCCCTCCATCGCCCCTTCAATGAGCGGCAGAGGGAGGGCCCGCGGCGCCGCAGCCCAGCCCCACCGCCCGTGGAGGAAGAGCCGTGGGGCGGCCGACCCTGCAGTGTGGTGGGGGGCCCTGGCCGTGGGCGCCAGCTCAGCCCCCTCCCCGCTGGCAGGCAGAAGAGGCCCAAATCGGCYGTTCTGGAGAGGGACCTGCTGGCAGCAGTGGGCGACTGCTCTCTGACAGCGCTGCACATGGCGAGGTGTCTCAGCGAGCTGGACCGGGTGTCCCCTGAGCGGGGCAGCCGCCTCGACGGCAGCGTGGCCGGCGGCCCCAAGGTGCAGCTGCGCCAGACCCGCAGTGCCCTGGAGCCGCCACCGCGGGGCTGCCCAGAGATGTCAGGGCCCACACGGGACGCCCAGCGGCAYGGCCATGCCACGGAGGTACTGCCTGCTTGTGCCTGGCACCGCAGGGACCTGGGAGGGCAGGGGACTTCACCTTGGGGACCTGCTTTTGGACACCAGACCTCTAGCAAAGCTGGGACACTGGTCTGGCATTCCTCTGTTGRGGCAGTGGGGTAGCGAGGGAAGGTAGAGGAGCTGCAATGCCAGGGTCCTGCTTCATATGGGTGGGGGAATGAGGGTGGCCACTTCGTGGTCCTCTATTGCAACCCTTCTGGAGCATGTCCTTGTTCTCTCCCCAGTGGCCCTGTGACAGAGGTGACCGCTCCTGCAGCATCGGCGCATGGCTGAGTCACCTCGGCTTGGAGCAATACAAGGAAGGGCTGTATGAAAATGGCTGGGATGACCTYGAGTTTTTCAGGTATCCTCCAAGTCAGGGAGCTCATAGAGGGGCTCAGGACAGGTGCAATTAATCCCCAAGTGCAAAGCAGCAGTGGAGCAGGTCAGGACAGCTCCTGTGTCCACTAGGTACCTGGTGAGCCACGAGCCTGGAGGGAGGCAGCAAAGGGGATGAATGCAGAGTAGGGCACAGAAGAGGAGGCCATTAACCAATCAAGCCCTCAATTCTTTCTGGATCCCCTTGGCCCATGAGAATGCTGTYTCCCTGCATCCTCTTGATGGCTTTCCCACAACTGCTCTCCCCCACCCCACCATACAGAGACATCACCGAGCAGGACCTGCTGGAAGCTGGGGTGCTGAGTCCTACTCACCGGAAGCTCATCCAAGCCAAGCTCCGYGAGAGCTCCACTGAAAGTCTGCAGCAGAGACCCTATCTGAAACCAAATGCCTAGATACCAACGCGACTGTGCTGGGCTGCTCCATGTGGTGGTTTCCTCCGAGGAGCTTCTTAGGGAGCTTCTGCTCTAAGATGCCCAAAGCCCAGAGCAGAAGGTGGCAGGACTGGAGGTCACAGGGATAAATCTGTGACTGGGAAACACACTCTTGGCTGGCTTCCTCTGCAGTCTTCACCCCACTGCCAATGTCTCGCTGAACATGCCCCACTGACAGCTGCAGCTCACACCCCTGCCATGCCTGAACCCAAGTCCAGAACTATCGGCCTTGCAGTGAAACCAGCCGCACTCCCAGGCYGTCTGGCCTCACCAGTAGGTGACAGGATGTTTCTCCACTGGAAAGTCTCAGGGAGTTTCTGTGGCCGTGGAGACTGACACAGCCTGGGTTTCACCCCGTGTCTTTCCTTCCCCAAAGCTAYGAAAGGGCCACGCTGAGCCTTGCCGGAAAAGAGAGGTGGCAGCCTGTGGGACACGTGGAGGCCACGCGGGAGGTGAGGACCATCCACGTTGCACTCCTCCCACATGAGCTGGGGCATGACGTGCCCTGACAGGCGGGGGCACGCTCTCGCCATCGCCCCAAACGCAGGCACTGAAGCACCGTCCGGGAGCCTGAGGCTGTGGCCGGCTCAGCAGCGGGAGCTGCCCTCCCCRGGCGCCTCTCTTCGCACCCTTTCGAAGGCTGCGTCGCGCTTTCCTTTCGCCTCTTGCCATTGCCACCGAGAATAAAGCCTGAGGGCTCGGAGGGCGCTGCCGGCTGGGCGCCGCCTGGTCTCTGACAGCCTGGGGGGAGCGGGTGGCGGTGGCGTTGCGGCGTCGTGGCCTCATGGTGTCGTGGCCTCATGGTGTCGTGGCCTCATGGCATTGCGGCATCGTGGCCTCATGGCGTCATGGCCTCATGGCGTCGTGGCCTCGTGGCTTCGTGGCCTCATGGTGTTGTGGCCTCATGGCTTCGTGGCCTCATGGTGTCGTGGCCTCATGGCATTGCGGCATCGTGGCCTCATGGTGTCGTGGCCTCATGGCGTCGTGGCCTCATGGCGTCGTGGCCTCGTGGCCTCATGGCGTCGTGGCCTCGCGGCGTGATGGCCGGGCCCAGCCCCTTCCCTGCCGTAGGCGCCGGCTCCTGCCGCTCCCCGTCTTTGGGGACACCATGCCGGGGCCGGCCTCAAGGTGGCAGTGGCCACCTTCGTCCCCAGGAGAGGGGCTCGGCCCCGCTGCAAGCCGGGGGTCGCCCCCGGGGGCGCACGGCCAGGGGAGGGGGGGGAGGAGGGGAGGCGAGGGGGCAGCGAGGCGGCCGCCATCGCCGCGGCCGTCGTTGCCGGGACGGGGATGGCGCTGGTGCCGGCGGGGAGGAGGCTGCGCGTCCGGCTTCGGGACGGCGTGCCCCACGGCGGGCACGGCCCCGCGCCCCACGGCGCCTCTGCGGGCCGGGGCGGTCGGCGGCGGCCGAGGGAAGTGGGGTGGCGGCGGCAGCGAGGGTGGCAGCGACGGCCTCGGGCGCCTGCCCCCGCCTCCGCCCGCCTCTGGCCCTGCCTCTCCCTGGCACTTTGCTCCCGGAGCCGGGCCCTGGCCCCGCAGAGCGGGAGCGGGAGCGGCGCCGCTCGAGGGCCTCGGCCCAGCATGGCCCCCGCGCCGGGAGCGCAGGTGAGGCGGCGGCGGTGGCGTGGACGGGGCGCGGGGCGGACGGACCTTCCCCCCACCAGCTCTGGGGCACCAGCCAGCCCCGGGCGTCCTCCCCAGGCCACGGGGCCTTCGTCCCTCTCCAGGCACCTGCCTCCTCCTCTTCCCTCTCCACCACGCTCCAAGGGGATCGTCCCCTCCGGAGGTGAAGTGCCCTCCGGCTGCTCTGCCTCACGCTACCTCCGTGGGTTCCCCCGAGGAGGTGGGGGGCTCCAGAGGAGCCCTGCCGAACGGCAAAATTGGCAAAAAAATCCCTAGATGCATCTCATGTAACCTTCCACCCCACTGGGAAACGGCGTCACCTCGGAGAGGACCCGCTGCGGGCCTTGGGAGGCACCGGGCTGGGCTCCGACAGCAGGGAAAGCGTCCAGCCCCAGCGAGCCCCAGCTCCGCTGGCATTCCCGAGGGAAAGCGTCC
>NW_028185317.1:1518267-1540116 GCF_003343005.1 Rhea americana | reverse complement strand
GAGCCCCAGCTCCGCTGGCATTCCCAGGAGAGGAGGCATCGGCTCCGGGGGCAGCGACTCGGAGTTCACCTCTGGGCTGCAGCTGCTCTCATAGGATCAAAAAGAAATCAGGTCACACTCCCCTCGCGCTGGGGCTTTGGCTGTGCAAACCACRCGGCGATTAGGGACAAGGGTCTGCGGGCAGGATGTTTTGCATAATTTCCCCTTGTTTTGCAATTTCCAAGCATTTGAGCAAGAAGAAAAGCCCTGTGTTCCCCTCGCTTCCAGCAGCAGCCAGGTTTCGGGCTCACCCTGCCCAGGCAGCCCGGCTGCCCTGCTCTGCGATTTGCTCTCCTGTCAGCAGCTCCCAAAGTGAAGCAGAGCTCGCCGCTGCGGAGCAGAGCTCGCCCCGGGTGCCAGGCGCTCGAAGCRCCAGCACTGGCCGTTCCCTGCCGGAGGAGAGGGCAGCCCCAGCGTTCCCCGTCCTCCCGGGGCGGCAGGACCTTTGGCTCCCATGCGGATCCCGGCCGCTGCACTGCCAGACTCATTCATTTCATTGGTGCCTTCCCACCGCCTACGTAAAATCGACACGCAGGAGGCTTGGGAAATGCTGCCACATGCCGGGGCCCAGGCGAGCCGCTCCTTGTCCTTTTCCTCCAGGGCTTTTTATCTCCCTGACCAGCTCCCAGGCGGCGGCACCTGGCTGGGAGACAGCTGACACGGAGCTTGGAGCCTCGCTTAAGCTGCAATCGCTCTCTCCGGAAAAATTCCACCTAGGAGAGGCTGTGGCCGGGGAAAACGGTGCTGGCAAAGTTACCCAGAAGTGGGAACAGGCCCAGCAATGATGTGTCCTCAGGGTAAACTAATGTAAATCAGAGCAGCTTAAACCACTGATCTTGATCATGACTAAGATGAGGAAGCAGGAAACTTTAGCTGTTGAGATTAAGACTGCCAAATGTAGTCGTCTCACATTTTTGTCTTTCAGTTGTTTTCCCGAAGAAAACTTGCTTAGGAAAAGATGTTGCTAAATACTGACTATGCTCAAGGCTTTGTGTTTTTGGGAGACAGACACCATGAACATATACTCTCATCTGAACAGCCTTCCACCAGGCAGCTACTCAGATGCTTTCTCCTTTTCCTTTTGTCTTTCTCTTTTCTTTTTGGTGTTATTATTTTTATTTTTTTTTAGTTTACAGGATTTTTCTTATATTCTTCATGATTGTGGGCATGTGTTTCATGGAAATTGGCTTTTGTCGCTAAATCCTTGTGCACGTCTGGTCTGGTAGATCTCCTTGTTTCATGCTTCATTTATTTAGAGCTTAGAAGAGGCACAGACATCTCCTCTTCTTCATATCTTCATCAGTGCCTCAATTTTGAGAGAAACAGCTGCTGGCCAGACCAGTGCAATAAACCCCAACGACGAAAAGAGGCTGGCTGCACCTGAGGCAGAGGTGGCTGCTGGTTTCTTCCCTCTTGAGGTGGTTCCAGGTGCTCAGCTGAGGCCTGGCACAAGCTCAGAGGTTTCAGTGCTTTGATTTTCTTGACAGTCCTGCCAGCAAAAATGTACTGAAATTTTTATTTTGTAATAAATTTATACTGGTTTAATGGGACACTGGCAGGTCAGCCTTCTAAGGCACTGTGTTAAACCTGGAGCTAGATTCTCCTTCCAAGCCAATCCCTCCTTTTCCTGGCTTTGCAGCTCAGCAGAACTGTTTATTGTTCTGATGGAGTCAGGAAATCCCCATGCACACCAGCAGCAATCTCAGGCCTTGGATTCCCAGCATCTCCTCTTATTTCTATTCTGAAACTTGCTCTGACTTGGCCTTTTGCTGCAGTGTTAGGAAAATCTCAGCTGAAGGACTGATAATAGTGACTTCCTCATCTCCTGCTCTACCTAGGGGAGTGAGGCCGCCTTTCACAGGCTGGTACCAACGGTACTGCACTGCAGGGGTGATGACTTACCTTGGGTTAATATTTTAGCTCTGAAGATAAGTTGCCTTCCACTGATCAGGTCTCCCCGTCACCAGGGCGTGGTACATCATACAGTACCTGCCACCACCAAGGCCTCACTTGGAAGTTGTTTCAGTGGAGGCTGCCTTCCCTCTGGGGGACCAGCCAAAGGAGAGCAGATGGTCCTGATGGCTTGCACCCAGCACAGGGCTTAAGCCCCTGTCTCTTATGCAGGCTTTTAACCTCACACTGATTTCACCCATCAGTCAGAAACTGAGTTAGCATTAGGAGCCTCAGGCTTTTGTTGAACCTTCAAATAGAAGGGAGTATCTCTATTGTGAAAGACATCTGGAGCAGCAGGGTTTTCCCATGAGGACCATATCACAAGTTCCCTTAAAGGCAGGTGAATTCATAGGCTGATGCTTTCTTTGGAAGGTATTTCAGTAACTGGATCTATCCTGCAAAGGCCTTCCCTTGTGTACTTCTCCCTACCCTTTTTCTAAGGACACTGCTGTCAGAATGATTCATAGACTCAAATTCAGACTTGATGTTGCTGGGGCTTTGTAATGACTACTTTGAGTACTGGGACAAAGGCCTGCAGCTGGAGTGGGAAGCTGAGCAGATGCTGGTGCAAGGAAGGCTTGAGCACAGATGGGATACATGCATGATTATTCTGAACCCCAGCTGGGTAATACAGGCACCTGTTTGATTCCATCGAGCCTTTCCCCATTCACTGGTCTCTCTGCAGAGAGTATTCACTGCTCTGCCACACAGCTGCTACTAAACTTTGCTGTGCAGGCTCTGGCAAGGTTTGCTTTGCTGTCAGAGAGAGTCTGAATCTTTTTACTTTCTCAGGCTTTGCATCTTGCTAGGTATGTGCTTATCAGCTGGTGTTTATCTGTGAATTGTGGTAATCATCTGAGACAGTCTTACACGAAGGATATTAGTGGTAGAGAAGAACAGGCAACTACATTACTTTGTTAACTCCCTCGTATGCCAGCTTTCCATCTGGAGCTTGCTCTTCCTACCCAGGCTGAGAATGTAAGATGCTCAATAGACTTCATGGGTGAAGCAGCATTATTTGCTCGTTTCTCCAGGACAATGAATAACTATATAGTTAAAAAGTTGGGGAAAAAAAATCCAAGCTAGGTCTGGTCAGATTGCCTGAAATAAGCTTATTAGAAAGGAAGCTCTGCCAGCAGCTTTGCAGCCTTACAGCTAAGCTCTTTGGTCCTCATTATGGCCATCACGGCCAATGCCGCCATTTCAGTCTTCTTCCACTTCCCTATAGATATGTCCAGGCAGCAGAGTAGCTGTCCAGGCTCAAGTCAGGCTAACACCATAAAATGCACCCAACAATGCCAGGAGAGCTGGACACACCACCCCAAAATAGTCCAGAGCTCAAGGAATCTTCTCGGCTCCCAGATGCACAAAAACTTCTGCCTTGCACATATCTGAAACATGGCTGATGGACACAACACAGGGATGAGACTTAGTGAAGCTGGCTAAATTAAGTGGCAGACCCCACTTGATTATTGATAGCCCCAGTGCTCTGGGTCCTCTCAGATGGGTGCTTGAACCACGTACATGAGGTGTACCTTGCTGACAGGACACCCTGCAGCCCCTTCCGCAGGATGCTGGCATTGCCCAGCAGCTCTCAGTGCTGCAGCCCGTTCTGGTGGCAGAAATGGGCCATTTCCCAAATCCCTGCCTCCTCTCCCTTGGCACTTGGGATTTTTGTGGAGGTGTTCCAGCAAGGTTGTCCAAGTCAAGATTGCAAGATGCAGCTGATATCAGAGCCCGATGGCTACTAGGGGTTCCCATGAGCTGGTTTTCTCTCCTGTTTACAGGGGAATTGACTGAGTTTCCTTTGTTAATGTTTGATCAGGACCTGCCTGTTGCTCTCTGAACTCATCCCTGTAATAAAGCTGTGAAGCAATCTGCACCTTCTGTAGCTGGAAAGCAGTAGCAGAGTGTTTGATTTGGGCCCGAGGCTCCAGCTCAGCCCAGAACTCAAACAAACGGTGCAGTGTGCGTAGCCACGGAGGCTGGCCTGGCACAGACACCCTCCTGTCTCTCAGCCCATCTGCCTGCAGATTAGTTTATGATCATGACTGTAAATCTAGGAATGCCAATCTATCCAGGCAAGGCTCTGCAGAGCAAAGTGACAAAATGGATCAAATCTCACCTGACCCTGGGGTCATAAATAGAAGGGATAAATGGGACGGGAGGAAGAGGCAACCAAGGGAGGAGAGCAGAAGACAATGCAGCCTTCTACCCTGTATCACTGAAACCAGCAGCCCATTGATGTGTGTCATCTCCCTAGATCCAGAGTCCTCCTCTGTCCTAACGTCATCTCATGAGTGAGCTCTGAACCAACACACGCTGCTGTGAGATATAGCGGTCAGGTGCACCCTCAGCTCTCTCTACAGCATGGCAGAAGACAACTCTTGTTTTTATTTCAAATTTCCCTTGTTAGTCATCTAAGGACACAGTGGACACTTGCCCACAGAACTAGGAGATGGTGCTCAGCCTGCCTGGACTCAGTCTGCAAGCCCTTCCCAGCACCACTGCGTACAGAAGCACTAACCTCAGGTTGCAAGTGCAACCTGCCTTTCCTGACTCTCCAAATAAGCTCTTGCTTTTGGTTATGTTTAAAACTCCAGGATTCAATGGAGCCCACTGGGAAAATGCAGCTTAACCTGTGTAACTGGCCAGGACCTATTACTTTTGAATCCTCTGAAATATTACCAGCAATAGCTTTATATTTTCCTCTTCATCTTTGGTAGATGCCACTGGCCCAGGAGCAAGTCTTTGCTGGACTCTGTAGATGCAAGTTCATGGGATAAGAATATATGGCTTTATAATTCATTTTTTTGAGCATCTCTGATTATGATTTTAACCTACCAGGTTGAAATAAAAATGGCTTATCTAGTGAGAGAACAAAACGTAGTTAAGTGTATGCAGGTAAGTAAGTGTTCTGTTTTTTAGTCCTTTCTTAAGGTGTGACTTTGGTATCACTAAGGTGTGCTAGCAAAGTTGCAGAAGCACTGGTTTGTGCACTGGATCAAAGCCAGAATACGCAGATTGTCCAACTGGCCTTGCAGCAGCTGACAGCTAAAAGAGGTTTTTACTCCAGTTACTGATCTTTTACCCACCATCATTGTGGGACTGACTGTTGAGTTGCTTCTGTCCATCCTGCCTGTGACTTCTCAGTTTGCTGCCTTGGCTTGGAAGCCGCTGTTCTGGAAGTGCTTTGCAAGGAAGCAAGGCAATCTTGGAAGAACTGAGATGCTGAAAMTCTTCTGAGACCCAGGGCTTTATTGGATGTGACATTTGCAGTAGAAGCTCCCTCTTTCTTCTGGAGAAATGGACTCTGAACTTTAGACATCTTGAGATGCAGATGCAGTCATTCTATAGTTTGCCCTTTCATTTTATCCTGGAGATTAATGTGCCAGGATGGTGAGAATCCCAGTCTTTGATCCTAACAATATGCAACAGGAAAATGCCCTGCCTCGCTTGTGAACTTGCACTCTCTTGGGCTGGGACTTGGCTCTGTCATAGCTCCTCTCTGCACTGCTTAGATCATTGCTGTCCTATTGAGAATACCCGACAGCTGGAGGCCCCGCACTGTCCAGGGACACACTCTCCCAAAGGCTCCTTTAACAGCCCCCCAAGGATTTCTGCAAGCCATAATATTGACCCAGACAAGCCTTTCTTCTCCTCTAGTCTTTCTTCTGTCAAGGACCCCTGTGGGATGAGCAGCATTGTCAGGATGGTGCCAATTAGACTGAGCTGGTTTCCAAGAGTCTGCCCTGGCACCGAGCGGGGGGTTGCTGTTGCTCATAAAGGTTTCTTTGTTAGTGGCGCAGCGGGTTTGCTGGCCTGGCGGCTGGGGCTCAGCGTGGCAGGGGGGATGCAGGCCTTTCTGTCTGAGGCACGCTTCCTGGGCTCTCGTATAGTGCTGGTGCCACTGCACAGTGCTCAAAGGGATGATTAACGGGTGTCATCGTGGGGGCTCCAAAGGGGAGGATTTTTCAAGCCTTTCTTGGCTGACTGCAAGGCCCAAATGTGAGAGCTGAGAAAAAAACAGAGAATCATCAAAGTGTCCAGAGCTCCTAGAGGGGGGGAAAATCTGGCATCTTTGGCGACCTTCCACGCTTTGTGCCTGACAATGGTCGGGATTAACAACTAATGTGTTTTTATTAACTGCTCTTCTAGATCTGTCTTTGAGAACATGGCCACTTCAGTGAGGACATTCCCAGTTGCCCTGTGGACACCAACGCCTGCTCCCTGGCTGGTAGGGAACACCACCACTGCGGCAGAAGCAAAGTGTGTGTTCAATGAGGAGTTCAAGTTCATCCTGTTGCCCGTCTCCTATGCGTTGGTGTTTGTAGTGGGGTTGCCGCTCAATTCTTGGGCCTTGTGGATTTTTGTCTCCAGGATGAGGCCATGGAATGCGACCACGACCTACATGTTTAACCTGGCTGTCTCCGACGCGCTCTATGTGCTCTCCCTCCCCACCTTGGTCTATTACTATGCTGACCGCAACAACTGGCCATTTGGGGAATGGCTCTGCAAGATAGTGCGCTTTCTTTTCTATGCAAACCTCTACAGCAGCATCCTTTTCCTCACGTGTATCAGTGTCCATCGCTACATGGGCATCTGTCATCCTATCCGCTCCCTGAAGTGGGTGAAAACCAAGCATGCGCGCCTCATTTGTGTGAGTGTGTGGCTTGTCGTCACTATCTGCCTCATTCCCAACCTCATTTTTGTCACCATCAGTTCTAGATACAACAGCACCCTTTGCCATGACACCACTAAGCCTGAGGAATTTGATCATTATGTGCACTACAGCTCCTCTGTCATGGCCCTCCTCTTTGGGGTGCCCTTCCTGGTTATTGTTCTGTGCTATTGCCTGATGGCCAAGAAGCTTTGCAAACCCAGTTTCTCCAGCACCAGCCCCCGAATGCCCTCCTACAAGAAACGCTCCATCAAGATGATCATCATTGTGCTCACTGTCTTTGCAATCTGCTTTGTACCTTTCCACATCACCCGGACTCTCTACTACACCTCCCGCTACTTCCAAGCAGACTGCCAGACCCTCAACATCATCAACTTCACCTACAAGATCACACGGCCCCTGGCCAGCATCAACAGCTGTCTTGACCCCATTTTGTACTTCATGGCTGGGGACAAGTACCGAGGCAGGCTGCGCCGGGGGGCAGCTCAGCGGCCCCGGTCAGGGCCTCAGTCTGCCCTGGCCCTGGTGTCCACCTCCAGGGATGAGGCTGCAGGTAGCCGTCATGCTGCCACTTACCGCATCAGTGACACCTGAAAGACAGGGACAACATGTAGGCAAAGGAGGGCACTGAGAGCCTGCCGAGGGGAAGTCGATGGGATTACAGCATCCCTAGTCTCTGCGAGTTGCACCTTCAAGGTGCTCTGGCATCCTCTACATCCCCAAACCCTTTCCCCTTGCCATGCCCAGGCTCAGCCTCTGTCTTGGAGCCAGGACTGAAGCAGAGGCTTATGTGCTGCAGGTCTGGGGGAGGGAGGAGACATCTGCAGCAATGTGCAGAAGACAGAACCGGACTAGATAAGAGTGATGAGGAGTTCTCAGTGCATTTTGAGTACAGTTGGCGGGTGGACTCTAAAGCTGGGCAATGCTGAGGTCCCCCTTTCCACCAGGCCCAGGGGCCTGCAGACATGGGCAATGCCCCATACTCAGGAGCTTGCCTGAGCTTTGCCTGAATGCTGCTTGCACAGAGGGCAATGAAGTGGGGGCTGAACCATCAGCCCATGCATGCTCCTTTTGCAGGACAAATCTTGCTGTAGATGAACCACTTGCCTTTCTTCCCTCAGTGCCCTGAGAATGGCGTGTGCGAGCTGGCCCACTGAAGCTGGAACACAGCCGTGCAAGTGGGGCTCTGCCACCGTGGCAGGTGGGAAGGGCGTGGGGCAGGGATGGATGATGTGCAGCATGCCCAGCTGACAGCTGTGGCATCCTGCGTGCGTTACAGACACTGAGATGTTCCTGTCACAATATTGTCCTTGGGTGAGGCAAGGGAGTGACCCATCATGGGGCTGGTGATCCCTCCAGCACCGCCATCCGAGCTCGGGCAGCAGCGGGGAGGTGATCATTGCTAACTAGCCCACCAATAAAGTGTATTTTCTTTCTCTAAGTCCAGGCATGTTTCTCCCCACAGAATCACGGAATGGTTGAGGTTGGAAGGGACCTCTGGAGATAATCTAGTCTGATCTCCCTATTCAAACAGGGTCACCTAGAGCACATCACTCAGGATCATGTCCAGACAGCTTTCGAATATCTGCAAGGAAGGAGACTCCACCATCTCTCTGGGCAACYTGTTCCAGGGCTCTGTTCATCTTACAGTCAAGAAGGTTTTCCTCATATTCAGGCRGAACTTCCTGTGTTTCAGTCTGTGCCCTGTCACTTGGCATCACTGAAAAGAGACTGGCCCCATCCTCTTGACATATTTGTAGACATCGATAAGATCCCCTCTGTCTTCTCCAGGCTAAACAGGCCCACCTCTCTCAGCCCTTCCTCMTAACAGACATGCTACAGTCACCCAATCGTCTTTGTTGCAGTCTCCAAAAGTAGCCCCACATCAGGCTCCCCTCACTCACTCACAGCCTGGGCCAGCAGAGGTCCACATTTTTTTGCTGGGAAGGGGTGAAGCCTCAGAAGGTGTTTCTGAGCACAGAGGAAAGCTTTCTTCAGCTTTCTTCATGYTTCTAACATGGCCTTATCTGACAACAATGCTGACAAGCGTTTGTGTGCCATGTTAACATTAGTGTTTCTATGGGTTTCAGGAACGAGATATCTGGAACAGTGAAATACCGAGGTGACTAGTGACAGGAGGTTAATGAGTCCTCAGGAATCTGTTCTTTATGGGTGTTTGCTTTCTAAATGTTTACCCCGATCTCCTGTTTAACTGAGTGCTGTGCAAAGAAGAGCAGGCCAGAGATGATTATCACTATTATTGACTTTCCCACACCAGCCCATTAAGGATGTCGTGTCTCACTTCCTACCAGCCCTCCCTCCCCACCACAACCAGGCAAATCTGGGGGTTGTAAGTCTGTATTGGATGCAGAATCAGTCATGATGGTGAGAAAGGCTCATTACCTGGGGCCACAACAGAACCAGTCCCTCCAGCAGGGTAATGTGGTCTTAGGCTTCACTGAGGCTTGTTAGGTAAGTCCCAAGTCCTGGGATTCCCACTCCTTCCTCATGGGAGGCCTCTCTCCAGCACAGCACCTCACAGTGATGGAGGGCTGCTCCTAAGAGCTGCTAACCCCTAAGACCTGCTCCCCTTGGCAATTTTCCCTCTTTCTCTTCCTTGCTACACCTAGTCTCCTGCTTGTCTTGGGAGGGAGCATGCCCAGTCCAGCACTGAAATGACCCTTTCCTCCTCCCCATTGCAAAAACACCTTTGTCTGCCACTTAAACTGAAGGGATGAGACTGTGGTAAGGCCACCAATACATCTGGCTGCATAAGACCTGTTTGCCAAGGTAAACACTGCAGTGCAAACTGTCATGTTCAAAAGCCTTGATTGAAAATACTCCCATGGGGACATTGCTGTCTCCTGCACCATGGCTCCGTGAACCCTCATCCCATGGAAACCGCTGTGCTGTGGAGGAGCGAGAAGTGGCTGCTCACCCCAGCAATACCCCAGGGACTCTCTGCTAGTTTTTCCCTCCCTCCCCTTGGCTTCTCCCTTCCTCCCATGCCTCATTCTGCTTTTTTCCATCTTCCTTTCTTAAGCCGCCATGGAGGTGTGTGGGCCAGAGTAGAGGCAGCAAGGCAATGAGGCAAAGGGCAGCAGTGGCACCTGGCATGTGGGAAGGTTCTCTGGAGCCAATGGGTTCCCACAAGCATGGGGCCCATCCTTCTGTGCGGGCTGAAATCCCCACCCGCAAGAGCCGGCTGCCCTTGCGAGTCAGGACTTGGCTGCCCACCTTGGCCTGCAGCTTCTGCCTGGCCTCGCTCACATGATCCGCAGCTCGTCTGTCTCTGACAGCCCATACTTGGTCTTGTTCTCATTGAAGAGCTTGAGTAGGGAGCGGATGTACATCTCGTGGTACAGGTCCACAGTCTCACGGCTCGGGTCCTCAATCTTGGGCACTGTAACAGGCTCCCCCACTGCAGGAGCCAGCACAAGGGAGGCCCGTGAGCACCAGGGATGAGGGATGAGATACTGCCCACCGTGGTGCTAGATCTCACCCGTGCACCATCCCACCCTCCCAGTATGTGGGGCTGCCAGAGACAGGATCTGCTGGCACCGTGCCCCAGCACAGAGGTGCTCACCAACGGTTGTGATGGGCCTGGGGTAGGGCAAAAAGCCCCGGGACTGAATGGAGGTGAGGCCCCGGCCATAGAAAACGCAGGGGGCAAAGCCCATCATCTTCTGGAAGCGCTGCTGGATGCTCCTCATCCAGCTGCCCTCCTTGAAAACCACCTGCCGGAAGAGGTCGTTCTCGCCGAAGGAGAAGGAGGGCACCAGGTATGCCCTGTGGGGGAGAGACATTGCTATGTGACCAGGTGCCCCACAGTCCCCYGGGAGCACGCGGTCCATACAGCACCCCATCGCCCGTGGGCAAGAGAAGCTCTGTCCCTTGCCGCAGCTGCCCAGTCCAGCTCACCCATGCTGCAGGGCCATACGCACAAAGCCCTTCCGGTTCTTCAGGATTAAGGTGGTGACTCCTGGCCGGCAGGAGAGTGACTCGGCTGCGCCGCCGATGACGATGGCTACGGCGTTCCCAGTGCCGTTCTTGGACAGGAGGTACCCTATGGCCTGTCGTGTCACGGGGCACAGACCTGGGGAGTGGGGCAGCGAGTAGAGTTGCAATGGAGACGATGGAGATGTGCCTGCCCGGCTGGGAGCCGCATTTTGGGAGGCCAATACTTGTTTGCTGGGGAGGCAGGTGGCAGAGAGCAGAAAGTTTTCCAAGCTCAGGGGGTAGACGCAGGGAAGGTGCAGGCAGGCCACAGATAGGATGCAGGCAGGGTGGAGACAGAGCACTGCCTCTGCTCCTAGGGCAAACAGCCTCTGGGCAAAGCTGGACCAAGCATGGGCCGTTAGTCCTGGGGCTTGCCCATGAGTGGGAGCAGGAGGCCAGAGGATGCAGTCCATGCACCCCTCCACTGCTCCAGCTGTGCTCCCTCCGCAGCGCCACCTCACGGAGCACCCTGCATGCCCTGGGGTGTGGGGCAGAGCTGGGGGAGCAGGGCAGGAGCAGGGCAGGCAGGGACAGCTGCTCCAGGCCCTTGGGGTGCCTGGTTTGTTTAAGTTGGAGAAGAGGAGGTGACCAGTGCGGGTGAGCACCCAGAGACTCCCCAGAGTGCCTCACAGTGGTCCCCTGGGCATGCTCACCCCCACTCATCAGGTACTCCCTGAAGAGGGGCAGGCGGAAGTTGCCGGCCAGGGTTGTCAGGAAGGGTCTGATGCCTGGGAACATCTCCAAGAAGCCTGTTGACCCCGTAACGAAGTTGCAGAAGGCCCCGACGCAGAGGATGCCGTGGGGGTGCGAGCCGATGATGTAGTTGTGGCTGGGYGACAGGTCATGGGTCTTCACCAGCTGTGGAAGCCATGGGGGATCAGTGGCCACCAGCCTGGCCACACGGGAGCTGCCAGCCACCATGGGGCTGGGAGCACATGTCCGTGCCGGGCAGTGGACCGCGACCTCCCWCCAGGGTGTGAACCGTGGCAAATGGGGAAAGCAAGGGCATTTCCAGGAACTGTTCCTGCTGGAGGAATGCCCCTCACACACCCTAACTCACCTAACCTTCCCAGTACACCACCTCCACCTCTGGTTTTCCAGAAAGTGGGACGTAGTTCCCACTGGAACTGCTCCTCASGGAGCTGGGCTTGCACCAAGGCTTGGCAGGGGGTTGGCTGGGCACACACACGCATGCTTCAGCCATTCGTCTACTCGCCTACCCATGGCTTACCTGAACCGGGAAATAATCCCGGAAATGCTTCCACACGCTCCATCTCCGCAAGCACGCCAGCCTCCTCCCACCTGCAAACATACACCAATGGGGGTAAGCAAATCCACCCCAGCAGTCTTGCCAAAGAACTTGCAGCATATCCCTCTTTTCTACCTAGATGAAATCTACAGATGGAAGAAGGGCCTGTTGTGGTGGTGGAAAGATCATTCCTTATGAAAGGGGCTGATCAGAGGAGAAAAGGCTGAAGGAGCAAACAGGACACACCACGCTCAGTCAAATGTGCTGTAATGGGGACCCTACAGCGCATCTGCTCCCAGTCGATATTCCTAGGCTTACCTTTACCACGAGCACGATAGCTATTCACAAAGGTCCCTGCCCAAAATCCAGCAAGCTACACATGCAAATCAATGCAAAGGCTTTGACATACTCAGCAGCACAAGTTATCCCATCACCTTCTCCTTCTCCGTGTTGGTCTCACCACCACACCCCAGGCAACCCAGACATAATTCAGCAACAGGTGGAGACAAAGATGCAGGAAATGGGGCTGTGTCCATCCATACCTTTCTCAGGCGTGTCCCAGTCAAAGATGATCCAGGCCAAATAGAGGGCAGAAATGGGCCAGAAGCTGGTGAACACCAGGTAGATGAGCAGAAGCAGGCTGACCACCCCTGCAGGAGCCAGGCAGAAGGGGTAAGCATATGCCCGCCCAACCAGCTCACGACATCCTGTTCTCAGAGCCACCAACACCTGGGCACAACTTTCCCATGTTTCAATAACACCTGGCAAACACCAGGATTAAGGCACAAGAGCATTTTTCCTCCTGTGAGATGGGATGGAGCCTCTGCCAAATCCTGGTTGGAGGCAACACAGTGCACATGGAAACTGCCCCATCCTTGGTGGCTGTCAAACACCAGCATCCTGCGAGAGCAACATCCCCTTCGCACCCTCAGGGTGGCCCCACTCACCCAGGAGCAGGAAGCTGAGGACCCACTGGAGGACAGCGAGGAGCTGCAGCCACGAGCGGATGTCCCGCTGTGAGGGCCATGGCACCCTGAGCAGGGTACGGAGGGCAGCCTGGACACTGGCACGACTCCCTGTGAAGCATGGACACCCGCTGGTCCCTGGCTCCCTCCAAGGCACCGCGATGGCCCCGACCCACCTCCCTCCAGCCACGTGGCCTGAAACAGCACGAAGCCTGGGCTTGCGCAAGCACCTCGTGGCTGTCGGGGAAGCCTGGTGGCAGTCTCCGACATCGGGGCGGGGGAACTCAGCAGCCCTCACTGCTTCACTGCCCGCCACCTCCCACTTCTTTCCCTCTGACCTTAGTGAACCATTAACCACCCCAGAGCAGTGCCAGTCAGGTCGGGAGCCAGGATCCAAACTCCACACGCATCCCTGTCCCCTCCTCCCGTGTTGGCCCACTGCGCTCGCCTCACCGGCCAAAGGTCCGCCGCAGGCTGAGGCCACCCACCACAGCCACTGCCACCACCATGGGCTCTTGGGTCACACAGCTGCAAAATGTCCCCAAACCTGGGCACCAGCCAAACAGAGACCCCTCCACAGAAAGACCCACATTGCTCTCCTGGGCTGGGAGGTCCCAGAAGGAGTCTCAAGTTGGAGAATAACCACTGAAACCCAGATTTAGGCCAGGCCGGGATGATGAAGGTTCAACTCTTCCCGGCTCAATCCGAACCAGGAGTGGGACAACTGAAATAAATTAAACACTGGAGCCTTCACAAGCATCGAAGAATTATTTTTCCTCTCCCTATGCCCCTGAGCAGTTTGCCATGCTTTAAACAATCCCTCCTGCCTGTCTCTGACACACGCCCCACAACATATTCCCAGAAATCTTATAGCCCTTGGAGCCCTGTGGTTTTCAACTTTCCAAATCCCTATTTTTTTCCAGTGAAGACACAAGAGCTCTGCCTAGTAATTTGTGCCCACCAAAAACTTGCTTTTTTTAGTTACTTTTTATAACTCCCCCCAAGAAGCACTTCATAAATTTCCAGACCACAGAATGAAAACCATCAGCTGAGTAACGGACAAACCCCAGTGGCTCTGCTCATGCCCATGTAGGTCTCCATCCTGAGTTAACAGGGACTTTTCTGAAGGCAACCCACCAAAAATTTGGACTCCACAGCTGGGAGGCAGCATTGAAACATGAAGAATTTGCTGTGCTTTGTAGCATCTTGCAGGAGTAACATCATCTAACATATTGTATTAACATAAGAACATAAGAGCAACTTTGTTTTCCTCTGATGCTGCTAATCCCAAATTGCTACGAACACCTCCCTTTACCCTAAGCAGTCAACAGCAAATAGACAATATCGACAACAAACATGAACTGCCTGACTAGATACTTGCAACTCAGAGCATTAGAAACCATTCAAATACACTTTGGAAATGTCTTACCACTACGATTTTGAGAATAGGCTGCAATAATTGTTTTCATGATGGCAAGAAGTTCTGCTCCAGGCTCTGGTTCTGCAGGTTAAAAGGCAAGTTTGGAAATACCAGACTGAGATTGTGTATCCAGTTACTTTAACTGCACCAGCTGATCCAAGATAAACTGTCTGCTGCGCAGGGGAACGGATGGGCTCCGGCCTCAACCTGCAGCACGAGGAGAGAAGCTGATGCTTCTCAGGAGGAAAAGGAGATCACACTGAGCATTGAGAAGCTGCTTTCATAAAGGTGTGCTTTCCTCCAAAACGCACAATTACCACAACTCTTCATCATTATCGAAGGTCATTCAGCGGGTGCTGCCATCCCCCCTGTGGAGAATGGTACTGCCCATACTTTGGGTATTTCACAAACGGCTGTGGTGCCTTACTGGTGTGACTCTCTCAGGGCTGCTGAAAGAGTCTTCCCCAAATCTCCTGCTTGGAGTTGCAGGAACTCACTTTACCAGATGGATTCCGACTGTTAGCCAGTTAGTCCAACACAAAATCCCATCCTTTTTCATGGCCACAGTCCAGACGAGGAGGAATTGCGTTGCCTGTGACTAGATGAGGCACCAAAGCCAGCAACCTGGCACCATTTCCCTGATGTTCTTGAGACTGTGGATATTTTCCTTTTCACTCTTCTCTTTTTGAGGTTGCTGGAAGTGATACGAAAGGAGATTGAATGTGAAGCTTAGTTCTTTGTTATTTCAACCAAAGGCTGATCCACCCAGGCAAAAAAAAAAMACACACACACACTCTTTCTGTGCTAGAATAAGATCAAAACTTAATGCTTTTGAGAAGATAATCATCTTTAAGAGGATGATGGTTGAACTAGCTGTCAGGCATATGGCTATGGCCTGCTAGCCCATGAATACTGGAGTAGTGCTCACAGAGGGTGGTGGGAGACCCAAAGCTTTCTTTCTGCTTAGAAAGCAATCTGCATCAAGCTCCCCTGCATCCTACTGTGAAGGTTGGAGGAGGGTTAGGGTACAAGAATAGCTTCAGGAATTCATTGGAATAGCCTTAATGTGGAGATTGTGGCTCTGGCTGGAATTACAGCGCACCAGAACACTAGCACAGAAAGCTGAAAGTAGGATTGGGTGTAGCTAAATCAAATGCATATGGGGGGGGGGGGACAACAACAGACGAACCAAAAGTAGCACAGAAGTATCCTCAAGATATGGTTCCAGGCTAACAATGACAGGAATAGTAAAGATCTCCAGGATCTAACTCACTAGAATTAGTTCTCAGATCTACTTTTCCAGAAGTACTCCATAAGAGCAGTCTCTCTAACACCAAATGTAGGAAAGGGGTAAATCCACGTATAAAACTGCATTTCTGAGGGGAGATCTGAAGCCCACAAAAATTCATAGACAAGAATCTTATATAAGTTATAGAGATCTGATACCTAGAAAAACAAGCCTAACAGCACCCATTGCAGGCAACAGCTTCAGAAATGCAAATTAGCTAAGAGCAGCTGAGATTGCCTCATACTGCTAGGTATAAAATGTCAAAACTCCACTGCAGCCTATCTGGTCCTTGAGTTGTGCCTGAATCATGTTAAGATGAAGGAAAAATGCTAGATCCTCTTTGAATCATCATCCCTAAAGATAAGGAAAAAGCCTGCAGATGAAAACCCCCTGACTGAACTCAATAATAAAAAATCTGACAGTAAATACCTTGTGGCCTGCTCTGAATAACACACATGACCACATTAGCAGCTGCCATAGGAATCAGGCTTTTTTACCTGACTTTTGTTACATAGCTTCCATTAATAGAATGCCAGTTTAGAACAATSTCAGAATCACAGCTGTTCACCATGATAAGAGAGCCTAGAATTTCCAGCAGTATTTTTTCAGGCTTCTTACCCAGCAATSCTACTTCTGTGATCCAGGTCAATGCTAGGTATGGCAGAACAGTCATGCTCGCTCTTCTCTCAGTTCAAGATTATTACCAACAGCTACTTAAACTAGCGTTAGAGGAACCTAAACAGGGTTTTCACCACTACAGGGTTGTTCTCTAGTAAGATTACAAAGCACACTCGCAGTCAGTGTCCTATCCCTCTTTTGAACATTGCACAATTTCTCCCAGTGTTAGCCCCCAGAGTACACTAAGCTGGTTGAGCATACATACAGACTTTATACAATGTATATTATACCATGCTATGGCCACACAATCTCCCTGTTACGCTAAGTGAAAGGATGAACATTTCTATTACGGCATTTGTACTATGCGTATTATCAACACTTCACAACACAGCCCTTGAACTACTTGATCTACTTAACATACAAAAATCCAAAACACTTTTGTCTGTCACTTAGAGAAGACAAAAGGGATGAGACTGTAGAAAAGCCACCAATACGCCTGGCTGCATAAGACTTGTTTGCCAAGGTAAACATTACAGTGCAAGCTGTTGTGTTCAAGAGCCTTGACTGAAAATACTCCCTGGAACAGACCACCTGACAATTCATATTTCCCATACTCAACTCTTCTCATTGCTGGAAATCAACCTTACAGGATTGCTCTAGAAGAGCCTTGGACAAAGAGCAAGGGATTTTACAGCAAGAACTAGTCAGGACAAGAGATTTTATTTTGTTTAAAATATAGAGAAAAAATAAATACATCCACCAACAATACAAAGAGCTGTTTTCAAATTTATGTACTTTCTTTCAAGGACTTCCTCTGACTGGGAGAGTAGAGATAGTCCAAGCCCTCAGAAAGAGCTCCACTTGACAGGAGCTCCTGTGTTATCTCTGCACATAACAAGTGCACTCTCAGTCAGTCTGACATTTATGTAAACCAAAACAAACTGTCCTGTTCACTCCTCAGACTCTGGTTACTGCCAGAGAAATCAAGGATACCTCTGTGTATGTACAGTGTATTTACTCCTGCACCTCCAGGACATAGGCATTCTTACGGGATTTCCAAGTCCTACTCTTTCTGCAGCTGGAGTATCAGCCCATATTCTGTCGGTTGCCATAGCCTTTTGGGTGCGTATCTTTCCAGTCATCCCAGTTCCGAGCTTTTTGAAGAGCTTCCTCGTCATCCTCTTCCTCTTTTTTCTCCTGTTGCTTCTTCTGCAGTTCCTCATCAGCTACACCTGCTATAGGTCAAGCATAAAAGTGAGCGGCAGAAAAATAGAAGATCACAAGCCCAGTTCTCAGAATAGCAGCCCCTCTGGAAGCCAATGCAGACAGAAAGCAGAAATAGCCAACCAACAGCAATCTAGCAATCCAGCTACTCTCACAGTCTAATAGGGAAAACTTTTTCTAGCTCTTCATSAGTCAGTGGGTGTTTTGTATCTTTAACATATCCCTATTCACTCTTCCCCTCACAACAGTTCCCAAATTCCCTATGCCAAATTTTACTTTGCACTCCATACCTGGTGTTCTCTGAGGGACGCTCTGACCAGGCATGACTCCTTGCCTTCTGCGCTGTTCATACCAATCATCTACTGTCATAGTTGGCACACCAGGATATCCAGCACCAAACACTCTATGGGAAGAAAGAGTCAAGCAATGCACTTTATGTACCCTTATTAATGAACAGAAATGTAACAACACAGAAATACTTTGTACTCCAATTTGTACTGGAATAGAAGACATCTTGTCATGGTTGGTTTGGGAACAGATGTATTTCTCAGGTCTGGGCCTTCAGCAACAGGTTTGCCAGTAACCTAGCCATAACAATATTGTTTATGCAGTAAGTTTAGAGAGATAAAGACTGTTCTGTTCCAAAGGTCCTGAACCACTACTTCTATTCAAAGAAGAAAGCTCTCTTCTGGCTTAACTTGCCAAGAAAGCTACTGGGAAATGAATTAGGCATTGCTTAGCTAAGTAGATATATTGAAGGCTCAGGACAAGAAACCTTGTTTCTATCCCATTTTGTGTGTTAGCTGCCATATTCTTTACAAGAATCTGACAGTGCCATGCAGTGTTAAGATCATGGTCCCCTACGGAGAATCTTACAGTCAAAAATTGTAAATAACAGGCTATTGTGACTGATAAATCTCTAGTAGGTATCACATCTTCCCAGTCACTAAAGTCACTTATTTGAATTAGTGAAATCTTCTAGAGTGCACATTAGATTAACATACACATGCTTTTCACCACCAGGTTCTCAGAGAGTAAAGAACAATTCTGTTACACCATATAGAGGTTTAGAGGGTGAAATGAGCCTTGCCTCTACACAGCTAACTAAAGAACAGGCACAAAGCCTATAAACTAATACAGCCATATTTTGTCTCACACAGTCTTCTCTTCTGCTACTCCAATAGGAGGAAATAGCATTAACAAAGACATGCTGATAACTGAAGAAATTACACAGGAGGTGGAAGAAATAAATTAGGAGCTTCCCCCATCCCCTGCCCCAGACATAGAATACATGCCACATCTCGATGTGGCACACTTCTTAAGAATAATCACTATTTTTTTGTATTTGAAAGAATATCCTAGGGTTGATATGACAGAGCACTGCATCACACTGTGTCTAAATAATCAGAAAACAACATACTTAGCCTGAGCAGCATCCCGGGTAAGAATGAAAGGTTTCAATGGAGCCCTGACTTGCCGAGAAGTACCATGTGGTGGTGCTGAAGACTGAAGTTGCAAACAATAGTCAAAAGATAATCATGTAGATGGCAGTTCCCTTCTTTCCTTTACATCCCAAACACATTATTAAAGGTTTTGTAGATGAGAAATGCCTCTGCTGTCAGAGCAACATCCCAAGATGGACAAATCAGGCCCTAATCCAGTTTAAAATCATGAACTCCATCTGTGAGCTTCTACAAACCACTTCTACTTGTGCCTTTGTTATATCAGCTCTGATCAATGCACAAAGCTGACGGAGCTGAACCAGATCCGCTCAGATGGAAACATAAAGAGTAGCTTTCTTTTTTCCAGGGAGCAAACTGTATTTTTCTGCAAGTAGAATCATCATTCATAACAAGGTTGTCATCTGGGCACTATAGAAGAGCAGACTTCTTCAGTGCCAGATAACAAACTGCCTATATAAGTCAAGCCAATGAAACTAGCTTACAGCACTTCTATGCACATTATGAATTTTTAATCCCAGATAGACATTTAGGTGAACAGCACGAAGCTCAGAAACACTGGTCTACACAAGATATGCAGGTTCATGAAAAGCTTCAATCATTCAGAACAGGCATTCCTAGAATGTTTTGACATTTTCTAAGCTAGAACTGTATGCTAGAGAAATGAGAACAGAACAAATCAAGGCTCTTATTTTGGTTTAAAAATCCACTTAGTTCTTTAGTGTTAAGGGCCTTGCACAACCAAGTAGAAAAAAGCCTCCACACACAGACTAGATCAGCTTTGATATTCTATGCTCTATTATTTCACAAGTTTTGACTGTCTAGGACACATGATGGCACTAGATAGTGACTAATCAAAAAAGACCACCACCCATTCAGGATTAAACCAAACCCCATCCATTTAGACCATATGTGAACTAGATTTTAATCTAGAACTTCACAGAGTAAAACTTAGGAAACTCTAGCTCTGAGGTTCATTTACTTGCAACATTGTCTATCATCAGGTCTAAATAGCTACAGTCCACAGGACCTGCAGTTCAAGACAAATCTCGTACCTGCTTTATTGTACCTCTGCTCTTCAAAATGACAATTTCTTGGTCAATACTCTCAATTTCCTCAAGACTGATGTTGATCCATTTCTGGATTTGCAGGAGGTAAAATTCTCGCATCTGATCCTCATCTGCTTGCCCACTCTCCACAAAGGATCTCATAGAGGCCAATCTATTCTCCAGTTCTTTCTTCTGCTTATATCTGGCTCACAGAGAATAAAATGAGATCATTTAAGTAACATTTCTCTAGCACTGCTCAGATACTGTGTTTTCTAAAATAAACAACTTGACTGAATATCATGAAATAGCAAATTCAGTTAAAGAGCTACCTCCTGCCTCAATCCTATTTTAACTGCTTTTTACATAGCTGCCAATCGGTGACAAGTGCTCACTTGGATAAGCAAGTCCCAGACATTCATAGTGCTCCCCATACCTTAGAAAAAATTCCCTGTGAAAGCAGTTCCCATTCATTTAACAACAGAGTAGCATTCCTGCAATGACCCACAGGAACACTTCCATTATGAAGAGGAGGACCATTGACAGCACCAGATCATACTGGGGGTTACTTGCTGGTGACCTCTAAAGTGTAAGCACAAGGCAAAACAGGAAGCACAAGGATATATCCACCCACCCCAGTAAGAATCTGATGATTTAAGTCTTTAACACAAGAAAAATAAAAAATAGTTCACTTTTCTCGCAAAAGCTTTCAAAATGCAGTCATATACAACCATACAGTGCTAGTATCTTTTCCTCACATCTTTCCCACCACTTCCATCTGTCCACTCAAGTTTAGACTTTACCTTGGAATTTTGCTACTCTTTAAAAAATGTTTTAACACCGTATCAGGTATTTAAGAAGAGAATCATGTACAGAATTACGTACAGAAATGGAGGTTTACTTTGCAATTGAAAGTAGCTCCTGACTGTTAAGAGTAGTTAAAATAAGCCTTTTCTCCCTCCCTGACTTTTTTTTTTCTGGTGTTAGCTCAGCAAACCTAAAATGTTAARCCTCCCAGGTAAAATTAGGAAAACTGGCAAGGCTAATCTGCTGGAAGGAATTACATTCTTCAGCCTCCTTCACTGATATATACAACACAACAGCTATTTTGAGCTGTCTCTACACTACACGAAGACATCAAGAAGTTTTTTTATAGGGAAAATGAATTCATGAAGAGTTCTGGTCTGCACAAAACCAAAATTACATTGAAAAAAACCCCACACACCTGAGACAGGAACTGGAAAAGTGTTTTAGTTATTGGAGTGGTGGAGGTTGGGAACAGCCTAAATAATACATTTTAGGTTAAATGAGCGTTAGGTAAAGAACGTTGGATGCATTGAGAAACAAACAGTAAGAACCAAGGATTAGAAGTGGCCTAGGAGAACTCTGCAGGGGGGCAGGTTGCTTCAGCCAGCCGGCTGCAATGCCAGCCCGCTCATACACGGTGCAGAGAGCGAGGCTGAGCTAGGACGGCACAGCTCCGGGCTAGACGCAGGCCTGTGTAAGGAAACGTGTTCACGCGGTCTACGGGCTTCCCTGAAAGCAAACGTAATTGCACCTCCTTACCTCGCAGCCAGGTCAAGCAACAACCTGCTTCCAACCCAACTCGCGAGGCAGGCGCCGGCGCTTCTCCCCGGGGCGGGTGGTGCGCGGCCCCGCCACGGCACCGGCGCCATGCCTCCTCGCGAAGGCCTGGTCGCCCCCAGCCAGGCCTCTCCAGCCRCTTCTCCCGTCCCAAGCCAGTCTCCTTTAGACAGCCTCCTAGGACACGAACCACGCCCGGCCTTCGCGTGAGGAAGGCTCGAGACTCGTCGTTCAGTTTACCAGCAGAAAACCTGAAGAGGAAGGAAACCCCGCGGCGGCGCCCCTACCTCTCGATCTTGGCCTGCCGGGCCGAGGCGGCGGCG
>NW_028185317.1:1502907-1517749 GCF_003343005.1 Rhea americana | reverse complement strand
GCCAGCAGCTCGGCCAGCCGCGGCGCCTCCGCGCCGCACCCCTCCGCCATCTTGCGCCCGCAGCGCAGCCGTTGCCACCGCCGCGCCGCTTCCGGGCCCGCCCCCCGGCCGCCATCTTAGTAGCGGCGCCGAGCCGCGCCGCCATCTTGGTAGGGGCAGGGCGGCCACAGCGGGGCGCCGTGTGAGGAGAGGAGGGGAGAAGGGCGGCGGAGAGCTGCCTGCTGGGGGGCTCCGCGAAGCGAGGAGAGCTCCATGGGGCCGGAGAGTCTGCCCTATGAGGAACGGCTGCGAGAGCTGGGCATCTTTAACCTGGGAGAGAGAAGACTGAGGGGGGGATCTGATCAATGTGTACAAGTACCTGAAGGGAGGGTGTCAAGGGGACGGGGACAAACTGTTTTCAGTTGTCCCCTGTGACAGGACAAGAGGCAATGGGCAGAAATTGAAGCACAGGAAGTTCTGCCTCAACGTGAGGGGGGATTTCTTCACTGAGAGAGTGACGGAGCACTGGACCAGGTTGCCCAGAGAGGTTGTGGAGTCTCCTTCTCTGGAGATCTTCAAGGCCCACCTGGATGCAACCCTGTCTAACATGCTCTAGGTAACCCTGCTGAGCAGGGGAGTTGGACTAGATGATCTCCAGAGGTCCCTTCCAACCTTACTGATTCTGTGAGAGGGCTGGGGGGAGTCGGCGGTGCCAGGCAGCCGGTGTCACCCAGCATCGCCTCACCAAGCACTTGCAAAATCTGCTGTACCCGTCCCAGGCCAGCTCCACTAGCTCCTCAGATACTGCACCTACTGGGGCAACTGGGGTCCTGCCAACAACCGAAAATAATGGTAATTGGGGAAATTGTCAGAAAATGTGCCTTCTTCCCGCTCAGAAATTGAGCGAGTGGCCAACAGGCAATTGCCATGTTAAAATAGCGTGTTGTTTGTGAAACAACAGCTATGCTAAACCAACTGCTTCAAAATTGTGCTCTTATGAGAGTGGAGAGCCAAAAGAATACAGAGAAGACACGTTATGCCAGAAGTTAAATTGGAAGGGACAAAGTGGAACTTAAAACACAGGACACATCTGTCCATTAGCTCCGCCGATTTGGCTGTCACCAGTCATAGTGTGACACATAGCAAATACATCAGTTGAGGTTGTCACCACAGCAGCGTTCTGTATCACAACAGAAGATAAGACCTGGTCCAGCTTTCCACAACTTCCAGCGTCCGAGACAAGGTGACGTGCCGCTTGACAAGGGTTGTAAGGCACAAGCAGAGCAACCTGCATCYGGCAGCACATTGCACGTGAATAACACAGAGTTCAAGGGAAGTGGTAGAGAGGGAGAAAGGGAGCTAGACAGTGACTTTTGTTGTGAAGAGAAAAGCTGAAGGCAAGGTGCAAGAGCGCAAATGGTGAAGAGTGCAGCCAAGGTGCCCCAGTGCCCAGGCGAGAGAAGGGGATCAAATCGTTGATCAACCGAGAGCAATACCACTCTTAAGGCTGTCCTCAAATGTCAGTATTCTCTGCTTGCGTGGACTGAGCCTCTAAGGAGGATATCACTCCTTTGAAAGGGATTGTTTTCCTGTTCTTTTGAAATAAAATGCACTGTTGTACCTGTCTGGAACAATGATTCACGTCTTCGGCCATAAGGGATTCTTTACCAGTGAGGGTACCCTCCCTTGGCCAGGTGTAAAGCAATGTCTCACGTTCAGTGTGCTCAAGCAAATGTGCCATGAAGAGACTTTACAAAGAAAAATGGTAGAAATTCGTTTCTGTTGGTCTACTCTGATTTTCCGTTCTACTGGACGCTTTTGCTCATGGCCTGTCTTACTTTAAGTGTATCCATGTATATAAAGTAGTTACTCATCTTAGGCCTTGGGAATTTTTTTGTAAATAGCATCAAATACAAGCTCACTAGAGTTCTTCATCTTAAACCAAGAGGACCTGGATTTCCAAAAACTCATGCGACTGCCTCCCATTTCACTTTTGCTCCGTTACCCACACCTCTGGAGATTATTGCTTTGGTGGGTTTTTGTTTTGCTTTGTTTTGTTTTTTAAGATTGTGAGTCTCTTTCTGTTAATCTTATCAGAAGAAACGTGCAGTGCAAGGTTGGAATTTGTGTGCATAACATAATATGGTGCTATGTAGCACCAGCCAAGCTGTAATCAAATGCTTCAGCTCTGGAACTATAAGCTTTATAGTATAATCAATATTGTCCTGATGAGCCCGTTTGAAGATCAGGCTGGTTAGCCATTCTGCATCTAAACCCTATGCTAGCATTTCTGCATGGCGTTTAGCTCTCTCCYGGTGCAGCGGTTTGYGTGGCAGCAGCCTGCACATTTCAAGGTATTGGTGTGTGCCTGGGTGTGTTTTATCTGTGCGGCTGCACCAGAGGGAGCTAAGTCATTGCCAGTAGTGAGGCCCTGCAAGCCCTCCCTGAAGGCCCCCTGAAGTCACAGCAGCTGCAGCAAGGCTGTCCCAGGCAAACATGCAGGTCATGATGGTAGCGCGTCTTGCCCTAGGTACTAGGGCGGTTATTAAATCTGTGATGGCAGGTACTGTGCGTGGTCCTCTCTTACTCCTGGAAGAGTCAGAATGACATTAAGCCATAGGACACTGAGGCCAGTGCCACAGCTGGGATTCACTAATGGCTTGTACWGGATTGAACTCTTACTGCCTAGCACGGGATCTACATCTGACAGACAGTCCAGACAACGGAATGCACAGCGTATCAATACATACAGGCAGCATAGTATTTTATAAGTGCAATGCCTCCCATTTCTTCTCTGTGTGGTTTCATTTTGAAGCAAAACTAAGACAAAAAGGTATTTACATTTCCTTGCTTTTAGCTCCTGAGTACTTTCTTACAATATCTCTGAAATTAAAATAGGGATAAGACAGATAAGAGTTAAAGCAGGACTTCTACGAATTGACATTGATCCATAAGAAGTGCAATAAAAGTAATTGCCCGAGCTGTGAAAAATTTATATGGTGCAGCAGTAATTCAGGGCAGGCTTGAAGCAATTAACCTGCTAGAATGAGTCAGTTTATCATCTGCTGTATTTGTTTTCTTCATACATACATAGGAAACTTGATAAAAGGTTAACCATAAAAAAAGAGAACAGCTGTGTGTTTAGGTTCCCGTATGCTTTGTCCTGAATAGACTCCCAATCATTTTACTATCCTCTCTCTGTGTGACCACTTTGCTTATGCCTGAAAATGCAGAGACCAGTACTGTGAGATTGCATTGTACATTGTGAGATTGCAACACTGAGGCACTGCATTTATAAAATACTACACTGCCTGTATGTATTGATACACTGTGCATTCCGTTGTCAACGATTTTACACGTCATTATGCGGTATTCTTGCGTACCTGGCAGGAAGTGAAGAACAAYACTCTGACCAGCAGTGGGAAAATTAATTAATATAATTACTGGAAGCAGAATGGGGCCAGGAATCAACAGCCRTTTGTTCTTCACCAACACAAAATGCTATGACATCCCTAACAATTACTATTTCCCTTTCAACTAAAAGGCAATGCCACTATCAATGCAGCATTTTCCCCTTACACATGGATTGATTAAAAGCYACAATAAACTTATCAGATCATCACTCCTCATAACTAAGAGCCAAGATTTCAGCAGCACTTTTCTCTTAAGGATCAGAGCTAAAGAGACTGCTAGAGTGAACTCCTTCACCCTTTGTGTCATCCAGAGATTCTCTGAGGAGTTCAGAGATCACCTTTCCCACAGGAAATCTCTGTTTAATCGTTAACAAGTATCTCCTACAGGCATGCCCTTTTGAGGACTTCACCTCTCAAGCAGCAGTTCAGAGAGCTACAGGCTTGCCCTCCAAATAATTACAAACAAGCTGATGATGAGACACAGGACTCTAGCCCAGCTCTTCGCTTAGCACTGCATAAGGGCCATTTTAACCCAGATTTCCAGGGGCAGAACAGGACCAGCATTCGGACACACACTATCAGTGYTCACCAGACATGAGCTAGACTGAGGGAGTAAGAAATCTGAGTGAGACCCTGTTTCCTCTGAGRCAGAGAAGGCCTTATCTCTAAGAGACAAGTGAGTCAACTGACCTGTTAGCCAGCTGGAAGTTGATGAATTTCCCTGCTAGGAGTTAATCGGCCCTTTTTTCACCTGTTGCTTCAATTGGTCAAGAATAGGTTTTACTTACAGCACAAGAGCATGAAATAAGTAGGACCTAGTGACCACAATCACCCACAGTCTGCAGGTATTCAGCTCCAGCATAACAAATTGCAAGTACCCATACATGTTGTTCTCCTGCTGCCTGAGGTGTGCTTGGCAGGACACGTTTGTCTGAGCTGCCCCTTCCAATTACAGAGCTAATGTTCTTAACATAAGGAAAAAATAAATGGTCTTCAGTAGGCATAATTATCTAGCAAGTCCCTATTCACACCACAATGAGCCTCAAGCTGGGGACTACAGGAATAGTAGCTGTGATTAGTTCCACTGTGTGTGAAAAGGGGAGTTCCCAGAGTTTTGACAAGCAGGGGATCAATCTCTTTCACTCTCCAGCTCTACTAGGTGTCTTGGTGCAATAAGTTTTCCACATGAAGTTTACGTCTGGGGATCAGTCTCATCTCAGGTTCTGAAGTGTCTTTATATTTCCACTTACCATTTCCCAGACATGAAAAATGCCCACATGCTTTCTATTATATAGGTAGTAAAACCAGGACTGCCATGATGTATTCCATTTAATGCACATGTGCAGAACATCTGGCTTTGCACATCCAGAGGGTCTCTTCAGTGCTTCCCAGGAGCACCAGACACATTACAAGTACATCCAATCTTCCTGGAAGGTGTTAGAGCTTCTGCATGTGGCCCTACAGCATGACACACGCAAATAAYGTTCTAGCCAGACTGAAGTACGCCTGGAAATTCCTTCCTTTACCACACAGCACATGCACAGTGGTCATGGCTGACACAAACACAAGCTGAGAAAGTCCTCAAAGTCTGAGTGGACTGAGTTCTGGGGTGGGGGAGAGGATATGTCTGGAAAAGCCCAGTTGCACGGCAGCCCTGAGGCGGCTCATAGGCCTAAGTCAGCCTCTGATTTGGAGATGAGACTGTTCTGCACATCCTTCCCTGCTTTACTCACCTTCTGACTGCCTTTGGAGATGGTTTCCTCAGGAATGCACACAAGGAAGATGCTGTTATTTAGTGATTCATCAATAAGGCCATGGCATCTTCTCTGCAACTTGAAAAGTGTACTACAAGCAGCCTCCAGTGTGCCACCCACACTACACATGAATGAATTCAAACTAGGCCCTATTGTCCAGAAAACAAGTGAAAGGGAGAAAAAACAGGCTGGTGAAAGGAGACAAAGGTGCTTAGAAATGTAGCATGGCCCATCTGGCTGTGAGAAGGATACCACAACATGCAGTTGGCCTGTTCTGCCCCCAACCCTCTGGACCATCAGGTGGTCCCCAAGCCTGTGTGCCATTGGGTGGTACAGCTGCTGCTTCCCTCCTGAAGGATGTCTCCTTGGTGTGACCTTCCTAGCGAGAGCCCATCATTTTTGCTGCATTCAGCTTGACAGGACTCCAGCAGTCACTTGCTGTGTCCTCACTGCTGAAGACTGCTTACGCAGCAGTCAGCCTTTCCTTGAGAATACTTTTGGCCACATCTCCTTCTAGCAAAGTCCTGTTCTGGTGACARTGCTGGTATAGGAGCAGGTAACATGGTGCTCCCAGGCTTTTTCTGTTGCATGTCTTTTGTTCTGGAAAGAAACCAATAAGGACCATGGGACAGTTCCTTGACATCAGGGTGTAATTCTCCACGTCAGCCTTTTGTATCTGGGCCTTTTCTCCTCTGATACTGCAAGCTGCTGAAACACATGATTCTGATCTGGAAGGAATTACAGCCTGATCATCTGAGAAGGATGGGAGTCTCTTTCTCTTTGTATCTAGTACAGCCATCGCATCAAGTGCCCTTCCTGCTATGCCCAAGGTCCTTCCAGGCTGCAGTCTAGTTCCCCCAGTCTCATGGCTGTTACTCTTGTTGATTCATCTGTGTCTCCCAGCTGAAGATCCCCATAAGGACAACTCCTGTGATTACTTGGCATCCTCAAAGTGTCATGATTCTGCTGACCACCCCAGAAATAAAGGAGAACAGAGATGCAAAGGTTTTTCCTTAAATACAAGTACTTACTCATATTTGTGTCTTGTGGTGGAATAATGTAGGTACCAGCTGTCCCAAAGGTCAAAGTAACATCCTCCAAATATCTAAAGCAGTACAGACTTTTGTCAACAGCTGAGCCCCAGGCAGTGATGCCATTCCAAGCCTTCTCTTCATTCTGGCTCAGCTTTTGTCTTGGCCAAGGAGCTCCACTGGCACAGCTGAAGGCCTTGACCCATTCTTCTGTCAGAGATGCAATCTCAGGGCTACAGGGAAAAAAACRTCCCAACATGTTCTTGAATGGAATCACTCACCCCCTAAACTCCTACTTATTCACCAACAGCTAGTTGCCTTTGCTCAGGTTATCCTCCTGGAATAATTTATTGAGTATCCCCAATGAATAAATAAATAAAATAAAAAATCAATGCTTTAGCATTAAAAGTCAAAGGAATCCATGCAAACCATTCTCTTTTCTATAGACCTTATTGTCCACACAATCTAACGAGCAAGGAATGATCCTGTTCATCTCAGTGTTACTCCTTTCAAACATAAATAAAGAGTCAGGTAGTAACTGAGAGGAGGCTTTTCAGCACAAACCCATTACCTAGTTCTGGTCATACTTCATGTAGAAGAATAAATTTTATTCTTTTTTTCTGAGCTCAAGCCAAACTCAGAGCCATCTCTTCCATATCAGTTCACAGCACCAAGAAATGAAAGACTTCTGCATGGCCATAGTAAAATCAGCTCCAGGGATTTCATTCCAGAAAGAAAGATAAACAGAAAGCCACAAGACATTAGGAAAAAAAAAAAAAAAAAAGGCTTAGGAGAGAAAAGTAAAGAGTAGTAAAGAGTTATCTGTGTCAACATTTGTAGCAAGCCAGAGGAGGGTTCAGGAAGCAGAGGGTAATGCCAGCAGTCTACAAACTCTGATGAGGACTGATCATGAAATTGGGGCAAAAGAAATATTGGAGGGAATGTCTGAAGGACTGCAAAACCACAACCATTACAAAGATCTCAGTTACAAGGACAGTGCTGCCTTCCTGGTCAAAATTTAATCAAGTCCTGAAGTGGTATCTACTGGAGCTTGAAACATTTGTGGTGGAACAGAAGCTATAGAGGGTTTGGGTAAAAAGCGCCTTGTACTGATTTCTCTGGCAGAAGGCATTGCACTGACTGGTGTGGGAAGCCACTGGGTAACATCCACAATCAGGTTGTTCCTATCTTTTACTTCAGAGTGTTCTCGTGCCAGCCTGGGCAGAGGGTAAAGGGCTCTATGTTCCTCTGGCAACTTCCTGTTGGCATTTCTGTCCAGGTAGGGTTAGAGACAGAAAATGTGTTCTGTCAGATGGATCCCCTCAAGTGCATGGTTTGTTTCTTCTGGGCCATCATCTAGTATTAATTGCCTTGTTCTGGCTCTTCGTCCCTGGGAGGCTCTCCAAGGAGTCTAGCAGATCTCACAAGTCTGGTAATTCCAGATGTGGGCCCAGGATTACAACACCTCCCACTCAAAACATTGTCACTTAGCTGTCATCTCCCCACCACAAGCCTTCCTGTCAGCCTGACCCTTTTCATCCTTCAACTAATTACAGTGTTTTCCGATTTCCTCCAGCACAAAAATGGAGCCCAGCATCTTCACTGCCAAATGACCCCTCCAATCCTTTCCCAGTTCTCCCCTGTTGGGCCTGCAGTCAAAATGCAAGAAGTCAGGGAAGGAGAGGACTCTGCATATTCAGCACTTGACCCTGCCTTTTCCCAGGCAGAAATTCAAATAGGACCTCTGCAGGAGAGGATCACAACACCTCCCCGGGGCATTCCTAGCTATTGTAGCTCTTGTCCTCTACCCCAGGCTGTGTATGTTTGTAGTTACCAAATGCAAATCACATTTCCCACCCTCCTGGCTGATTCTCTCACTCCACAGTATCTTCCCCCTGCTTTTTCTCACCAGCTCATTTTGCAATGCTCTGCAGAGTTCACAGCCCCTCCCAGTTTCACCTCCCTCTGATCTGGCAATGAACAGCGAGGTGGCTATAGAGAAGGCATTTAAGCAATCCTCCTAATTAAGTACCTGCATCACCTCTCCACTTAGCCTGGTTCTGGATACAGAAGTTTCACCCATTTCGCAACCTAGCAGCTTGAAGACTCCCCTTTTCTGAGGAATGTTGGTGACTAACTCCTAATTGCATTTTAAAAGAAAAACTTGAGAGATAGCTTTTTGGCCTTGCAGCTGTGGCTTTGCTGTCACTCTGGGAAGGCTATWTTCCAGCAGCCTGATCAAGTGGATGGCACATTAACAACTGATAATGAGAGTTAACTCAATTGGTTAACTATGTGAGCATACGCTTTGCCCTTGAGCATTTCAACGTCCAGCTCCCAGGCTAGTCTCAAACCACCGTTGACGCTCAGCTCTTACTCACTCTTAATATAGAAACCTGGAGCACATTAAAGGGAGGGGACAATTTACAACAAAAGCTTATGAATTGATTCCATGACCCAGCAGACGCTATTAAAATGATTGAGTGAATATGGAAATGAGTAATCTTACAGCTGGACTCAGGGCTGAACACAGCCAATTCCATTCAATGCAAACCACAAATAAAACAAGATCCACGCAAAGCTGCCAGAGTCTCTAGGTCACAGTGTGAACTGCAGGAAATATTCTTAGGATTTCAATCACATTTACCTGTATGCCTCATGCTCTAGGTTTTCTGAGCACATGTATTTAGACTCATCCTTTCTCTCCAAAGTCTACATGAACTGGAATCTCTTATTCTATGCAAACACTTGGCCAGCTTCAGTGCTAGAAGCAATCAGGGCAACAGAGGGAAGGAAAAGGTATATCAGGTCCCCCATTCTGCAACTTCTGACTCCTTGCTGTTCATACACAGTTAGTCCAGTGCACGTTCACAAGGATCAATGTGGATAAGTCCCTGAAGGGAGGGTGTCAAGGGAATGGGAACAAACTCTTTTCACTTGTCCCATGGGACAGGACAAGAGGCGATGAGCAAAAACGGAACCACAGGAAGTTCCACCTGAACGTGAGGGGGAATTTCGTCCCTGTGAGAGTGACAGAGCACTGGACCAGGTTGCCCAGAGAGGTTGTGGAGTCTCCTTCTCCRGAGATCTTCAAGGCCCACCTGGATGCAACCCTGTCTAACATGYTCTAGGTGACCCTGCTTGAGCAGGGGGTTTGGACTAGATGATCTCCAGAGGTCCCTTCCAACCTTACTGATTCTATGATCAGAAAATAAGCCCACACTCAGTTTCCAGACCCAAGGAAGTATTCCGTAACATTTTCTGTATATGCATAATAGTTGAGGCTGACTGGTAATAATTGTAGGTTCAAGGCAAACCTGGACCAATGAGCAACAGAAAGGGTAAAAACTGTCTTAGAACAAAACCAGTTCTCTGCCACATGAGTTGTGGCACCATTGTGTCAAGGTGCAGAAACAGTGCTTCACTCTCCTTACAACCACATTTTCCCTGTGCCCAGATGAATTTCAACAGAGTGGAGGAATGAGGCTGTCCTAGGAGACATGTAGGTCTGTCACCAGACGATATGCTGTAATATGTTTATTTAAAAAGCACACACCAGCACCCCACTTGTATTAACTAAGCAAGTACGGAGACTGAAGGTTCATTCTTATTTCCCTATGGCCCGGAAGTCATGCCCTTTCTCCAGGCCAGAGTACCAGATGGTGGTGGCGGAGGAATAGGCTGAATACCCTTGTGAGCTAACAGAAGTGCAGGAAGGATGAGTGAGCATACTTGTTGAATGGTCTTCCACCTCCAACACAAGTTCGGAGGGCAGAAACTACCAGGCTACCATGGTTGTTTTCTTAATATAAGGTCRATGCGTGCAGTTTTCCAAACCAATCTGCTTAGGCAGCCTGCAGGACCTCTCCTGCCCATAGGCTTGTATGTTAGTGTCAGTCACAGATGAAGCCTCTCGTTACTGAGGAGAAGCAATCTCCATGAAGATCTTGGAGAAGATTGATGAGTCTCCTGGAGCAATAATTGGTTCTCCCTATGTCCAAACATGGCCTTCATTTCAGATGCTGTGAAAGACACTGGACAAATATCTGCCCCTGGGGAGGAACATTTAGTGGTGTGGGGTGAGCCCACAGCAGAAACCAGCCCCCTAAAACAACTGCCCATGACCCCCTCACCCTAAGCAGCAGCTTTCTTCCCTTGCAGCCTTCTCCCAACGAGCAGCTCTTTTCCTCCTTTCCCATCCATCACTCCTAGCTTTCAGGCCACTGTCAAAAATCTCCTGCAAAGAGACAATGGCAGTCCAGGGTCCCCATTCACCCCTGGAGAAAAGAGTCTGTGCGTGCAGAGTGATAAATGGTTTGTCCCCAGCAGGAGACAGAGGGCTGGACACTCCTGATCAGCTACAGAAGGACAGCCCTTTGTGTCACTCTGGAGAGATGGGGGAAAGGTCAGCCTCGGGTTTTAGACTCTCCCTCATCACTTGGTTTGTGGTCTACCACAGTAATGCCAGAGTCCAGGCTTCCAGCACAGCCCCCTTCTTGCTATAGCTCAGAGCATCCCTTGCAGTTGGCGTTCGGTCTCCAGATGCACGCTGGAAGGTACCAGCACAAGGAGTCTTCCCCTGCCTACCGTGAAGCCTCTCATGTTATTTACAGACGTATCTCTCCACCATCCGCCGGCACTTCTTGCACACCACATAGCAGCACCAGTGATACTTGCAGTGACACCTCTCCACCACCTCTTCAGTGTAGGCGTTGTAGCCACGGCCACAGCACATCAGGTTGCAGCTATCACTGCCCACAGAGGTCTTGTTGCACTGCCTGACAATGACAGGACATACAAGCAAGAATTCAGAGAATGTACATGTCCACCCATCATGGTGGCAGAAGAGGGTACAGGCCACAGCTATCTGCCCTGGCTTCCTGCCAAAGATTTCTTGCCCATAGCAAGAGGCAGCAAGATGCAAGGGGAAATCAGAGGCTGCTGGTGGCACACACTGACTGCAGTTGATTTCTGCTCATGTTACTATGACAGTGCAAACACTGTGCCAGCAGCTGTGACTGAGGATGGACACACACTATATCACGCTGCTGCAGGAACTTCCAGTGGAGAAGGAAGGGAGGATGGCTAGGACCAGTTACTTCTGCTATTGCTAGATCTAACAGGGATTGCAAGTCACAGCCCTGAGGCAACTTTGGCTCAGCCTTCAGACTATGCTTCCCCACCCTTCTAGACCACACACAGCCCCACACAAATACACCCCAGAAAGAGGACCTCCAGGAAGCACCACAGACTCCAAGGACTGCTGAACCTTCCTCCTCTGGTCACAGGCAGGCAGCACCCATAGGTTTGCAGGGAGGGGCAAGAATTTTCCTTCCTAACTCCACTCACTGAAATGTCTGGATCCTGTCCTGGAGCAGAGTAGAGCTGATGGACTATCAGTGATGGCCTGCTAGGCTCCCAATTGCCTTTACTCCCACATAAAAGCAACATCTGCCATCCTGCCCATAGAGCTTAAAATATGCAATGACTTCCCAGCAGGCCTCATGGTGTCCACACCTGACTGGGAACTGTCCATCCACATAAACTTCCTAGTGTGCTCTCAAACCCAGCGGTACTGACACTCATAAATAGGCGGGTGTTACCTTAAGCCAGAGAAGGTGCCACATGAGACAACACAATGGAAAGGATGTTCTCCCTGCCTAAGTCCTCGTCAGGCCCACTCATACAGTCTGCCTCTGCAGATACAGGAGGCTACGGAACTTACTACAGCAGATGTAAGAAACACTCCAGTCTGCAAAAAGCTATGGCAGTTGCACTTCTTTCCACCAAACTGCTGAGAGACTGCAGAGAGTGTCCAGAGAGTATTTCTGGTTACAGAAGCTCTCTGTATTGGAGGTTGAACTGTTACATATTTGGAGCAGTTTCTTACCTATCCTGCGTCCCCAGAGATCCCAGCTGGAGATTCACGGTGCAGTAGTCTGGAGAGTTGATTAGATAAACCAAATCAGTCTCTTTCACTGGCCTCACATCCATTTCTTTGGGTATCAGCTGCTTCCTGGGTCCCAGGAGCCGGTGGGTCACCTTGATAGCTGCCAGGTACTTGGATTTGAGGTCAGAGGCAATTTCACCCAGGTTTGGCAGTCCCTTCCAACAGGTCTTAACTGAACAGGAGCCTGAAACACCATGACATTTGCACTTGGTTTCCAAGGAATCACTCAATACCTGCAGAAGACAGGAAAACAGAAGAATTTACTTTTGCTTTCTCCTGGTACCCACCCTACTGATTTATTTACAAGAGCATCCACAGGAAGCTTCAAGAGATAAAAAAGCTCTGCTGCTTTCTACCACCCAAGAAACTTCTTTTTACTTATTTGAAGGTAAAAGAAAACAATGCTATTGTGACAGCAAGAGAATGCTTTCTTTGCAATGAATGCAATGGGGCAATCAAGGACTGAGTCCTGCTTCATTCCCCTAGTGATAAGAGTGTCATCTTTGGGAAAATACCAGCTGGAGTTTGAAGTGGGGCCAGACGTTTTCTTAACTTACATGTGCTGGCCACAGAGATGGCCAAGTCCTCATCTCGGGAACACGACTGCATGAAAGCACAAAGGAATTAGCAGTTCTCAGTATAGCTGATAAGCACAGCTGACAGCATTCCTTGAGCGGAGCAGCATCACGAAGCAGAATGGACCTTTGCTTTCCATTAGAAAGGCATAAAGAAGTAGTGTAACATAAAGTGGGAAACACCTCCCTACTTGTGTAAGGGGTACAGGGATAAACATGTGTGTGCGTCTGCAAACAGATGTAGCTCCATTTTAACAATTTAGTTGCCTCCTCACTTTAAGGACAGTGTCCCAACAATCTGGGCACATTCTACAACCTTACATTAGGCTCCCAGCCATCCAAGTTGCCTCGCTATGTGCCCCTGTTGTAGCAATTTGTGGCCAGTGACCATACCCACCTGTCGGCCCACAGCATTGTTATGCAGATTCATGGCCTTGAGAGCCTGTGTTCTCAGCTTGCTGGATTTTAAGGGACTGTCAGCAAAAGCAGCACCGAGCTGGAGGCCATAGCGCAGGTTGTCCCCACAGCCACCCCATCGGAAGTCAGGCCCTGGGACCTCAGATGGGACAGATCCACAGGAACAGAGAGGGAGTTCTCCTGAGGCACAGGCCTGAGCAATAGAGTGTGCGACAGCAGCAGCAGCAAGAGCATGGACAAAGGCGGATTCTCTGGTACCTAGAAAGAAAAGGGGAAACATGTTGCACCCACCAAAACACATCAAGTCAAAAAGCTCGCAATGCAAAGAGGTTTCCCAGTGCCAAGCAAGTCACCTGCGACTGGTTCCATTTCTAGCCACTACCAACAGGTGCATTTTGGAGAGATTTCAGCAAAAAAGCAACGGCATTTCTCCACATACAGTGGGGATAGGGAAAACATGACTCATTAGGGCTGACACTCAGATACGCTGGGCTGGAGCACACCATGGCTAGCACTGCTCAGCCTCAGAAGTCCTTACAAGCATAACACTGTAGGAAAGTCCTGCACTGCTTTCCACAGCACTTGTCCCACTCTCTTGAATCTTGAGTCCCTACACACCTGAAGTCCTTCCAACACTTCACAGATGTGCTGTGTAAGTCAGCACCGGGCATTTTCTCTTCCCTTTCTCTTCTCCCTCTGACTCAATCCAACTTAGTCACTTTTGTACCGCTGTGATACACCTCACTGTATCAGCCTCACACTCTCTGCCAGACTTTTCCATGTCCTCAGTACTGCTATCCCTGGTAAACACTGCTACATGCCACTAAAGACAGACTCAGGAGAATATTTTCRTTGCAAATGTTACCTTCTTTTTTGTAACAAAATAAAGCTTAGRCCTAACACATTTTTCTTGTGCTCCATATTTTTAACCTGTGCCCTCTATTATATTATCTGCTCATTATATAGCCTCTGTTTCTGCTGGATTAGAGCTCTTCCCCGCTTTTCAGAGCCTCTAGCAATTGGTTTTGTCTGAAATCAGAGTTAGTATGTGATGTCCTTACTGAACTTCAGTCACCCCTCTCTGCATGTACTCTGGTCAGGTCCTGATCTAAAATGCATGGAGTAACACCTCTGTAATGACAGCAAGTTTTCTCCAACACATCTGAGGCAGAATTGAAGCCCATCAAACCAACAGCAGCTTTGTTCGTTAAAGCGCTGTTTAAAGCACCGTTTGCCCCAAAAGGTACGAGAAGCAGAAAGAGAAGCATGGAAACACCAGACGAGGCTTCCTTTACCTTTTACCAGGTCAGGACCGAAGGCTGGGGCGCGCCGGATGGAGGAGCAGTTCCACCGCATGTCCGCGAAGGTTTTCTGGCAGACGCTCTTGGTCTCGGTGGCGGCCCGGACGATGCTGTGCATGACCTCCAGGTTCCTCCGGCACATCTGGAACTGGTCAGGCACCATGCCCGCGAGCAGCCGGCAGTGCTGGGTTTCGTTCCAGGCCACCCGGCTGCCGCTCTCTGTCAGCCCGCTGCAGGGAGAGGCCAGGCATGAGGAGGGGGCGCGTGGACACCCCCTCCGAGGGATGGGGGACCAGGGGCTGAGTGCTGGGGGCCAGGCCCGGGGGAGACCTGCTGTGCCCCGGCAGAGCTGGCCGTGGCGGGGGAGCCGCGAGGGGAGCCGCTCGGAGGGGGAGGCAGCCATAGGGCAGGAAAGGGGGCCC
>NW_028185317.1:1492280-1502569 GCF_003343005.1 Rhea americana | reverse complement strand
GGGGCCGGGGCCGCGCGGCGCCGCCGCCCCCTTTTATAGCCCGCGGGCGCCGGGCTCCTTCCCACCCGCGGAGGGGAACAAAGGCGGTTTCGGTGCCATTCGCGGCTCCCGAGCGGGTTAGAGCCGTCGGGGCGCGGCCCCGGCCCCCCGCCGGCCCCGCAGACGGCCCGGGAACCGCAGCCTAACGCCCCTACACCCGGCGCTAGCGGGGATCGCTCCCCARACGGCATCGGGGCCGTCGCTCTCTTAGGGGGCCGCGCAGCCGGGGGCACGGCCCCGCCGTCGGGGCGCGAAGCAGCGGGCGTCTGCCCGGTGCCGCTAACCCGGAGCCGTCCGGGTGACGCTACGCGGCAGTCGTCCCCGCAAAGTCCTCACCTCCCACCTGTGACTTCTTGCTCCCCAGCAAGGCACAGAGGAGCTGGTCGCAGTAAGCCCGGGCGCGGGAGACAGGGCCCAGCCCAWACCTGGCACCTCCTGGGTTTAGGGAGCTTCGGCTTTTGCATCTTCTCTGCGAGAGGGAGGTGACTGGACCACAAAGCAAATGCACATTTCTTTGCTCTGCAGATGAAAACTCATCTATGTGACTAGCTGGCGGTGGTCAGAAAGGGCAGAAGTGGCTGGCAAAAGCGGCTCATATTTCCTGTCTTTTTCTCCCTTTCTTTGCAGAAAGCTTTAAACTTGCATTTTCCTTGACCCAGGAAGTGTAAGTCTCTCGGCCATCTGCCTCCTCTGCCTCCGGAGCCCCACAACGAGCGCGGGCTCTCCAACAACAAGCAGGGCTCCAGATGCACATGCGTTGGTCAGGATGTGGACTGGGCATCTCCACAGCCTGGAGACAATCCAGTCTCCTGGGGAAGGCTGGGACAGCTGGGGACAGACTGCACAGCGGTACCAACAGCAGCAGAGCAGCTGACCCCTGCGGAGTATGGGCGAAGCCAGCCAGACATGACGGTTTAGCCCCCCTCTGAGATCCCCAGTGACTCCGCCAGTCAAATACTGTTCTGGGACTGAAGCTAACTGAATGTGGGGAAATCTTGGCCCTAGACATTGCCTTCCCAGCTTGAGCCCTATCCCCCTTTTCTTACAGACAAACCATGTTATTGAGCTATTGTCTCAAGCAGGGCATTAGCAGCTGCTAATATGTTTCCTAACTGTCTGAGGGYCAAACTGCAGAGAATTAGGGTGAGTAGAAAAGAACACTGGGAGGGCTTTCAGCATTCAGTCAGCAAGCACATTTCAAAATAATTCTGTCAAAATTTCTCCTTCCTGCAGGAAGGTGATGGGCTACAAAGCAGCTTCTCCCTCCTTTGTGCTCCACTGTATAGCTTTACACATACAAACCCAAGAAACAGCCCTAAATCTAATTAGTTAAACCATTAGAAATTAATGTTCTCAAAGCAGGATCTAACTCAGCATGGTGCTGTCTTCAGCTTGCAAGCACAGYGAACCCCTGGTCTATGACTGACATTGCTTTTTTTCTATTGCCTCCAGCCCCCGCGAMGTCTGTATGGTGCGGAAGGGACACCTAAAGGACATTGACTTGACTCTGTCACTGGTCTTTCCAGGCCAGGACCAATGCCTTCATCTGTACTAATTCCTTACCCAAGAGTCTTGAACACAACAGAACAATGTTCCTCAGCACTTTATTGTTCCAGGCCAAGAAAATCAGCTTAAAATCCATCACTTATCTCACAGACAGCCCAAGTAAAGGAGGTAGCACAGCTCAGCTCAGCACACCAGTGCCCAAAGGAGAGTTTGCCTGGTGCAGCACTCATGTCAATGAGCCAGCAGTGGGCTGCAGAAGTGCCTGTTTCATTAGAGAGACTAGCTTATAGCTGGGAAAAGATAGAGCAGGGAACACAGTGCCTCCTTCAATAYGAGCTGGCTTGATGTGACATTTTCATGGCTTGCACATGCTCACTTGAACTGTTTTTTTTTCYGGAGGGGAGACAAGGCCTCAGTGAATCTTTCCCTTCAGAAAATAGAAAAACAAAAGTGACACCTTGCTGCTGTGGAGAGCTTCAGGAACCAGGTYGCCTACTGTCTTCCCACAGTCAGAGATTACACTTGATAGAAARATCCACCTGACCACTTTTCTGAGGCAGGCCCCAGGGCTGTGGTTTGGCCTAGCAACARCTCGGGGAAGACTTGCAGCAGAGCTTGCTGGCTGTGTGCACTACCTTTTGAAAAGAGTTTCTTCCTCATGTTTTCCTAAACCACTATGCTATCTCCTGAAAATGGTACCAGTTCTGACCACATAGCAGGAGGTTTTCACCATGTTCAAGCTATGCAYCTTGAAATACCAGTAGTGGATCTGTTTGATGTCACAGCATAAACCATGTTTGAGAAGAGGACTTCCGCTGGGTTCTACTGTCTGTGCTTGAACCTGTGTTCTCGCGAAATCTAACATCTATTTTGGAAATGGAGGTCTAAGACCTCAACTTGGGGCTTTCACTCACTCCCTTGCTGTGTAACATCTCTTCTATTGGAAGGAGCTTTCCCTTCAGAGGACACAATTAGGTGTTTGCTTAGTACCCTCCCTCCTCTCTCTCTCCCCTTTACCCCCCTCTCAACCTTCCTTTGACTTACTGTCATGTGAACTGAAACTATGAAACACAGCTTGAATTGTTGACCTTCCCAAGCTACTCCCTTGGGATGAAAAGACCAAGGTGCATTGTGCTTGAGCAAYGGCCCATGAGGAAGGGTCCTACTAGGAAAGGCTGAGGTCACTCCCAAATCCAAGACAGAGGCACAAGGAGTTTAATTGAAAGACAGCAAGAAAAGAAAGAAAGAAAGAAACACTATATTATGGCTGTCTGGAATCAGCTGATTTTGATCCCATTAACCCTCCTGCTCCTGGCCTCTCTGTGATGACTGTGTATTGACACCAAAGGGCTCTAAAGTTATACGAAGCTCTTGTCAACTGAGGAATGATTTTTCACCAGAGGGAGAAAAGACCACCGCTGARAGTAGGAAAGATAAAGGAAAAAAGTAAATCCACTGAAGTGTTCTACAAACTGCACAGCTTGGATGCCTCTGCAGAGATCATGTGGAGTCCAGCAAGCACAATCTGCTCTGATTTCTGCTTTGAAATCATCCGAGTGGGAAGCCTGTTCCAGCTCTGGATGTGACCCTGCCTCTATTTCCATTGGTCCCTGCTGGAGAGAACAAGGAATAAACCAGGTTGATAYTCCCCAAGCAACAAACTTCGTATTTTAGTTTCTGTCTCCAAAATGAGGACTAATCTGATCAAAATAACAACAATCTATTTTTACAAGATAAGATGAGACAAGATAGTAGTAATGAGCATTCCCTCTCCTGTAGCATGTGCTGCTGCCAACCACTAAAGACTAGGCATCAGGTATGCAGGTGTCCTCCAGAACCTCTGGGGCAGCAGACCTGGTCCTCCCCCTCTGGTGCTCTCGCCAGCCCTAATTATTGCCCAGCAGAGAGACGGGGTAGGAAAGATAGAGGGTAAGTCAGACGCACTGACTGCAGCTATCAGCGAGCACAGCTGGTGATCCCCTGCTGCAGGGGAAAAGTAACCTACAACCTGCTTGGAGGTCAAGCACAGACATCTGGGCTGACTCCATCTGCAGGTGCAATTTGATCTGCTGGCAGTGCACCCAGCTCCACAGGAAAGATGTTCTTCAGGAAYGGGCATGCCCAGGAAAGCCTGCGAGAAGCAAAGGGACCATCAGGACTTGCTATACTCTTTCAATCTGGCCARCCCCTAGAGAAGCTTTCTCTTTCTCTCTGATTCCTTACAGTCTGAGACACATTTCAGGCACTTGACTATTTCCACAATGCAATTTACTTTTTTTTCTACCCCCCCCATCATTAGGTGGTACCTGTGAAATGACTCACCTGGGACAACTACCCTTGGCCTTGRAGTACATGTGATGAAATTCAGAAACTGATCTGAGACAGAAGTGTCTACAAGGTTAGAGCTGCATCTAGCCATGGGGGAGTCAGGCAGAACTGAAAGAGAAGGGTCTCACCACTATCTAGCTCACATATCCCGTATGATCTGCTAGAAAGACCCACCTCCCACACTGATCCTGAGCCTCAGTGCACCCTGTCAAGAGTCACACACCAGCTCAGCACAGCAGGACAGGAGACAAGTTTCTTAGTTTGGTGCAAGTTCCCAGATCTTCAACCCAGCTCAGTTGCTCCCCTCAGCAGCCCAATGTCTCCCGCCCTCCCTGCCATTTAAGGAAGATGAATGCTTCCATCCCATGTAAGTTCAAACTCTGGGCCATTTGCTCCATTCCTAGATGGCATGTGGCAGAGATGAACCTGATGTGTGACCCTGGTTGTCTTCTCCTGAGAGCTCTGCTCTGAAATGATAAATAATCTCTGTTAATTCCCTGGCACAATGCATACTGAGGGTTGACGTAGAAAAGTCCTAGGAAGCAGCACCTGTCATTGGGAGCCAGATGCTGGTACTGTGTGGGACAGGGTGATGGCACTGCCATGTCTGGTGCCCTATCACATCACCAATAGCTATGTGTCTTTAGGCCTTGGGGTAAAGCTGTGCCTGCTATGAAGTTATTAATGAGAAATCCAAGTTAGACCAGTCTCACCACCATGACATAGTTCAGCTTTCATCTTTCTTTATCTAGTTCTGTCCTGATAGTACTTAGTGTGCTCTGGAAGTCCCTGATATTTTTTGCTATCTCACCTTCCCAGTACAGCTTTTGCAGACCCTTCTCTTACCTTGGCCAGAGATCAGATATGGTATCCACACTTCTCCCTTATGCTAGCCCATATGCTCCTTTCACTCCAACTCATAAGATTTTGACGTTATGAAATCATACTCGTTGTAAGTTCCCCTTTTCAGCCTAGGGAAATGGAGGAAATGCCTTGGGCTCAGAGGGGGACATTAAGGGAAAATCTCAACAGCTCTTGGAGGGATTAGGAGTTTTCTGAGCAGGAAGAGTAGATTTTGTCAGCGTTAGGAAGTGCTTGGGTGCTTTTCTGTGCATCATGTGCTCAGTCYATGTTTCACTAAGCATGTGCAAGCCAGGAATTGCCAAGCAAAGGCAAGCCAGTGYTGGTCGTCTCAGATACAGGTTGCCACATTTCCTCTCCCAGCAGGCACCTCTACCAAACTCAGCCAGAGATGTGCAGGAAGTCCAGTGGCTTCCAGTCCTTCCTGGTTACAGACATGCAGCCCTGGATTCCTCCATATACAGGTACCCTGCATCCAGCCTGCCAGGAAGAGCTTCTTTGCTTGTGGTTTCTTTAACTTCTCCCAGTGCCACAGCTCTACTAAGGTGGTGGTGGTGGAGACTCTGGTCTAATGAAGAGGCTAACCCTGCTCTGAAGAGGTCCCCATGCCACTGATGTTTTAGTTATGCTAGGACTCCCACCAAKGCTGGCACAGTAAGAGCTGCGTCCATGAGAGGAACAGTGGGATGCTGAGGGACAGGGAGGTCTCAGCAGGAACAYGGGCTGTTAGAGAAGCTAATCCTCCTTGCATGATTTATAGTGTTGTCTCATGAGCCGCCTGGAACAGCCCCACACAGTCCAAGAAAAAGTGACCACCAGCACAACTGTACCCTATTACAGAGGATTTTAGACGAGATGGTCAGGGAGGCCAGCAGTCCCCTAATCTCTCCTGAGCAATACACAAAGGGGGGCAAAGTGCAATCCCACTTCTATGCAGGAGGGGAGGTGGAGGAAGGGCCAATGCTCCAGCTCCTGGGTGCCAATGGGGCCCTGTCCTGTTTTTTTTTTAATCCAGATGGGCCATGGGGCACTTGCCTCTTGCCAGCAGCTCCTGCTCAGAGAGCAGCACAGCCATGCAGTGGCCTGTGTTGGAGTTTTGGGACCTGCTGCCTTGCCCACAACACTCCAAGGCTTTCACTACCACAGGAGAAGAGTGCTGAGGAAGGCCCGAATGATCACGAGCAGTGTTGAGAAACACCTGAGAGGCAGAGGCTGAAGTGGGGAAGAGCTCTTGCTGGAGGACCACCAAGGCACCCAAGGCCTCTTGCTGGAGGACCACCAAGGCACCCAAGGCCTCTTTGGCTTCCCCGGTTTCCCAAGTGACCCTGCTGTTCTTTGCCCTGAGATCAGTAGGATGCACCTGGGCTGCACAGGAGCCAGGGCAGGGCCCCACTGGCAGCAGGAGCCCTCCAGTGGTCTGCATACAGGCATGCAGGGAAAGGCCCGCGAAGAGCCCCCTGAAGAGACTCCTCTCTGGTGGTAGTACGCGCTGTGGTGTTCACAACACTAGCACCTGCTCTGGCTGGCAGAGCTTGCAGGCTGAGCTTCAGCAGCCGGACATCATGAACGCTCGTCCAATTCTCTGGGACATGGAGCGTTGTCCTGCCACCGCCTGAGCTGTCTCTGCTCTGTAGACAGTCTATAGGCCCTAAGAGTTACCAAGCCACCTCTTTACCCCTTAAMGTTTGCTAAAATTAAGCAATTAATACCTTGGCCCTTTCTTCCCCAGATTGTGAGATGCCATTCTGTGTATGCTGGATCTTCTGCTTCCTTCCCCAGCAGGAATTCCTCCGCTGCATGCTGAAGCTGTGTCCCGCAGCACCATACGGGCTGTTCCTCCCCCAACCGGGAATGCTGTGTGTGCAGCCAGGCCCAGCTCCAGCCACCTCCCTGCTAGCGGCCAGGAAAGGATGTTTGGGATATTAGCAGTGCTCAGCTGAGCTGAGCATCCTGGTACTCAGCATCCCAGACATCCCTTCCTGATTCCATACAGTAAAAGGTCAAGACAGGGATGTTTTGCAGCTGCAGAGGCTGAAACTTTGGACTTGCTCACAAAAAAGAGGACTACTCAATCTAAAATCAGGTCTGAGTCAGGTTTGAGTTTCCAAAACAATATCGACCATTCCCTSCTCAGGGGGTTGACCCCTTCTCTAGGCTGCTCTGAGCAGTGCCAGACCCAGAAAGGAGAGAGGAGATTGCCACCTTCTGGCAAAGCCCATCCCTTTCCCAGTGGTTTTGCTCTGAGGACCAGTCTCCCCTTTCCATCCCTGGAGTATCTGCTTTCACCTTACTCCTGCCTGCTTTGTTGGCACTGGCAAGTCTTATGATGCAACGAGGCACTTTTTCCCCCCTATTACCTTTGTTGGTTTCAGGCAGACTCCTCAAARTGTGGATGGCACCTTATTCTGGGAYCTGCAGGCTCTTGAATGAATGAACTGCCATATCTGATACAATGCTGGAGTCAGATGGGAAGGCATGAACACTGTGGATGTCTGAGCATCCGTCTCAAGGAGCCTGYCTCCCAGCCCTGGTTACGTTGGCTGAGTGTTACAGAAACAGGCCATGCAGCTCACCTTTTCTGGCTGACTTCCAGACCTCAGGCGGCATCAAAGCGCTTGATCACATCTGAGAAGCAGGAGGAGGCTTTGCTGAGTGCTGGCTGTGGCCATGCGTGAGTCTCAGAGTAGTATTGTTTCCGTGGGCATGTGAAGGTCACAGCCCGCCTTGGTGCCCCAGGTGACGCTCCTGCCATCAGTTCAAAGCGTCACCACTGTACTCCTCTGAAGTGGATAGAGCCAACTGTCCTGCGAAAGGTGGCTTCCTTGACTTGCCTCTGCTGCATCCTATAAAAGGTGATTTCTACTAGTCCCCTCTTTGCAGAAGATTTTTGCAATGACTGAGTAGCAGAGAGAGAGAGAGAGAGAGAGAGAGAAAAGGTTTCCTTTTAAAGCCAAAGCCATTCTTCATCTGATGTTAGTTCCCCTTCTTAGCTTAATCCTTGAAACAAACATAGGGTAAGTGCTAAAAATGCCCCTTCCACTTCCATGTCAGAGTCTCTCCTGTGGAAGGAGGAGGGCGAGGAAGGGAAATCCCAGCTCAGGAAAAAGGCTTCCCTTTCTGAACCTACCCAGGGGCTGGAGAGCCACAGCAGGGAGAAAGTGGTGCGCTGCTTATCTGATTTGTCTGTGTGCGCTATAAGGAGGGGAAGATTATTCAAGAGCAGCCAAGGAGTAGGGAAAGGATGCTTGGAAAATGTGACCACATGAATCCTTGTCTGTCTGACAAATGTGTCTCCTAGGGATACAGCTAGAAGAGGCTGCAGTAGGCTAGTCCAGGAAAAGCTCAGGGTGGCCACAYAGCCTCACCGGAAGGCAAAGAGAAGACCTGCTCCTGGGTCAGAGCTTGTCTGCACGCAGGGCTTGCTGCTGGGATTAAGCTAAGCATTGAATTATGCTGAGCACAGGCCACTGCGGGCTCCCTCCTGAACAGAGGCACTGAGAGGCAGAGGCTCAAGTCAAGAYGACAAAAAGTGATGGCCAAAGCAGCAGTGACGAGAGCTTGCTGATGTTTCCCTGGACACAGCGTCCAAGTCCAAAGGTCTGACCTACTGGCATGGGCAAAACTGTAACCGTTCACCTGGCTAAAGACCAGACAAGGGGTGATGCAAAACGGGCAAGAGAGTCGGGACCCTCAGGCAGAGCCACGCTGTGCTCAGCTGGGCTGTGCTCCTGGGTGAGCTGGTGCMCTCCCGGGAAGTGATGGGCAGCTTGATGCTTCTTGCAGGATCGTGCCAGGACAGGGAGCGCAGAGCAGACCCGACTGGCTGAGGGAGCTGCCCAGGGAGGAACGCAAGAGGTGGCCTACGCGTGTCCTTTTCTCACCCCACAGCGAAAGCTGCTTGTTACGCAAAGAGAGGCCCAGCAGGGTGACAGTGGAGGAATGTAAAAACAATCCTGGATGTCCCATGGCTCACGTGGCCCAGTGGTGTGACTCTGACAGGGGCCAAAGCGAACACCCATGAACAGTTTGAGAACAGAGCAAACATAGGGGGATACCACCCCCACGGACCACCCAGCTCCCAGCTGCTTGYCACTTCCTGAGTCAGAAGAGGCAACTTTGTATTTTGTAACTTCCATGGATTTCTTTTCCATGAACTTGTCCAGCCTCCCCTCATACCTCTGGAAACTCGGTGCCCTCCCCATGGCACACTCACCGAGGAACCACATCCTTTTGTCTGGGAGGATCTGACAGTGCTGAGCTGTGGTGACGCAAAGCGCGCTGCTGGCATGCTGTCATGTGATGCTGACGTCTCGGCTCTCCCTCCAGTACAGCTCAGCAACACGGCAACTTCGGGCCCTCGACCAGTTCCAGTAACATCCCGGAGGGTACGAGTGGACACACCGTGCCTGTGTCTGGGAGTCTCTGCTCCCCACTGGAGCTGCAAGGGTTGGTGCTGCCTGGTAGAGGCCACCCGCGGTACCAGGTGGCTGTCCCGCTGCAGAGGGCTGCCTTTCCTTCAGTGAAACTGTCCTTCCTCTTTCCAATTTATTGGTGGAGTCAGTGATCTTACCACAGGAAAAATACTAAGAAACAGGCTGTGGGAGGTGATGACCTGCAAGAAATTACTCCTATCAGCTGACCTCCTACAGAGATAGTAACACAAGATGCTGACTTCCAGCTTCACATGGTGATGTGGCTTCTCCATCTTACTGGGAAGATGCTCCCTTACGTCTGCCTGGAGCAGCAGCGATTTAAAGCTGGAAACAGGGACTATGAGTCTGGAGATGCTTGTAGGTTCAAGCTCCGAGGAAACCAGRATACTGGGGCTGCTGGCAGCAGTGGCACTGTCCCACTGCAGGCATTGCACATGCCACAGCCCCGTCCCCAGGGCACTAGGACAGCCGAGCTGGTGCGATCCAGCTGCAGAACACATGGATGCTTTTGTGCATCCAGGCCTAGCAGCCTGGGACAACATGGGTGACTTGCAGAGAGGTATCGTAGGATGGCAAGGGAAGTGTTGAGAGCTGCTCTCTCAAGGTGTTCCCTGCAAGAGTCGCACTTCTGGCTGAAAGTCTCCGTGCTGGAGGTTCAATGGCAGGTCCCAGGCTGGCCAGAGCCCCACCAGAGAGGAAGAAAGTATCATGAATAACATGTCTGACCTCRCTAACTTGGATAGAAATAGCTGTCAGGGGAGTTTTGTTGAGTCATGCAGAACAGGCGGTGGTAGCGAGCGATAACGAAGAGCAGCGGCAGCACCGTCTGCAGCGAGGGGCAGGGGCATGCCTGCGACTGGGAGGGAAACGCGGCCCCACCGCCCAGCCGGGGCCAGGGCCCAGCCGGGAGGGGGAAGAGCCACCAGCCCTCTGTCCCCATGCAACAAACACCACGCTAGCTAGAACGCTATAAACCCACCCTCCCGCGGGAGCCAGGTCACAAGAGCGGCTTGCAAGATCATCCGCATTTGAGAATGCAGCAATATCAGGAAAAAAGAAAAAAAAAAAAAAAAAACAAGTAAAGATAATTGTTCTTAAGTTCTTGATGTTAACTGCTCTCAG
>NW_028185317.1:1443255-1492205 GCF_003343005.1 Rhea americana | reverse complement strand
TCGGGTGAAATACGGGCAGGAGCTTCTGGTGAGAGGGAGAAAAACAGCATCTTATTGCTGCAACTGTTCCTGCAGGGATTGCCTCGTGGCAGTCTACACCACACTAGCTTAAAGCAGAACTGGGGGAGATTTTGGCTAATCTACGTGCTGAACAAAAGCCTGCGGAGCGCTCCCCCCTCCTGCCAGGGAGCCGCAGCCCAAGCAGCGACAGCTACCAGCCAGCCACCGACTTTGAATTCTTAGAGCAGGTCGAGCTCTGGCTTTTGTCTCCATGGAGAAGAAGCGGAAAAATAAAAAGYGTGTTCCTAATTCAGCTTAGCTGCAGAGAAGGTAATTTCCAAATGAGTTAGCAGAACAACTAATTGGGAATTTTTGACAAAATCTATTTTTCTTTGAAAATACAGATTCAGTGAAATTTGAAAGTTTTCCACTGGAAAGAAATAGTTTTGCTGGATTTCTCAACCAGAAAAAAAATCTCCAGAAAATCTGTAAACTGTCAGAGTATTTTAACTACCACTACTCTTTCTCAGACCACAATTTAAACTCAAGCCTTCTTAAAGCTTGAAATTAAAATGCAATATGTTGCCATAATCATTTTATTTGTTTAAACTTCTCTATTTTAAAGCTTCTTTAAACTCATTTGGATCAAGAACAAAATGGAAGTCCTGAGACTTTCGCGGGATAAGGCAACCATTTCCCACCGAACAGCAGTCAGCTCAGGCTAAGGGCTGAAGCACCTGGCCGTACCCTCCTGCTGGGGTCCGTCAGCATCTCCAGGTTCCTCCTGGCCTGCTTGTTGCTAACTGGAGTCTGGGACCCGCTTGATCTGCTGTCGGCGAAGGCTGTCGGACTTGAGCGTTCCCCAGCTGGACGTGCCCGGCACTATCCGGTGCCCGCGCAGGGTCCCGCCGCGGYGCCAGCTCTGCGCCGTGTGGCTACGCAGCCACGTGCCTCGTGCTCCCGGAGCGGCCCGTGCCCGCGGCCCCGCTCAGGGCAAAGGGGAACCGAGGCGAGCGTGGCAACACGTGGCCATCGAAGGCGCCCGCCCAGGGCCCACGGGGGGCCTGGGATCTGGATGGGTATTGAAGTGCAGCAAGCAGCATCCCCACCGCGTGGGGAAGGCATATGCTTTACAGCAAAAGTGCCCTTTGCTTTGCAGCAAAACCACTGCAAGTTCAGAAAAGTAAAGTAATTGGGATTTTAAGTTAGTTCCGAGGCCTTTTGCTCTCACATCCTCCAACACCACAGGTGTGTAGACACGAMCGCGGCCTGTGGGGGGCTGGCTGGGGACTTTCAAGATGGAACCAAAGTGACAACAAATGTAAGAGGCTTTGTTACAGCCCTGTTTTTGCCTTGCCTTGCCTGGAGCTCGCCTCACYTGGCTGCTCTGCCAGGCGGTGGGCTGCAGGGTCCCTCTGCCCGGGAAGCTGCAGACGTCACTCCCGGACCAAAGCCCAGCTGCTGCGGTGCTGGGCGGGAGCCGAGCGAGGGGGCAGAGCAGCAGCTGCCGTCCCTCGCTGCCAGTGCCGCTCGCTGTCCTGCCTAGCGCCTTCGCTTGCTGCACTTCTTTATGTGAAACGGTAACTGCACRCGGGACACTGAGGTCTAGAGATGCACCGAGGATACAGCTTTCTCCAGCAGGCCTGTGGCAAGCTGCTGGCATCGTTGCCTGCATCTTCTTAGTGGCTGTGCCTGCCCCAGCGCTGGATGGTCCTGCTTACCCACCTCTGCTGGAGATCCTGCTGCCCTTGTCACCATGGATTTAGGTGTCTGGGTGCTGAGGGTGGTGAAGATGGGGAAGTTCTGCCTCCTGCACACACCCTCAAAGAGCTTGTAACCAAGCAGCAGTCTGGGACAGCATGACATTCTTTTTTTCCTCTCATTCTTGCTATCTACCTCAATGGTTAAGGACAGGACAGATTGCCTTTCTGTACCCTTGGGAATGCCTGGGGTCATTTTAAGACCTGCCAACTCAACAACATTATTCAGATGAGAGCCTTGAGGGAAAAGGAGCAAGAAAGGAGTGTAGGATTGCATAGAAATCCTTTCTCCTCCGTCCTGACACACAGCACTGTAATGGCTGTGGGATGCCCAGCAGTGTTGGAGTCATCCCTCCAGCAAGTGCTTTGGCACTTCTTTGAAAAGGCACATTTTCCTTACAGGCCACCGCTTGGAGGGCTGGGCCAGGGAATGTTCTTGTGTACAGTAGCAGATATTTAGCTGAGCTATTAAACCTACTTAAAAGGCGGATACTGACTCCTGGGAAAGCTGTGAAACGCTCTAGTAGCACCCATGCTCTTTGCTATAGAGATAATTATCTTTTCACAAACAGAACCATGATGGATTGAGGAGGGGCAGATCAATGCAAACAGCCCAAGCCCTGTTTCCTTGACCTCAGTGACAAAAACATGTGGGAGGGCAGGGCAGAAAACCCACCCCAAATTACTTACACCACATGTAACTTCTTCCACGAAATAGAGCAGATGGGTGCCACCTCCATTCTCAGTATGGAAAGGTGCCCACAGAGATCACAACATCTGGCTGGCTGCAGCAGCATGGAGCACAGTGCTGGATTCGGCATCGTCAGTTTTTGTTTTATTGTTTTTGCAAATCATGTAGGATACTGGTGACAGGAGGAGGCCTAAAATACAATAGTTTTATTAGTAGTATTACAGAATCACAGAATGGTTGAAGTTGGAAGGGACCTCTGGAGATCATCTAGTCCAACCCCCTGCCCAAGCAGGATCACCTAGAGCATGTTGCACAGGACCATGTCCAGATGGCTTTTGAATATCTCCAGAGAAGGAAACTCTACAACCTCTCTGGGCAACCTGTGCCAGTGCTCTGTCACTCTCACAGGGAAGAAGTTCTTCCTCACATTCAGATGAAATTTCCTGTATTTCAGTTTGTGCCTATTGCCTTTCATCCTATCGCTGAGCACCACTGAGAAGACACTGGCCCCATCCTCTCCATATCCTCCTTTCAGATACTTATACGCTTTGATAAGACCCGCCCCCCTCCATCAGTCTTCTCTTCCCYAGGCTGAACAGTCCCAGCTCTCAGCCTTTCCTCATACGACAGATGCTCCAGTCCCTTCATCATCTTAGTGGCTCTTTGCTTGACTCTGTCCAGTAGCTCCATGTCTCGTATTGGGAAGCCCAAAACTGCACATAGTACTCCAGGTGTGGCCTCACCAGGGCTGAGGAGAGGGGCAGGATCACCTCCCTCGACCTGCTGGCAATGCTCTTCCTAAACAAACCCAGGACCATTGACCTCCTTGGACACAAGGGCACATTGCTGGCTCATGGTTTACTTGTTCACCAAGACTTCCAGGTCCTTCTCTGCAGAGCTGCTAGCCAGCAGGTCAGCCCCCACCTTGTACTGCTGCCTAGGGTTATTTCTCCCTAGGTGCAGGACCCTGCACTTGCCCATGTTGAACCTCAGGAGGTTCCTCTYTGCCCAGCTCTCCAGCCTCTCCAGGTCTCTCTGAATGGCAGCACAGCCCTTGGGTGTGTCAGCCACTCCTCCCAGCTTGGTAGCATCAGCAAACTTGCTGAGGATGCACTCTGTCCCCTCATCCAGGTCATTGATGAAGAAGTTGAACAGGATGGGACCCAGCACTGAGCCCTGGGGGACCCCACTAGCCACAGGCCTCCGACTAGACTCMRYGCCACTGATGACAACCCTYTGRGCTCYGCCTTTCAGCCGGTTCTCAATCCACCTCACTGTCCAMTCGTCTAACCCACACTTCCTGAGCTTCTCTAGGAGGATGTTACGGGAGACAGYGTYRAAAGCCTTGCTGAAGTCAAGGTACACAACCCTCATCTATGCAATCATTCTATCATAGAAGGCCATCATCAGATTGGTTAAGCASGATTTCCCCTTGGTGAATCCATGCTGGCTACTCCTGATCACCTTCTTATCCTTCACATGCTTAGAGATGGCATCCAGGATGAGCCRTTCCATCACCTTTCCAGGGATGGAGGTGAGGCTGACCAGCCTGTAGCTTCCTGGGTCCTCTTTCTTGCCCTTTTTGAAGACTACAGAGACACTGGCTTTCTTCCAGTCCTCAGGCACCACTCCACTTTTCCGTGATCTTTCAAAGATGATAGAGAGTRGCATAGCAATAGCATCTGCCAGCTCTCTCAGCACTYGTGAGTGCACCCCACCAGGGCCTGTAAACTTGTGGATGTTAAATTTGCCTAAATGATCTCTAATCCAATCCTCTTCCACCAAGGGAGTGTTCTCCTTTCTCCAGACTTTCTCTCTGCTTTCTAGAGTCTGGGATTCCCAAGGGCTGGTCTTGCCAGTAAAGACTGAGGCAAAGGTGGCATTCAGTATCTCTGCCTTCTCTCTATCCTTTGTTACCAAGGTCCTTGCCCCATTCAGGAGCGGGCCCACATTTTCCCTTATCTTCCTTTTGTTACTAAYRTATTTTAAAAAGCCCTTCTTGTGGTCCTTGATATTCCTTGCCAAATTATTAATAATAGTTCTGACCAATGGCTACAGTTCCTCCTCCCCAGCACTGTGCTATACTTTTGTAACGCTGTCTGCTGGCCTTGTCTCAGCTGTCTTTTCTCTTTCTGGATGGTATGGCATGACATCCACCCTGTGGCTTCTGCAACCCAAACACCCAGGCAGCTTCTGTCCTTTTTTCAGAAGGCAGCAGGCCACATAGCTGAGAAACAAAAGACTAATCACTACCACCAGCACAGCTAGAGTGCTGTTTCCTTTGGGATTTGGACAAAGCCACCGAGGACTGCTGGTTATCTTGACTGAAAAATTCTTTGTCTTATCTTGGTAGGAGCAGAGTGTTTCATTCAGGTCCAGCACACTCACACTGGTCGCCTGGAGCACATCCAGCCAGGCCAGYGCACAACAGTTAAATGGGTTTCCAGCCACAGACACTTGCTTGAGGCTGTGGGACCAGCTTGCAAGAGCCTGCTTTTCAAAGGTCATCAGGTTATTACTGCGAATGTCCAGGCTTTCTAGTGGGGAGCAGAAAAGGTCTCTGGGAAGAAGGCTGAAATTATTGCCTGATAGATCCAAAACTTTCAGCATGTCCAGACAGGGGAACTCTGTGTGGCCRTCATGCATTTGGTTTCCTCTCAGAGAGAGTTTCTGCAAGGAAAATTGCAGCCCCTCCAGAGCTTCTTTGGGCATGAACAAATCCTTGTTCTCAGAGAGATCTAATGAGATCAAGGGAGTTTGGTTGAACGTGTAGGGGTACAGCCTTGTAATGTTATTCTTAAAAAGACTCAGATGCTTCAAATTAGGTATTTTATCAAACGCAGTGCAGSTGCCTCCCGGGGCTGGCACATGAGAGCCCCCTCCTGAAATCTCTCCTTTATTAGTTTCCAGGCTCTCACAGGGTTGGAGGTTGTTGGAACCAAGATYGATTGTTTCCAAATGAGGCAGAAAATCAAAAAACCAATGTGGCAATAAGTGAATGAAATTTCCATGGAGATCCAGTGAGCGCACAGACAGAAACGCGTGATCCTGAGACACAAGTGAATTGTCACTTTCTCTGTCACCTGTAAGYGACTCCTTGGTTACATTCTGGAGACAATTCATAGCCACACTGAGATTGTGCAGAGAGCTCAGACTGTGAAAGAAAGTAAATGGAAACAGTTGCAACTTGTTATGGCTGAGATCTAGGTCAGCTACATGGGTCAGATTAGCCACAGTATTCAAGGATTTATTAAGCCTTGCCATCTCATCATATTGCAGTACAAATTCTGCTGGATGGTGTGAACTTGGTACCAGCGAAGTAATAGCATTGTTGGAGAGGTTTAAGTGTGTGAGATAATGTGCTTTGGGGAGCTCTGGAAAATAGAGAAGTCTGTTATGACTCAAGTCTAGCACTTGAAGCAGGTAGTGCTCTTCTCCCTCCTCTGAGACAAAGAGTTCCAGGGCATTGTGGCTGAGATTTAAAACTTGCAGCTGTGTGAGAGTGAAGCCAGAGATACAGTGGAGGGAATTCAAAGCTAAGTTCAGCACCTTCAGGTCTTTCAGAGCCTCAAAAGCTCCCTCCTCTATTTCCATGATGTAGTTGTTGCTGAGGTTGAGCTCACTCAGCTGTGGTGTACTCCAGAAGATACCTGCTGGCAGCTTTGTCATCTTGTTCCCAGACAGATTCAGCTTTTTCAGCGTGGTGAGATTGCTGAAGTACCAGCCTGCCATATGACTCTCCAAATTATTTGCTGAGAGATCCAGGACCTCTATATTCCTGAGCAACCTAAAGGCCCTCCCATTAGTGAGGTAATTGTGATCAAGATGGTTAGATCCCAGGAAGAGAGAGCGAAGATGGGGTAGCTGAGCCAGGGTCATTTCAGACACAGCCTCCAGCTGGTTGAAGCATACATCCAGGTACTCAAGCTGCCCAAACCAAGGCATGTGGCTGTCTGACAGGTTTTGGATGAAATTGTTGGAGAGGTCAAGGTACTTAACTCCTTGGCTGAGCTGCTTTGGAAACTTGTGCAGGCCAACACCTTTGCATGACACCTTCRTGGGGCTCTACAGAGAAACAGGAAAAGCCATCAGCATGAGAGATGTACAAACCAGACTTCCAGCCAAGTGAGCTGCTGTTCAAGATGTGCATGAGAAATGTGAAACTGTAGAAAMAAGTACCACTCTCAATTTATAAGCCCAAGACAGGATGGGGCCAGTCTTCTAAAGCCAGTCTTCAAGAGACAAGAAGCTTGTCCACCAGACTAAGGTGAGCTTTCCAAGACTCTGCTTCAGAGGTAAAGGGGAAACTAGCATCTGTGGTTTCTTTTGTGGAAGATGCAGTTCACTGGTTTGCTCTGTTCTAAGATGCAGTGTCATCTGAGCCAGCAGCATGGTTCACATGCCTCTCAGCCTTGCTCCTCTACCTGCCACTGGAACAAGGCCAGTGACGAGCACAAAACAGCAGCTCCTGGCAAATGATCCAGGCTAGTGTCACTCATGGCTGGGCACAGGTACTGTTTTGGTGACACACACTCCTCAGGCTGCAGATAGGTACAAACTCAAACAGGATCCACAAAACATTATCCAACAGCCTGTGCCATTAAATTGCACCAATGCTCGTTCCACCTCTGTGCCTCAGGCCTCAAGGAAATGTGTGTTCTAGCAGAGCACAGAGCAGGGGGTGGGGGAGACCTCTGGATGGATCTACTCTGTCRCTTCCTGATGCCACGAGAAGAAACCTCAATCTCTGACTTCATAGGCTATCCTCACGTTGCCCAGTGAGCAAGTTGGGCAACAGTGGTGCAAGCACTGAGAAGCTGCCCTCCTCCCAGCAGTGTGGCTGAGGCAAGCCCAGCCTTTGAAGGGCACCAAGGACAGAGAAAGGCCCTCTGACCAGGAGAGCCCAGGGACTGCTCCAGGAGCATCCTTCCCATCCGGGCAGAGCAGGGCACTGTTCTGGTGGGCTGCACTTTCTCGCTCCCTCCAGACTGATTTCCATAGGAGAGTACCCAGGGGAACAAGTTGGTGGAGGGAGACAGAAACCAGCARGGGATTCAAAGTGCCGCTGCACAAACAGGCTCCTGCCTCACTCGCATCTGCAGCTGCTGCCTGGGGCAGAAACCTGCTCTCCATCCTGCTTCTGTGTGAATGTCTTGACATGATGCCACCACGGCAGAGACGGCTGAGAGATGACACCATCCCAGCAGCGTCACGAGAGAAGAATGGCCAGGAGGGAAGGCTACAGTCAAACAGGAGAATGGCTTAAAGAGAGGAGGGCGAAGAAGAGTATGAAGGTGGAAAGGAAGGTTAAAGAGATGGAGGCTGAAATGATATTAAAGCTAGAGATAAGAGTTTCACCCTCTCATTTTAAACCTGTGTCCTCTCTGCACTGCACTGAGGGATGTTCACAGACCCAGTGGGGAATACTCTGGCTATTAAATCCCAAGGATCCTGGGTAATCAGCCTTACCTGCTGGCACGGTAGAGGCTTGGGCCTCACTTCCCCACTAGACTGGGCTTTGAGAACAGATGGGAGCAGCCAGAGCAGCAAACATCCTCGTTCAGTGAGCCGGTGTTCAAAGAAAAGCATGTCAGGCTCCAGGAGCAAGCAGCCCTTTCCCACACCTCCAATGCTCTTGTAAGCTCAGCAGAAGGGCTTTATATAAATAGGCTTCAGCATGGGATGGGGGAAGGAGATAATGCATGTGGGTGTTCGTAGCTACGGAAGTGGGAAAAGAAAGACATAAGCCTACAGAGGGGAAAAACAGTGCACAAAGCCACAAGGAAGGGAAAGAGAAACCACTGGATAGGGGGAGGAGGCAGGGCTGCATAAGGGCTCAGGTGATCAACTGGAACTATCAAGGAAATAACATCCCAGGAAGGAGAGCAGKTACCTGAGAAAGCAAGGAGCTTTAGCAGGAGTTCCCCCACCTGGAAGTGCTCTTGCTCAGCTTTCCTCCACCCTGCGCCAGGGCTTTGGGCCAAGTGTCTGTGCACTGTATCTCAAGGCAGCTCTTACAGGTCAGTGGTGAGGATCCCTGAAGAAGCAGGTGATGGCTCTCTGGCCAGCCTGAGTGCAGGAGCCAGACTCTTAGCCTGGGGCAGCTGGGCTGCCAGGGGAACATCCTGGGACTCCCTGAGCATCTGGAGCCTGCAGGTGAGTTCAGCACCAAAAGCGGAGCAGCAGCTCTCTGGGGGAGAGCAAATTCCCAGCTCCTCGCAGCGCTGCAGCCCAGCCAGAGGGGAATTCTCCCGTGAGACCTGCCCTTCCTCTGAGGAACAAACGCTCCCAGGGCTTTACTGCCCAGCTCCCAGGGATGACTCACCCACACAGCAGGGCGGTGGAGCCTCAAATCCTCCCAGTGGGTTTCCAGGTCCCTGGAATCCCCTGAAATCAGGCAGGTATCTGTTGCAGGAGAGACTCRTGCCCTTGCCTGAAGCAGAGACCCCTCTGTGGGTTAGAGTAGATGAACACATGTCTTGGCCTCCGCACGCAGCAGCATGCCACCCGTGCCCAGGCAGCAGCAAACACACCGAAGGCAGGACCCCGGCCCGACCTACCCGCACAGCCTTGCCAAGCGCACGTAGCCTGCAGCTCTGGCCCAGCACGCAGGGAGCAGGCACTCCACCCGCTGCCCAGCGGCCACCGGCAGACCAGCACGTCACCTGCTCACACAGCTGCAGTCACCAAGCAATGCCTCGTCCCAGACGTTCCCCCAGTTACCATTAGCTGTTCCCTGGTCTGCAGCAGGAGAGTGAGCAAGCGCTGGAGCTGCCTTCCCTCTGCAGGGGTTCGGTGTTTTGCARCCGCTGCTTTTGTTCCCAGGGTCCCCTTCAGGCCTGGAAGATGGCTGCTGCGTCACCTACTCGTCGTGGGGGCTGAAACAAGACCAGGCTTTTCTTACTGCAGCTCCAGGTTGTGTCTGGGCTCCCAGAGCTGCATGCCACTGAAATGGGATTTTTTTTGGCTGTCCTATTCTCCCAGTCCCTTGCCACCTAGTGGCGACCTGCACCCCAGGAACGCGCGGCTGAGTCCGGCCAGCTCACGGGACAGTTCACAGCGCACTCTGCAAAATGGACTTTGTTTTCTTTGGCTCCATATGGCTGATTTTCTCTTCCTTCCAAAGCAGCATGTCTGGACTGCTGCACAGTTTGTTCGAGAACATATTTTGCAGTTGTTTCACGCGTTTGAATGTCGCTTTATGCCTAGCAGGGTCTCGCAGAACCCCCTCGGCCCTCAAGGAGGATGAAGCAGCCTGGTTCTGCACGTTGCCCTCCTGACAGTTCACATGGTTGGGATCACTTGGTTGCTTCTGGGATGCAGTTTAGCCCCGAGACAAATGCCAACAGCTAGACACAGCGTTTTTGGCTGAGATACGCATTCAGGTTCCACTCTCAAGGTCGGGACTTCAGTGACAGCGTATTAAACCCCATCTCTGCACACTCTATTAAAGACAGCCGATCTGATCAGCCTCACCGGGTCAGAGGGGCTCTGTTAACAGCCTGGCCCAAAGGCAGCTATGAGAGAACAAACCTTTATTGTTCTCAGAGGCAATCTGAGGATATCACATCTGTACAGATGTAAAATCATGAAGTCTCTGTCCAGGGAAGCACTGACCTCTGGATGAACCTGACTGTCCAACATCCCTCCTCTATCATCAGTAACCCGATGAGGAGCACTGAAAACGGAAGCAGGCAAAGGAGAAGAACTATGTAATTCAATTGCTTTGGCCCAGAAGTGCAACTGCCCGACCCATGACCGGCACGCTGACCGCACCCTGGCCTTGGACRTCCCAGAGCATGACGGGGAACACTGGTCCTCTCCTCCATGCACTTTTAATTGCTGGGCAGGGGTCTTCATAGCAGGCTTGGCAGATGAAATCAGGTGAAAGTCCCCGATCAAAATCAAGTTCAGGGACTTCTGTGGAGAATCCCTTGGTGTTTGCATCCCAAGCCTGTGAACTCCCTTTGCCAACACACATCTGCTTTGCTCTCTGGAAGAGCAAGAAGCGAGACCTCCCAGAAGCCTCGGGGCAGGAGAGCCTGGCAGAGCATGATCTGGGTGGCAACAGAGCAGCCCAAGATGCTCTGCAAACACCAAGAACCATTTCATGGTCTGTGCTGAAGACAGAGCAAGCTGCACAGCATGCACTGGGAAGTGATTTGCTCCTGCAAGAAGTGAAGTATGAAATATGGAGGTGGWGCTTTTGGAAAGAATACCTACTCCGTGTGAAAACACCAGCTGTGTAACAACCCCCTGGGACAGGGAGAAGGTAGACACCCACCACTAGGCRTCTTGAAGACACAAATTCTTCCTGTGTTTCTTGCCACTTCTGGCTTCCAGGATGGTTCCCAGATCTCTACTTTTCAGAAGAAAATGTTTTATAAAAACATCTCCCAAGAGTGCTCTTTTAAAGACGCTTACGTTCCCCGAGAGATTTCCTGTGAGGAGTCTCCAACGGAGGTGAGGAAACGAGCAGCAGTACAGAGGCTCCGTATAAAATCACACAGAGCAGCAACGCCTGACAACACGCAGCGCTCTGATCCACACCACCAACCGACAAGAGAAGGGAGTCCAGACTTTCTGACATTTTACTAAAATGATCTTCAGGCTGGCAGAGAGAATGACTTSATGTAGGAACCTGCTTACATCTCATTTTTTTTTAGTTTTCTTGTTAAAATGAGTTTGGGAGTGACTATTGCCTTCAAGCCCCTCTCACAAGCCCAATACAACACAGTTGCCCTCGAGCAGCCAGGGAGAGCCCTGGGGACCAGACTACACCTTTCAGTCCCTCCAGAGCACCATCCCTCTTAGCACGATAAAAGCTGGAGGCCCAAAAGAGGCAAGTTTGGACGAATTCTGAGGGTCTGCAGCTGTCCGAGAGCCCCACTTGCTCTGACCATTCAGCTACAATGTTACGAGCTGCCATCATCGCAGCTTCGTTTTAGAGATTTTTTTTTCCAGCAACCCAACAGTTTATAACTTCTTCTCAGGAAGAGGGATGGTTACATGAAGTCACAGCTGTACCACAGTGTAACAGACCCTGGTTCCCATCCTGGGATTAAGGGGGCAGAAGGGTATCTGATTATCTAAGTAAGTTAAACCTATGTGTCTTTCCCAGTAAGTATGGTGACAGAAATGCTGTTTTCTGTAACTTTCTCCCAACTGCAAAGAGCAGCAAGGAATTGAAAATCCAATACTGAATAATTCTGAGACTCAATTTTGGACTAATGCCTCTTGAATCAGGCGAGGCGGCAACAGGAGAGATATGTTAAAAACTCCTAAAAGATGGAGAGATGCCTCGCTTTTCAGCTGTGTCATATCACAAAAGCACAAAACAATTTGCTGTAGTTGTACAGACTTTCTACAGAAATTCCTGTGAGTGTTTGTTTGGCTGGAGGAGGAAGTGCCAGACAAGCCCTCAGCTAAGGTACTGTTTATATTTCTACAATCCATTTCCTCCCTGGGACAGTCCTCTCAGTCATCACATACCTAATATTCTCTCCACAATCAGCAGGCCAATAACGGCATCGATGGTATACACCAGATTATGCCCAACCCAGACTTAGGCTGGAACAAAACCTTTATGTCAGCAGCATGGAAAGTGCTAGACTGAATTTTGCAGAGTTTAAGACTTCCATAATGAGGAATTCAAAAGAAGTATCAACAATATCTGAGGTCTCAGCACTASTGAGATGGCCACGTCATCTGGACTGAAGATGACACACTCCCTAAGCAATGCTGGCACTAGAATAAAACTTCTCCCAGGAGCAGAAAAGCAAAGCAAAGCGCCTTTTGTTTTCTCCTCCACCTTCTGCTTCCTCAGGAATTTGGGAGGCTTCCTCTTCTCCTGGGTCACCACCATGTGCAGTTGGCCCAGTTTAGGTACCATTCAGCCCACGACCTGGGGCTTTTCCCTAGCAGCACATCGCTTCTGGAGCCTGTACCACCACAGACCAAAAAGCACGATAAACCAGGGAGCCTAAGCTCCTTCACAGAGGAGAGAGTCAAGAACTATTAGTGACAAGGTAATTCCCCTCTGTTCTAGGAAATGTGTAGGGGCTAGAGGGGACACAGATTACCTTTGGACGCTCTCAGGACGAAGAGCCTTGGAGGCAAGCGTGCCTCAGCAGCCTGCGGCACTGGAGAGGGAACGACTGGTTGGGAGAGCTGGAACRGGAGCAGCTTCCCTCCTGCAGGAGTAAGGTCCTGGCGCGATGGCAGGGAAAAGACAAGAACCAAAAGCGCACTCTGCAGTTCAAGAAACACTCCTGCAAAGAGAACAGCTCTGCTTGAGAAAGCAGGAGATTTTCTGAAGARCTACTTCATTAATTCCTGTCCTTGCTTTGTCCATTTCATTCCAGGCCGTGTCTGCCTCTCGCTTTGTGCAGCATTTTGGGTGTGCAGAGTGTCCTGCTCCCTGGGGAGAACATCGTCCGACACGGGGAGTGGAAAGGACAGCAGAATCCTTCCACACAGCTCCGCGGAAGAGCACGTTTCGCCTGCTACCTACCTAACTGAGGTACCTTTAGTCACAGCGCTGAACACTGAAGAACACTGAGCAATCAGGAAAAAAGCTTTATTTGCAAAGAAAATATTGACAATTTACATAAACTTACATCCTAATTTATATACATTATGTATATTTTATATACAGATAGTGTCTTGAATAAAATTGTCAAAGCACAAAACAGCATCAGTGTATCACTGTGCAGTTCAGAGTAACAGGCCTGGAGTAGTTGTATTTTTTTCCCACAACTCCTTTCCCATTACATTTTTGTTAGGGAGTTTGAGGAAAGGCTTTCTTCTAAACCTGGAAACGATGAATACAAACATTGCATGGGTGTGTGCGGGTCAGACTTGTAAATGGAGGCAGCAGCAAAACATAACTGCACTTGAACAGGGGAGATTGTACGGTCTACGAGCCAGAAGAGCTAATCAGGCAGAGAAATCAAAATCAGGCAACCAATGCAAAAGATGACTTCAGCCACGCCACAGGCCGAGGTTCAGCTCACAGACGGGGAACGAAAGGRGCGTCCTGTGAGCAGCCTCTGTGTTCCTGAACTCCGAGTCAACACTTTTGGAAAAGAAAGCTGCTTCTTTTGAGGTGGGGGGAGTCTCCGTACATGCRCAGGACTGAACGCATGAAACTAAAGAACTACTTGCAACATGACTGATTTCACAGAGACTTGAAAGATGCACACCTGAGGACACCTTCCAGATGTAAATTTACCCCTGCACCTTTCTTCAGACTGTAAAATACAAAGTAACTTCCATTTTCTCCAAAAGCCTGCACCAGGCCTGCGTGGGGCAGCAAAGGTGGAATTCAGGGTAGGTGCACGATTACCTCGAAGCCATTTCATGGGAAGAATCAGCAAGCACATGAAAGTTTCTGACTGCCTTCACAGTAATGCTCTCCACTTCTTCCAAAGAGGAGGGGGGGAATTACAAGGAACCGGGGCTGCCCTACGAGCTTAGAGCAAAATGAACCCGCTGACGTAGCTTGCTCACCTCTTTCCCAGCTCGGGGTGTCCCTTTCTAAGCAGCTAACACTGCTTATTCTGTGGAAGGAAGATCCCAAGGCTGAAGATGACCTGGCACAACGGGCAGCAGGAAAACTGYAGCTGGCGTTGTGCTTACCTGCTAAGGAAAGCACTGGAAAGAAGCAAAGGGCAGCTGTTTGTGGGTTGGGAGCCATGACCTAAAAGCATCTACTGAAGATACTTTCGAGCACCTATCCTTCAGGTGCCCTGAACATCATAGCAGAGCTGGCTTCCCTATAAATTGTATCTGTATAGAAAATCTKGGGAGGGAGAAGGGTCTAAAATGATACAGTCACACTGACTAGCTGCTTGCTACATTTCTGCAACTGGAATCCAGCCAAAAGTTGAGCAGCAGATCTAAGGCACATAGGTAAGAGCCCAGCTAGCAAGTACCACCGGAGAGGAAAGGCTGGCACATAGGAAGACAGGAATGACCGTTTTCGTGGACCAGAGGGCTGTGTCAGTGTCTCCAAAATGCAGACATCTGTCTGTAAGCGAAGCATTTCTTGTCAACCAGACTAGAAACTGATATACATCAAAATTAATAGACACCAGAGGGAAAGACTGGAGCAATGTCCTGTTCTTGGTGGAGTTTAAAATCTTCCATAAGCATCTTCATGTTCCTATGAGCTGCTTCCAGGCCTTTTCTGCCAGGTTAAGGAAAACCATAGAGGCTCCAAAGACGGTGACACAGAGAAGGATCCTACAGAAGCTGTTCTACCACCTAGATAACTTACACTGTAATACTTCATTAATGAGAACTTGTTGCTACAGAGGCTAAAGAGTTTCAAGTATAAGAGACTCCCCACAGTTGCTACACGASAGGTGATCCATTTGCTCATCCCAGTGAGGAACACGGCTATATGAAGGCCACTTGAAGTTAAGTATTCCCTAGCCTCTGCCCATGCTGTGGAGCCCAGGCTGGACTGAGCTCGCCCTTCGGTGTAATACAAACCTTGGGGAAAGCACATTCACAAAGTGAACACCTCGCATCCCTTGCGCGGAGGCAGGCAGGGATCACTTCCCTCTGCTGCCCCCTACGCCGTCCCGTGTACATGCCAGAGAGGGAACTTGACAGAGCTCACRGGGTTTCTAGAGAAGCAAGGGATTCTCCCTTTGCCTACTCTTGCTCACCGTCATATCCAGAAGTGAACCGCAGATCCTYTTTGCATCTTGTCCAGAGGGACAAAGAACGCAAACTGCATCCATCATGGTCTCACAAGACATTTCATTATTTATGCTTGCTCCTAAGTACTGCTGTTTAGACTATATTCTAAAGCAATTCTGTTAATGATTTGTTTCGTGTTCTCACTATACACAGTTGTCCCAATTAATTTTTGTCAGAGAAACATGTCCTTCGTAATCATTTTTAAAGGAAATAAACCACAAAGACTAGTTAAGTGCCCCTAAGGCTCTTGCTAGTTCAACATGTTAAGGCTAGAAAGGAGGAGGACATATTGAAAAAGAAATAGCAGCCAATTCTTCATGCAGTTATTTTATAAACTGCATGCCTCCTGCAAATAGCAAGGCTGAAGCCAAAGCTCGGTGCCCCCAAGAAATATTTATCTCCCAATAATGCAATACTTGGCAAGTGAGATCACTAGCTACAGATGGGGAAAAGCAGTGCAGCCAGGAACACAGCCAGGATGGACCCGTCCGCGCTCAGGTCAGCTGCCAAGCAGGGCGCTGACAATGTTCGCTCTCCTGTCCCTACAGGCGATTGCTGCTGAGCCACCTCTACTGGCAGAGATGAAGGTTATCACCAAGACGTCAGCTCAGGACTTGCTCTCAAATCAGCTATTCACATTTGCTCTTACCGGCTGAAATTTCACTACCCTCTTCAGTTCAAAAAATACACTCTAAAAAGAAAACCAGTTTTAAAAAAGAAGAAAACAACCAACAATCAAACACAARCCAAGGCATGACACAAAAGAGCAACGAGTGTTTCAGCCTCTTCCTCAGCTCAAGCACATCTTATAACTTTAGATCTCACCAGTTGAGGGGAGGTAATGGGAACAACAATAGGGGAGGAACAACAGCATCGCTGCTCTTCCATTAGTCACCAGAAATTGAGTTATGACTAAACTCAGCAGGGCTCAGAGAAAAGAAAAAGTGATGACTTCATGCTGGACCAGACTTCTTAAATACAAATTTTTGCTAGAGACTCCATCACCACTTATTACAGCATTTTAGATAAAAGAGTGCCAAAAAAGAAGGGGCGAGGGGGGAGTAAATGCCACATCCAAAAGCAGGACAGTYGCTATTAAAACAGAAAGAAAATTCCTGTCTGAGTATTTTATTCTTAAACATGACAAACTTCTTAAGAGTGTTTTCACAAGTACTTGTGTCTGCTCTACATGGCTCTGTGAAGCCTGGAAAAATGTGTTATGCTTTGCAAAATACTAATTAAAAAGACAAGAACAAAACACAAACTGCTGTAACAGCAGCAGTACTTTAAGGCAGCCCCTGTTAGGGTAAGGTACACCTCTGGGGTAATGGCAGGAACTGAAAGCAGCAGAGGCTTTGGAACTCTAATTGTCATTATCTTTGGAACTTCTTAATTTATGGAATGTAGAGGCAGTTTCATATATGCTAAGCCTGTTCTATTACCTATGCATTTTCCTCTCAAACTTTCTGCTTTTGCAGCCAGCTTCCAAGCTCTAGAGAGGCACTTCGCCTTCTTTTCTCACTCTCCTGAGGACKAATGTAAACACACTGACACCACCTCCTTTCCCACTATGTTGCCATTCCAGTTAGAACTGAGAAGGCAGAAAAACAGAAACCCCATTTCTTGCTTTCATTAGTGTGCAGAAGGAGGAGTGCCTAGATAGACTTCTGTCAAAATTGTTCTATCTTCTCCTGCTACCGCCTGGGACGCTCTTGCTAGTGCAACATAAAAGCAGAGACCCACATCATTCTCAACAAGCCTCATGTGAAGATCACAGAGCAGAATATCAGTGCAGTAATACTTGAAATACTGAGACAAGGCAGACACAACAGCCCTTTTTCCTCACATGGCTTTTTCAGCTAGCTTTTTGATCCAAGTCTCCATGCAAGTCACAGAAGACATTGTGCTTCCTGTATTCACATACAGGAAAAAATAGCTCTGGATCAGTTTTCTTTATGGCCGGATTATAGAACCCCCTGAAATACTGATACGCTTATGAACAGCAGCACTGTGCAGTTCTGTGAGTATCCTTGGACATGCCAAGTTCATCTAGGATGCTGGTGCATCTCCTAGGCGTATGGCCCCAAAGAAAGTTGTGTGCTTGCTCATGTTGATGGAGATATCAGCATGGACCATTTTCACAGCAATCTTCTGCCTGGCTTTGAGGAGGCAGACCCCAGCTGTATAGCAGGTATTGAAGTTGGTCTTGCCGGTCTCAATACTCCGAGTGCATTGCAGAAAGGGTTTTTCATCCACCACCACCTCATAGCTGGCAAAATCTGTGAAGTTTATGTAGTATACCTGATGCGAAGCAGGAAGAAGAAAGGATATTAGGGAGTGTATTTGTGCACCAGGAACAATTCCACATTCCTTTCAGAGCATATATATGCCTCCTGAGTTAATCGTAACCTCCCTGGCCCCTCTAATCTCTATGCATTTGAGACAGAAGGAGCCTCAAGCCAATAACACGCAGCAAAACCTTGTATTCCACTTCATACTAACAGAAGCATGCGAGTGTTGTAATTCCAGGTATCTCCAAGGCTCAGCTATGAATCCCCACATAAACCCTGTTTAATATAGAAAAATATTACTAACCTGCTGCACAAYGAAATGTTAATATAAAGACCTAGCTAGAAAAACCTGTAAACAAACCTATCTGCTACAAACAGCTTTTCATCCAACAAACAAATAATTTTAACTCAAGTCGTCTTTCACTTACCTTCCAAGTCCTGCTTTCTGCATCCCACGAGCCTCCTTTAGTGTTGACGTCAAAAATGCCCTAAGTTGTACTGGGAGCTGCCTTCTTTGTAATTGTACTTGGGGTGCTTTCAAAGGCATAAGCTATTACAGGGAAGACACTCTCTCAATCCCCACAGCTTGGCAGGCAAGTGATCTTACAATATTTGTACTGAATTTAACACTTGGTTAGCTCTAGTGACTACATCCCTATGATTCCAATAGGGGATTCAGTCAGTTAACCATCTCCCACACACTGATTCTGAAGAACTGCAAGACGTATGAGAAAGACTGCACAAAGAGATGTAAGTCTCAGGGATCTGCTTCTTTCTGACAGAAGAAAATTAGTCATTTTGGATCCATCTGTGAGTTCTTTGTCTAGAGTCTGTGACCACAAAAGCTAAACCAGACTGCTTCTACATTTTCCTCTATGGACTACAAAAGATAAAGTCTTCAGAGAGCCAGTGTTGTGGCCAGCAACTAGCGCTATGTGCTTAGGGAAATAATTTACCTTCAGCYCATGCAGAGTTTTTTTTCCTGTCCCCATCCAAATTAGACATATAAACAGTTCCACGGAAGAGCATCCGATTAACCTGGCATCCACAGTCTGTTTTTCCTGACTTGGTACAGTCCCAACGGGACTACTAACTGAATACAGATAAATCATCAGCAGGGTACAATATTTTAAGGCTGGAGCAAGATGGTAGTTGCTTTACTGCGGTTGTCAAATGGAAACCCTCAGCTGCAGAAGTGCTGAAATCTGTCCCAGAATTTGGATGATGTTTCTGTCCACGGGTGTCTGCACACCCTGTACACTCTAGGACGACTGGGTAGAGCTTAGTAGCTCTGCAGCCTCTTTATTTTTCATGTAGCTCAGAATTCAGAGATTTACACGAAACTGGGAGTACTGCATTAAATCACAGTTTATCTCCTGCATTTTATCTGAATGGGGAGAGGAAACCATGCCTTAATTAGCTGTCTACTAAATCATCATAAAATAAAGTGTTACTTTATTTAGTAGTTTTTTACAAAAGCAGGTCTGCATATCCATTGCTGGTACTGCCTACTGCAGCTGCTGAGCCATCCTGCTATACAAAGAGGTTGCTGGAGCATCGTTGTCAATCTGAAGCTACACAAAGAAGGTGGAGACAGAATGGAATTACTTGGGCAGGAACTCGGCCAGGCCACCTGGGCTAAGAGTCTTACAGTTATAAAGAGTGACCAGGTTCTTTACGATCACACGTTGTCAGGGTTTTGTTTTTACATCTCTTATAAAACACAGAGCCTAGCTTCCTGCTCGGACTCTTGTTCAGCACTGAACTGCAATACAGTTTAGATTTGCGTGAATGACTGCAGAGGTAATACGGAGGAGAAAAAAGGCACTGATGGCATATGGAATTTGGTTCTGTGTCTGTACATGTGTTTCAGTAACTAACCTCTTCCAGCTGGTATCATGGTGAAATGTGTGACCTTGCACTTCAAAACACTAGTATCTTCTTCTCACACACACTTCCTAGGGCACGAAGCGGTTAAAAGTACATACAAATTCTTGGCATTTGCTAGTTGTCTGGAGCCCTCTCGTGGTTCATGCAAGGCTTCCATTGGAACACAAGAATAGGAGTTAGGCCTAGGACCGTACTCACTTCTACCTGACTATAGATGAAGTATGTGCCGTCCACCAGTACCTCCAGTTCCCCACTGCGGGCATGCAGCTTAAACACCTTGGGGTTCATAGTGATGCGAGACCAGTCATTGAGGACTCCACCTGAAAGATCTCAGTATGAGAAAATGGCAGTCACTCAGTACCYGTCAGAATGAAAAGCGCAGGAGCACAGAAATACAGATACATTGCAACGTTTCATATACAATGGCTGATAAAGACTAGAGTTGAAGAGTCATGTAACTCAGTAATAAGAAAATTCCAGAATTAAAGACTGATGGTGCATTATTCTTGACTCCTTTCTATGACACTAGCTCTAGTTACATGATCTCTTCCTGCTGTTGGAATACAACACCCATTTCGCTCAGGGCACAGGACAAGCAACTGTATCTCTACCTAGCCTCAGTAAGAATAGTTCTTCTYATCCTTGCAATTCTGTGTATAGCCTTTTGTACCACACTATCTTCAGCCCAAGCATCAGCAACAGATGAGCTCATCTCTTCCTGATGCTGAGCTGATCTTATTACCACACCTAGATGTCCTAGAGACATGACAGGACAGTCCCATCAGAGTAAGCGTATCATCCCCTACTCTACAGCACAGAAACTAAGGCACATGGAAATCAATGTTAAAACTCCATGCTATTTGCTAAGTTTTCCTAAGCCATCTGCTAGTGTCTGATTTTCAGACTTTTTTTTATATATGTTCAGCCACAAATGACTTTTACTGCAGCTATGGTTATAACAGGACTTTTGCACATCCATCCCCAGGTGCSTTCTGAAGACAGTATCACTTGTGGCCCTTCCAAGAGCTTTGTTATTGGCAGCTTTCCTCTACCATGGAAGAAACTCTGCAGCRCAGAGAGGACCAGAATCCAATTCTCCAAGAAAGATCCTCAGTCAATATAACTCAACCATGAGATCATCAATTCTCTTCCTCTAACTTCCGTATTTTTCACTTCCCTCTTCACACCTCTCTAGCCAGCTTCTACACTAAGTGAAAGATAAGTCAAGCAGATGGTGTGCTGAAGACTACATCAACAGATACTTTCTTGAGAACCTTAGCAAGCCCTCAAGAAAGGTACATCCTGTCCCTAATGGGAATGGGACTGTACGTGGCAAATCTGTCTGCCTCCCTCTCACTGCTGCTGAGCAGGAAGATGTTCTAGACAGTAATGCTATGATACAGCCTTGACCCCCATTTTAAGCCCTAGGATCATGCCTATAAGAAGACTGGTCTTTGCAGCAAAAGACACAGTGGTATTCTGAGGAAAAAATTGTGTGCAACCATGGGATTAAACACTCTCTCAGGACTCGTATGTGCATGGAGGTCAATTTAGGGTTGCACAATCAATTTTAATTCTGGTATTCCTTGACTTCTACATTTTTGACTTTTTAACTAGTGCTATTTTAACAAATGCTTTGTCATTACATTTCCTTGGCTAAAAAAATAACCAAAATRGCAACAAAGTATGAAACTGCATCACATTGCACATTAATCCATACTGGAGTCCTCAGCCAGGTTAGGGATTTGTGGACCCAACACTCAGATCCCTATCATTGGAACCAATGGAATAACTGACAATATCAATAAACACTTATTCTTTATATAGGTCARTGAGCAGAGCAGATGTGCTCTGACACGAGCTGATGACAAGAGGTGTCCTGTAAATGCCTTGTTTTATCAAATGCAACTCTTCTTCTCCCAGTCTTCAGCTGCTCCTTTGCTACCTGACCCCCTTTGCAAAAAGGCAGGCTGTTTTTTCTGCTCATTATCAGCTGGACAACATTGCTGTTTTAGAGCTGAAGAATGAGTCAGTCTCACTGCAGCAGACTGTTCCCAAGCAGCAGGGAAGGACAGTTACACGATAATTCCCGCTCTTAGAGAGTAGTGTATGCTCTGTAAACAKAGAGGTTTCCCATTAATACTGGGATAATTATTCTTTGAATACAGGCAAAATAGTATCTTTTCCCTAGTATTATTTGTAAAAACAGCTGATTTCCTTTTTGTTTTGGAGAGCTTCCTCCTACCATTACAGTAAAGCAATTCATCTTGAAGCATACTTTCCTAATCATGAGAAATCTCAGCTCCTAAAGCTCAAGTCTGGTTAAAAAGACAAACAGTCTTTGAACARAAGTTTTGGCCCATCTTCATTGTACCATGTACAAGCAGAAGTTAGTGAATAATGGTCCTGCAACACTGGTCCTGTCTCACCAACTCTCCCTGCTAGTCATGGGCTGCAGCCTTCTAGGTACRAAACTGAGGTCTCTGCACTACTGCTGCCCCTGGCCCTTTCCTGGGAACGAGTGCGCTGAAGCGCTTCGCAGAGAAGAGAGCAGGAGCACTGATGACTCAGCCTGGATCCAGGCAGGGGATAACGAAACTAGCTCCTCACAGGCACAGTGAGACATCTTGAGCCAAAAGGCAGCAGCTGATGAATGAGACCCAGCTGTTGGCAAGAAAAACAAGAACTTAAACAGAAATTGGACAGGGATTTGGAGAGGAAGGAGGAGAGCAAAGAACAGCTTGTGGACATGAAATGGCTAGAAAGGACTSGAGCTTAAGGCTAGATTATAGATGTTGATTGAGGATTGGGATGCACAAAGGACCATAGAAGCTGCACAGGCTGCACTCTTGCAGCAGTGTAACGCAGGAGGAGCTAGTGGCTGTGCATGTGTTTCCTCTCAGTTCACACTACAGCTGTGCTTTTCCCTAAAATAAATTATTGGGAAAAATGGAAAATAACACAGGCTAATGGGGCTGAGACACAAAGAGGATACACTGAGGGCTTAAAATAGAAGAAAACAGATTATGAAAGAAGGCTGTTGAGTCAAGGGGCTAATGAAAATTGATGATATAACAGGTCTGAGGAGGCAGATAATGTATCTGGAAGTTAAGGAGAAGCTGAGATAGAGTGGGATAGAGTTACTGGGAAATGCACAGAGTAGAGAAAAACTCAAGAGATAAATAGGAACATAGGAGAAAAGAGGATGGATGATGACTGGTCTAAGAGTGGTTGAGCAACAGAGAATCAAACTACTACAGGGTGAGGCCAGCAGCAGGCCACACAGATAACTAATGATCAGTGTTATAGAATGGGTGGCTTTGAATTCAAACTACAAAAGGAAGGGAACAGGATGGACTCTTTACAGTAACAATCAATATTGTGAGATCCTTACCATTCTTTACTTGAATTGCTGAGCCTTGGCCTTGAAGATGAACTACAGCTGGCTGCAAAAAAAATTACAGGGATTTAAAATTAGTCAGAAACACTGCATCATTTTACCGTAACTTGACACCATAAAATCACAGAATCAGTAAGGTTGGAAGGGACCTCTGGAGATCATCTAGTCCAACTCCCCTGCTCAGGCAGGGTCACCTACAGCATGTTAGACAGGGCTGCATCCAGGCGGGCCTTGAAGATCTCCAGAGAAGGAGACTCCACAACCTCTCTGGGCAACCTGGTCCAGTGCTCCGTCACTCTCACAGGGAAGAAATTCCCCCTCACGTTCAGGCWGAACTTCTTGTGCTTCAACTTCTGCCCATTGCCTCTTGTCCTGTCCCATGGGACAAGTGAAAAGAGCTTGTTCCCATTCCCTTGACACCCTCCCTTCAGGTACTTATCCAAATTGATAAGATCCACCCTCAGTCTTCTCTTCTCCAGGCTAAAAAGGCCCAGCTCTCACAGCCATTCCTCATAGAGCAGATGCTCCAGACCTCTGACCATCCTCTTAGCCCTATGCTGGACTCTCTCCAGTAGCTCCATGCCTCTCCTGTCCTGGGGAGCCCAGAACTGSACATAGTACTCCAGGTGTGGCCTCACCAGGGCTGAGGAGAGGGGCAGGATCACCTCCCTCGACCTGCTGGCAATGCTCTTCCTAAACAAACCCAGGACCATTGACCTCCTTGGMCACAAGGGCACATTGCTGGCTCATGGTTTACTTGTTCACCAAGACTTCCAGGTCCTTCTCTGCAGAGCTGCTAGCCAGAAGGTCAGCCCCCACCTTGTACTGCTGCCTAGGGTTATTTCTCCCTCGGTGCAGGACCCTGCACTTGCCCGTGTTGAACCTCATGAGGTTCCTCTCTGCCCAGCTCTCCAGCCTCTCCAGGTCTCTCTGAATAGCAGCACAGCCCTTGGGTGTGTCAGCCACTCCTCCCAGCTTGGTAGCATCTGCAAACTCACTGAGGAGGCACTCTGTCCCCTCATCCAGGTCATTGATGAAGAAGTTGAACAGGATGGGACCCAGCACTGAGCCCTGGGGGACCCCACTAGCCACAGGCCTCCGACTAGACTCCACGCCACTGATGACAACCCTCTGGGCTCTGCCTTTCAGCCGGTTCTCAATCCACCTCACTGTCCAATCGTCTAACCCACACTTCCTGAGCTTCTCTAGGAGGATGTTATGGGAGACAGTGTCAAAAGCCTTGTGGAAGTCAAAGTACACAATGTCCACTGCTCTCCCCTCATCTACCCAGCCAGTCACTCCATCACAGAAGGCTATCAGGTTGGTTAAGCATGATTTTCCCTTGGTGAATCCATGCTGGCTACTCCTGATCACCTTCTTATCCTCCATATGTCTGGAGATGGCATCCAGGATGAGCTGTTCCATCACCTTTCCAGGGATGGAGGTGAGGCTGACTGGCCTATAGTTGCCTGGGTCCTCCTCCTTGCCCTTTTGGAAGACTGGAGTGACACTGGATTTCTTCCAGTTCTCAGGCACCTCTCCAATTCTCCATGACGTTTCAAAGACGATAGAGAGTGGCCTGACAACAACACCTGCCAGCTCCCTCAGTACCYGTGGGTGCATCYCATCAGGGCCCATGGATTTGTGGAAGTCTAGCCTGCCCAGAGGGTCTCTAATCCTATCCTCCTCAACCAAAGGAAAGTCTTCCCTTCTCCAGACTTTCTCCCTCACGTCCAGGTTCTGGGATTCATGAGGGCTGCCCTTAGCAGTGAAGACTGAAGCAAAGAAGGCATTCAGTAATTCTGCCTTCTCTGTATCCCTTGTCACCAGGGCCCCTGCCCCGTTCAGGAGCGGGCCCACATTTTCCCTAATCCTCCTCTTGCTGCTGATGTGTTTGAAGAAGCCCTTCCTGTTGTCCTTGACATCCCTTGCCAGACTCAATTCCAGCTGGGCTTTAGCCTTCCTTGCAGCATCTCTACGTACTCTGACTGCATTCCTACAATTCTCCCAAGCAGCCTGTCCCCTCTTCCACAGTCTGTGTATTTTCTTCTTCYGTCTGAATTTGGCCAAGAGCTCCTTGCTCACCCATGCAGGTCTCCTACCCCTTTTGCTGCACTTCTTACTCACAGGAATGCACCACTCTTGAGCTTGGAGGAAGTGATGTTTGAATAGCAGCCAGCTCTCCTGGACCCCCCTTCCTTCTAGGGCCTTAACCCATGAGATTTCACCAATTAGGTCTCTGAAGAGCCCAAAGTCTGCTCTCCTGAAGTCCATGGTTGCAATCCTGCTTGTTGCCTTCTTTTCTGCAGGATCCTGAACTCCACCATCTCCACCACATCGCTCCACAGAATTGGCAACCAGTACCTAAGCACAACAGTACTCTGAAATCAGTACTGTTTTGGTAAACAAAAAAGGAGACTGGAGCAGCTGACAATGGTCAGTGACAAGATAATGTGCAAGCGCTGGAACAGAGATGAGAACACCATGCCAGATGAACACTGCTATCCTCCGAGCAATCAGAAAGGTGAGCTCAGCCAATCATTTCGTGCAGCTACGGTTTAGCACATACAGGAAGGGATTTTTTTTTTGGTGCTATGCCATCAAATATACCTTAGCAAATACAACCGCTAACTTTTACAAAAATTCGAATAGCCTCAAAGCTGACATTTTCCCTTGAAAGAAGATCAACCAACCTGGATGTCTCTGGAGCCTGCCTTGTCTGTGGCACCTGCAAAATGTAATTTCACATAATTGAAGATGAAGCTTGAAAAAGCTGCAGTAAATACTCCTATGCATAAACCTCCTATTACCCCTAATAAGCATTAAAGAGTTATTTTAACAGGAAAGGAGGATAATAATACCTGTATAGTGCACAACTTAATGTTAGAAAGTAAATAAATAAGAAAAAGCTTCATCAAGTTTTTCCTATTAATCTGCATTTCTATCTAATACAATCAAAATGCCCCAACTCTATTCCACCAATTTTCATTAGAAGGAAGAACTGAAACAACTTTTTTCCTAATCAGTCAAGTAGTAAGTCTCTTGGCTGCAAAGATTACAAGTTTCACTCTGCAGTAACTCAGGTCATACACTGCATTCAAGCTACATGCTGCAATCTCTTTTCTCTAAGTACCAAATATCTGTTAATGAAGAGAAGCTTGTGAGCAGCACTCTGGAGAGCTAAGGACCTCATGCGGCTCCTTGCCTGTGTTTTGGTGATTTCTGAGATACAAACTGAAAGTCAATTAAGGTTTCTTTTAAGAGCCACATAAGCTATGGGGCAATAGCCCTGATATCTCTGAAAAAGTATTTTCAACATTGGATTGATAAAATATGTATACATAAAACAAYATTAATGTTAACTTCCATTAGTCTGTATTTTCAAGACTTGTTAAATTCAGGGATTTTTAGAAAAAAAAGACATATGATTCCATGGAGAAACAATAGGGAACAGAAACAAGAAACACAAAGAAAACTGAAAACAAGAACTGCAGGAGAAAAACATTTTCATGACTTTTATGGGAGGTAAACTGATTTGTTTAATGTGATTCCTGACATCATTTGAACACTTGTGTTAAGCAGCAACCCTACTGGATCCTGGAGAACTTAGGTTTGTGTTAGCTTAAAAGGAATTAAAGCAAACACCCAACCATTACAAAGGAGAGAGAGCTTGCAGGCMATCTTCCTACACAGAAATCAGTTGTTTGAAGATCTCAATACTGGCGAAATCCAGACTCATAGGAAGCTTAACTGTAATCAAGGCTCTGCAGCTCTTTCCTACTCCCCAAGATCTATGTTTGAATGCTTATGTATTCTCGTGTTTTCAGATGGATAGTCACAAAGCTTCTGGTTCCCTGTAATGATGAAAAGCACTGTATGTATCTCAGGGACTCCGAAAACCATACATTTCATGGCACACAGAGAAAGGAAATTTATTACTAGAAACAATACCAAGATTTTGYGTCTTGTGCTTTAACCATTAAACTGTTCTTCTTTTCCAAGAGGAACACAGGTAATTGATAAGGAGAGAGGTAGCCAGGAGCCTGCGCAACTTYGTGCTGGTGGCCTCTGCAATTCCCTTCTACGCACTCCCTGGGAAATCGATGTCCGTGCAGAGGTTAAACAACCTCCTGCTCCCCTCACTCAGCACACAGGAAGGCCGGCAGCAAACCAAGCCAGCTACATCRTCTCGTGTGTCCACCCTCGTTGCACAGTCACTGCTTTGCACGCTGCGTCAAACCTTAAACTAAACGTCTTGGGATCCCACTCGTGCCAGCGACCAGGGGCCAGCTGCACCAGGCRTAGCCTGTCCCCCGTCCATCTAGCTGAGCTATTGTGGCAAGATGGGCTTCAAATCCTTCTCGCCCGATTTGCTTTCTCCCATCAGGTTCAAGAACAGTAACATTAAGCCCTGCTTGGGGATCCCGTATCCCGTTTGGACACTAAGTTTGCTTTGGATTGTGCCATGTCACAGATGGGAAGGTTTTTTTTATTACCGTTTTTTTTTTTACGGTCACAGTGCCACTGTGACATTTGCCACAACATCATGGCTTACGAAGGCTCTGCCCAAAGAGAAGTGAAACAAAAGTGTTACCTGAAGGGCCCTGCAGTCCAGGTGGTCCCTGAGGGCCCGGTGGGCCAGGAGGGCCGGGCGGTCCCATTACAGTTGTGCCAGGGATCCCGGGGATCCCAGGAATCCCGGGGGGGCCCTGGGGTCCAGGAGGGCCTGGTGGCCCCTGGGGACCATTGGGCCCTGGAGGACCAGCCTTTTTACCTGAAAAATACAAGGTCAAACATTAGTTCTCTACACACTCAGCATGGCACTGTCTTCTACCTAAAAGAAAGCACCAAGAAGACACGAAGAGGAAGAGCCACCAACCAGCTGAACCATGGGAGGCCACTAAGGCTCAGAGACATGAGGACAATGTTGTTGATAGAATGGAAGCAAGTTGCCTTCCTGTAGATTCCTTCTGACACATAAAACTATATTTAAACAAGGACTACACACTCTACAAGGCCATCTTTGCRGAGCGGCCATCTGCTGTGGAGGCCACAAACAGGGACCACAAACTTCTGCCCTAGAGATTAACCACAGTGCTCGCCTGGAAATCCTGCCTGTTGTACTGGAGTAGGAGTTGGTGGCTCTGCTTTTGAAGCTAAAGCCTTCTGAAAGGCAGAATGCTTAAGAGGTGGTCAACAAATCAAATGAGTTATCAAAGCAAAATATTCTGAAAATATTTGCTGTGATAAAATAGTTCATTTGTAGAATCACGAACTACAACGCAAAGCAATGAAAGCTGAAATAGTAAAAGTCAAGATCAAATGCTCTATAATTTCTCAATTTTATGATGAAAAATAGTTGTAACCTGATCAACCAGCTGTATGTGTATGGATTATTATATAACCTTTAATGACGTGATAACGTTATCAGTTGATCTCTATGTTTGAGGGAGAGAGATTCCTCCAGAGGGCAGTTCAGAGCTTAAGTTCAGCTCCGGTTCTAGCGGCCCTCCCTCCCCTCGCCAGCCCTGGAGGGCCGCCACAGCCCAGCTGGCAAACCAGGGGCCTGAACTTGTGGGTGCTACGTAACRTATCCCCCCTCCACCCCGGCTTCCTAAGACAAAGACAGACGAAGTAGCGTGTTTTTACCTTGCGATAAGGATGCCTTTGTTAACGTTAATGAAGCATTAGAGACTACAGTAAACAGTGCCTTCAAATAATTAAATATTTATTTTGGGCTTTGGATAGAGGGATAAGAGAAGGACTACTAATTCAGTCACGAGGATGAAGTCACTGAAAAGGGGTGAGTCTCAGGAAAAATAAATAGTGCAACAACGTAAGTAAAGATTCTTATAAGGCATATACACAACGGACTGAAGTGAGAGCTGCAGGGAAAGCCTAACCTGTGATTTTCTAATTTTCCAGATCCTTGATAGGAATTATGTTCATTTCGTGTAGTTTTTAAAATGCTACTTTGTAACTGCTCTTATGCTGAAGAGCTTTATAAACAGCAAAATCATTTCCTCAATTGCTGAAGCAAAGGCAGCTGCAGGACAGGCTTAAAACAGCTTTTCAGACAACAGCAACAGTTAGGACAGGAGATAAAGACTACTAGAATGGTTTTTAAGCATACTTATGTACTTGTTTCTTCAATAATTGTGCATYGTTGTCATGGAATAGAAACACACACGCACACACAATTTTTAGCCAGCACAGAACTGGAAGGATCCAGCTCTCCACTGGATGCTCCATGGCCACTAACAGGGGCACACTGCGGTCCCTGTAGGGACAGCTGTGCTGTTTCAGGCAGCGTGCCRCAGCATCCCTTCCCAAGCTGTCCAATCACGCATTCAGTTTCTTTTTCTTTCATTAGATGATGAAAAAGCTTGTATTTTGCCTGCAGCTGAAAGAGAAGTTTGTCTCTCAACTTCTTTAAGCAATGGGCATAGAACTGAGAGCCAATCAACTGCATAAAATTAATCTCACTGCTTGCTCTTTATTTCTATGTCTAAAGAAAACAGAACATTACCTCATACTTTTTTAAAGGCAAAAACTATTTTAAAGCAAGTACAGGTGATCAAAGTAATACTGGCATTCTACAAAAATAGAGCAGAAGATTTAARGGGACAAATTGTTAATAGCAGTATTTCTATCCAGATTAGTGGACATGCGCCTTCAAATCTAAGCTGGCAACAAGCCAATCTCCTGCCRGTCTAGCAACTCTCCTCCTCCTTAGGATAATGACGGGCTTTCGAAATTATCACCTTGAATTAACATCCTTACCTATTTCCCCTAAAGCGTACTTACTAAATTCTTTTCATTCATTACCCCTTCAATCTAGATTACCCTAATGAAGGATCATATGTATTAAGTCCAGATCCTGCTGCTGTCTCTCTTCACTTTACTTCCCAAGAGGGATACATATTACAGCTGTTTTAACTAATCTGTCTCAGAGATCTGTTCTACTACTAAATTAGCTGCTATTTTAGCAGTAAAACAATTGCATATAATACTGAAGCTGCACAGGGACACTTATTTTCTATGCATTCTGACTCTGTCAAGTAATTTCAATTACTTTTCTGTATTACTGGAATCTTGCTTGCTAGAGTCATAAGGCAAAAAAAAAGTTACATGGTAAGTGTGAAGTTTATGATTCATGTACTAACAAAGGAGGCTATCCACAGCTACGTTATCGCATGTAACAAATACTGCGCATGGAAGCTAATAAGACTCTTTGGACATTTTTAGTAGGCTACGTGGGGAATGAGATACTTCTGTCTCTCCTTTTTTCTTTCTAAATTTCTGTAAGAGTCACTTCTCTTGGGCAGAACACACGGCATCCAAGAAGTCCTTGCCCACCAGAACAAGCCCTTCATTACGCAGCTGTGTGTCTGCGTTAGTGCATGCGTGTCACACCAGGAAAGAAACCGAGAAACGGGAACAGGCTGACACAGCCCCTCAAAATCCAACTCTTAGAGCATTTAGTGTTCAAAACTGAACCAAAACAGAAAGTTGATCCCTCTGGTTAAGCAGATAGTATCTGTGGCTCTTGCACAGCAAACAATACTCTTATGTAGAGTTGCCATATCTCATAAATCTACATAGGTTTAAAAGTGTCCTCCGGCAATCCCCAGCACCACCACAGAATAGCTTCGTAGTGAGTGTCTCCATCATCCAGTTCCTAACTTGCCAAGTCTCTATCTTTAGCCAAATACACTAGGCAGAATCGAAAACTCAAACTTGGCAGAAGCGATATATTTTCCTTAATCATTATATGCCAAAAAATAAGCTACAATTCTTAAAAAAAAAGTGAGTACCATAAAATTATAAAACTGTATACAGCACTACAGCTGTATGTAATACAGTACTATGAGATCCCTCTGCTACTCCAAAATTGCTATGAATACCGCAATCATCATTTGTTATTAATTCAGCTGATTTAACASGGGTTGAGGGTTTCAGAGTTTTGTCAGGACAAATTTTTAGAACATAAAATTTTATGCTACTTTTGAGGGTAAATATAAACTAAGTTTCTAACTGTGGCTTGTCTCAGCTTCTCAACCATAAGTTTTGAGTTTGTACACAACGAGTAGAAATGATTTGATGCGCTATTAAAGGAGTGTACACACGCAAACAACACAGAAGCTCAGCTGCTGCCTGTTGTTGCGCACAATTATTGYGGTCTGGGGTCTATGAGAAAGTCTGAGATGCATGGAAATTTCTTCTGAGTGATAGAGCATAACGTAAATGGGATAAAGAGCTAACTTTTCTTTTAAACAAATATGAATTCAGTATATACAATAGGGCCCAAAGTACTAAGCACAAACTTGACATTAAGTATACGTACAAATGCTTTGTTGCACAGGCCTGGACATTAGCATGTCCTTCATTTAAATGCCTCCATAAGCAACTTGATTGTTAAGCCTTGTATCAGTGGTGAGCTTCATGTGTTTCAAAGAAAGTACATCTGGGGGAGCCCATGAGTTGCACACAGTTTGTTTATGTGTTTCTTACAACCTATAATACTTTGCAAGTGCAAACCACACTTTTTAAAATGTGCACAGAAGTATATTGATAGTTATGAGGAGCAAAAAWTGGGCAATCAGATTACACTTCCTTGAAATCAGTAGTATAAATTTCTTTTGAGGAAAAGTTTACATGGCAACTCAAATTGCTCAAATTCCTGGGAGCAAATAAGAGCACAAATGTAAGTATTCCCCAGGAGTATTACACAAACATGGACAACACCAGATATCGCCACTGAAACACAGGCCTATGTACCAAATAACCCAATTCATTGATAAGCATTTTCAAAAATAATCACTTACACATTCCAAACAGCTTGAAGAACATGGTAAGAAAGTCAAAAATCTGTGGACTGACCAACACTCTGAAAGGATACATAAAATTCCACTTCTGAATTCAATAAGCATCCAGAAGTCACACGCGGAGTGTATTTAATTCAGAGGGTTTGAACGAGACACCAACCTGCTGATGGGCTTGCTAAAAAGACAGATCCATAGCAGAAGAGTCAGACAAAAATTAACATTGTTTCACTGCAGACAGCCTGGCAAAGAGCAAGCAGCTCASGAGACCTAGCACAAGACTCAATTCCACCCAGCTGCCAAACTACAGCACCTTAGGGTTCAGCATGCCCGTCCACACAACGTAATTAGCTTTCAAGGAAAAGCTCCGTGAACACCCATCCTCCTGAGGCCCTGCTGGCTAACGCAATCCTGCCACRGCAAGGAGGGAACGTGGGAGCACGGATATCCTCCCGTCCAAAAACGCATTCGGCTCTTGCTAACCCTTGCCATTCGCGGAGGGGTGAAAGGGCGTTTGTTCCCTCCTTCACGTTGATCACAGAGAAGCATAGCTGGGGTAGTTCAACAGGCACGGAAAGGAATCATTAYAGTAAAATTAAATTAAAATTCAAACTTACCCTTTTTCTTGTTCTTAACTGAACTTGGACCTAGAAAGAAAAAAGAAAGCTAGTGAAATTCAGTGACCACTTCATCTGAAATAATAAAAATTCCCCACTACCATCAATAATCACCAAATAATAATGGATAATGGATAATGGATAGTCTAAGTAATGATATATGAATCTTATACGCTATTAATCCTAACTCCAGCAGCCCAGTATGCACTAAAGAAACTTTTAAAAATCTAAGCTCTTCTCTTTTCCTCTATGATGGACTTGTAAAAGTAACTTTATCTTTCTTCTTTCTAGGCAAGYAAATGACAGGAGAGAGAATTCTTCTAAAATCTGTTTCCTACATCATAAAAAAGCTTTGAATTTTAATAGGCCAGTAAGATGTTGCAGTGGACAGTGTAAGGAAAAGTTTTTAACATAAGGAAATAGTTAAAAAAAAACTCACAAAAGTGTAAAATTAAAATCTAGTTACATCTGCAATTGCTGTTGAAAAGGTGAAGAAAAATACTGCCAGTGCACTGCTCAGCGTGGCGGTCATCACCGGACAGCTCCTCGGAGAGCGGCCAAGCCCTGCAAGCGGGCTGCTCCCTAGGACGGCCTTGGGACAAGTGGGGTGACTACCATTAATAATTTGCTACAAGACAGTATTTTTTTTCCTCAGTTCAATCACAAAACCAGACCACCAATCTGTTTACAAAATAAATACATCAGCTTACAGAGGTKAAGCTTGAGAACTGGTGGTTTAGAGCTGACATGCTTTGCTCTGCCACTAGTACTGGTCAAAAGGAAGTTCACATGACTCTGCGTGCTGGGGAAAGCAYTAAGTCAAATGCCTGCAAGCCAAGGTGTTTGAAAGTAATAATAAAATAATAATTAAAAAAGAAGAATTAGTATAAACTGGGTTAAACATTGGAAATACAGGCCTCCCAAAGCAAGTACTGAAAATATTTATAGTAAAATTGAGAAACTACAGGACKTTTTGAGCATCAAAATACCAGTGGAAATTGAAGTGCAAGACATGCGCCACTGCTTCCTCAAAAATAGATCAGGGATTAGAAGTAAACTGCAAAAATCCCCAGACACTAACTTGCCAGAGAGGGAAAATGGTTTATCAGTCAAATGTGCCCAAAATCTGGGTTTGAACATATATTGAGGATTGAAATAATCTTTACAAGGAGGCACGTATCGGGAAAAAACAAATCAATTTTGTAAGAGGATCTATTTACTAGTCCTCTTGCAGGGAAGTAGAGAAAAAGGCATGAGGTGTATTTACAAGGTCTGGTGGGGAACATACCCCAGCATAACTCTGCTTCTAAAACAGTTTAATTCAGGACTCATCTCCTCCAATATCAAAGYCCCATGGAACAGAAAAGTGCACCTTTTAACTTGTATTTGGGACAATATTTAGTCAGACTCTAGAGTGCAGACGCAGCAATTCAATCATCCTTTTTAGCTATGGCTCTCCGCCCGCTCTCATCCAAGGTGGGCGAGGAGAACGCCGTCAGAGATCCGCGCTGCCTTCCCGGCACGACTGGCTCCGCTTGCCACGCGCCCCCGAGGGCTCCCCGAGCACTGACCACGCTGCACCTCTGATGGAGGACTACAGCGCTTCTGCACGCGGAAGGTAAGGAGCACGTCCTGAGCCAGCAACGGTAGCGAAAGACAAATTAGAAACTAGCAGGGAAGTGCCATGACCTGTTCCCMTTACTGGTTAAAAGAAAGAAGAGAAAAATTACAGAAATATCCAGAAACCTTATTCATGTCTTTTCAAGAGGAGTACTGATTTCCATACATCATATTATGGTATGATCTGAAATTTCTGGTATTATATAAACATTAATTATTTTAACTTCATATATTCAAAACATTAAACATGTAGATGAGATATYGCATAGGTTTCTAGTAATGCTAACAACTAATATTTCACTAATAGCGAAACGAAACGTCGGGTCCAGCATRAAGAGATGAACTGTAAAACCTTTCATGCTTTGCAAACACCAGAAGGCTCCTCTTTTTGTGTTTTCCGAGCTCTGACACTTCCTGCAATGCAGAATTAGCAATGATGCACTGGCATCTCTATGGGCCCTCATTTAAGCACCAGCTAGTTAATCACACTTTCAGAGAAAAGAAAAGATCATCTGGGATTGTAATTAAAAAAAAAAAAGGCCAAGCAAAACGTGAGTGCTGTGTATATGTCTCTTCAGACCTTGGAGTCACGAGAATTTATTTCATGTTATATATATCGCACCATTAGCGCTATAACCAGAGTGAAAGTACAAATAACTGCGGCGAGCCAAACAGATTTGAAATGGATGGAACCAATTAGCTTCAAAGATGAATGGGACGAATGAGAACCACATGTGATGTCAATGTTCACAGTCTATATTACAACACACGCATCTGTTCCAGGCACGGCAGCGAGAGATGTTACGGCTGTGCAAGTGAATCTTTCGACAAACACAAAAATACTTCTGACATGAAAAAACACAATATTATTAGCCTTGGGAGCTTCCGAGTCTCTGGGGTTTGCATCTGTTCATCTCCCAATAGGAAGGGGTGGATAATTTAATTGTAGCAGAGAGCTGTAAGATTCATTTGATACAACACAAGACAGAATTTGCCTAATTTTTGCTTAAAATGGTAAACTCATCTGATTTCTCTAAATTTACTCCAACATGGTAACGAAGTCTCGCACTGAGTTTGGGCAGCAGAGCTCCACTGCAATGCATATACACAGGCCCTCCAAGATGAAGGGCACCAAAGCGCACGGCTTGAGCACTTTACTTGGTATATACACTAGCCCAACATCTACGTAAAGAGGAACAAATCCTTTCTGTCATACTTTGCTAAGGCCACACTCACTGTTTAAACAATAAAATCAGTTAAATGCTGCAATGGTTTAATGCATATTACTCTTCTGTTATCTAGTTTTATCTATTAGCAATAAGCAACAGAAAATGTATGAGCAGCAAAATCAGCCTGTACTGTTTCTGTATTAAAAAACAACAAAAAATGCTAGGCAATTTATTTAAAGCATGTGGACTTTTACAAGAGAGAGTGGCAATTCCTCCTAGATACACACACACACACACAGAATCATCACTGGAAGAGAAACAAATAATTCTTGTATTTAAAATAGACCCAGATCCACTTATCTTCCAAGTTATTTTTGCCAAAGGAGCTAAATATCATTTCATGAAAAACATTAAGATGTTTTCACAGGTATTTGCACAAGCAATAACATGAGTTCCATGTTTCTGTAGTAATTCTTTAATACTTTCTTCAAAGATATTTTAATATGGAAGCATATAGAAAATGATAATTGATAACATATTAAGCAAGATCAACTACATTTAGATTATTCTTAACAAGCATTTGCCTATCTTGTTCTCTAGGCCCTCCATAGATGAAGCCTTCAGAGGAAATCCACCATCACTCTTGAAACTTCTCACAGTGTCCAACTTAAATCTCCCTAACTTCAATTTTATCATCCTTCTTCACATGCCAGGGACACTGAAATTATTTCCCTACTTCCTCCTTGCAGGAGACCTCTGTAACTGAAGATCCATCTTCCCACTCAGTCATCTTCTCCAGGCTAAACCACCAAAGTCCATTCAATCCTTCATCCCATGTGCCCATTCCTGATTTTTGATCTTTAATAGTAGTCTCCTACATGYCTTCTGTTGCTTTTTGATCAATACATTTCCAGAACTTTGGTGGCTCAAACTAGACCCAGTCCTCTAGATGAGGTCTCATTAATGCTAACATATATCTTCTAGGCTAAAGTCCTGTCCATACATTTCAGTATTTCATTTTCATTTTTCCTCAATACTTGATGACATCCACTTACATTCAAGTTTTGACTCAATACAGCACGTGACCTTTTTCAACACAACGATTAGCAGGTCCCTCCACTTTATCTTTATGCAGTTGATTAACCTTGGAAAAACTTAGTGGGAAGGAGTGTAGGATATTGCACTTTCATTTTCAGTCTTTTCTCCAATTCGTCTATATAACGTTTAATTCCATTGTGGCTCTTCAGTACACTTGCAAGTCCCTCCTGACTAAAAATTTAATAGACATTGTYTAAAATGGCTTGTTCAGGCTGTTAACGAATAGTATTAATAACACCTGTTCTGGATCAAGAAAGTTGTATCCTTGTATTTTAACAGTGAACTGCTGAAGAYTGCCTTCCAGGTATGGTTATTTGGCAATTCATGACCTCATTTTTATGGGCCTATTTACACCAAGTTTCTCTATTGTATCCAAAGCTGTATTAAAAACAAAGTACTTGATAGTCACTGCTTCTCCTCAGTCCAAAAGACTTGCCATCTTGCTGTGGAAGGAAACTAGTTTGACTTGACAAGCTCTTCAAAAAACTATTATCATCTGTTCCTGACCTTTCCTTTGCCTTTTAGCTGCTTACAGCAGTGCATCTGGTGATTCCTTCCAGCTTGGGTGGGAACCGAGAGTAACCCGATTCAGTTGTTCACAATTCCTCTTTTTGCCTTCTTTATACACTTAGCCTTGAGTTTACTTTTCATCAGTTTTCTGACATCACCTCTGTTCTTTATACATTTTCACTAGGATCTATTCTGTCCAYATCAGAGATCAAGATTATGGTCCTGATTGCTTCTTTATAAATGCAATAGCTACTAAAGCATGGAAAATCTTCTCCACACCCCTTTGTGTCATATTTTTGTACTTTTTCATGGTATCTCAACTAGCTTCTCCTTCCATTCCATATGCTTTCTCCTTGTGTTTAAGGTCAAGATATATGCCAAGATTTAGGGAACATTCTTCTTTTTCTTTTCTTCTTGTTTTTCATCTGAAATTAAATTTATGCTTGTACTCCCTCCTTGGAGGAGTTATCAGCTCTATTTAACCCTTCTATTTAACTCTTCTTGGCACAGGAAAGGAAGCTGAGAGGAACTGTTAACACAGGGGAACTGGAATAGTACAGAGGAAAAACTATATGGCTTTGAAGAATATGGTAATAAGCATGGAGTGAGACTCAGTCATACAAAATGTACAGCCCCATAAATTAGACATAGGGAGTAATAAACGTTTCTGCTGTATGGTGGAGCTGGTCAGCTGGAACTAAGGAGAACAGTGTGTATGCAATGATTTTCTGCAATACAGCCAGAAAAGAGGGAAATACAGTCCTACAAATTATCAGTGAAAGTATTTCCAGCAGAGAGGGAAATACTGAACCACTTTGTAAACAGGGGTGAAAAATCTGGAGGAATTAATTCAATCTTGATCATACAAAATGACTGATTTAAATGAAAACAAGATGACAGAATAACTCCTGCAAAGGTCAAATAGACATGACTGGACTGCTTATCTTCAGAAAACAAGAAAGAAGAGTCTGTCTGGCTGTCTGGTTAGCAGTCAAGACTGTCCATCCTGAGAAAGACATGAGTACTGCTGTGAACACTACTGGAGAGCAGTCAGGGAGGAAGATGACCTATTAAGGCTTAYAGGACAGCTCTGGCACACATCATGTGTAAGTCACAAAGACAGTTAAGCTGGAACTTAGAAGGCTTTTTCTCACTTCCTGAATGGAGAGACTGTGGAACAAAGATCTGGAGGGCATCCTCTGGCTCAAAGCAGAATTCTCTGGCATCATGTGAGCTCCTTAAAGTCTCTCAAAAATTCATCAATCCCTTTGAAAAGTAGTTAGGGTTTTTTTGCCTACTCTTATTGAAAGCCATAATTTCAAAACTACCAAGCAGGCTGCTAAACTCATCTGAAATGTTTAAACTTGCTACTTGATCTTCTACAATTTATAATAATAATTTATAAATTTTCATTTCATTTCCTTTAGAAAAAAGCTCACCAGCTCTGGCTATAATGATTGATAGCAGCTTTGTTATCTGCCAGCTGAGTTCTTTGCTCAAAAGACATGATCTCCCCCCAGAAAGGTGCAAGAGTAGCAGAACTGCACACTGGGCTTTTGAAGACTCTGGCTTTAAACAGCCCAAGATCTTGAGTTCTTTAAAAACTAGTTTTCCACACCTGTTTTGAAAACAAGAAAGAATGATAACAGAGAAGGAGGGAATATAAAATCAGCAACAGTTGTAAAACTTTGAGAGAAAGTTATATGCAGGAAAACACAGCTCTAGATGATAGCAAATACCACAAGCCAAATCAAAAACCCCACTCTCAAAGCCTTCTGCTTGCAGAGACAGCTGGGTTCTGTGGAAGTGGGATACACCTCCACTGTAACTCAAAGCAACACCAAATCACTTCTTCAAGCAGAATTATTATGGCCATAAGTTTTAGCAATGAGCCAGTTCAGCTGTAAACCCTTCTTCTAAGTTAAAGAAAATATTTGCAATATAWGAGATTTTGCTGTATAAAACAGCACCTGTGGCACAGTAAGCAGCAGAAGACACCTTACTGAGCTTCAGAGAACAGRTTCTAACTCCCAGCTCTGCAGACCTACCATCTGCTGGATAATTGCCAAAGTTTTCAGGAAAAAAACAGATGACAACACAACTCAAAGATACTACATTTGACATGCTTTCTCTTATAAAGATTAATATAGCTTATATTTCTTTTCTGATTTTACTTTCTGCATGCTACACACTGCTATGATTTACAATAAATGCAAAAACATCAAAAACTTCTTCAGGACATGTGCTGATATATATAGGATATTAAAAAACACTGTGTTCACTTATTAGTTATGTGTGTGGATTAACAAGAAATAGTTCAAATTCCTTCAAAACAGTTCAAACTGACTTTACTGACGGGAACAGATCTTTGTAATTATGTGTGCTTCATATAAAACCAGCAAAAAGTTGTCATGATAGGAATCTGTCAAGCAAAGGATTAGTACCTGAGAAAGCTGCTGAATTTTCTCCAATTTTCAACTGCAAAGAGCAGAACAATGTCAGCAAGCTTTATTAATGTACTCTACCAGCATTCACATTAAATTCACAGCAAAGTGTTTCCAGGGTGAGGGGAGAATAGAGTTATGCTTTACAGCAAAACTTGGAGAGGTTAAATATCCGACTGCCTCCAAGGTAGGTGTGAGAAAGTTATGAAATACCAGCCCTTTACACTTCAGATGTAATTACAAGTTTAGATTTGCTCTTTGCAGAGCACCAAGACGGTCCTAAGAACAGTCTGCACAGAGAGGTACCTGGACCATATCTGGTATATCTGCCAGGTGATTAGATACATTTAACCATGTTGAAACAAATCAAAGAAAATCTACTGATGTCTTTAAGGTGACTTACATTTACCTCAGAAATCAGATAAGAAGAGATACGCTACAAGAACTGTAATGTCATCTATATTCATCTATAGACCGCAGCAACYCATTTTCAGAATTCACTCTATTTTCACTGCTTGCTCCTGGGATTAGTATGACATTCCTTTTCCATTTTCCTAGCCCAGAGTTACTGTGGCAGACTGTCAGTCTTCTTGCCTAAGCACAGTTCTTGTTTGGGAGGTAAGTAAGACCACATAATACAACTGAACTGTTCGTATCAGCCCCTGTGAGAGTGGACACAGRGCTCTCCACATGACCATCCCCTTTCTGCCTTCTATAGGGGGAAAAACAGAGGTACTGAGAAATTAATCTTCATCTCAGGTTGAAAAGGCAAACTGAATCAGAGACAAAATCTTCATGATCTATGAGATGTTAGTGGCTCCCAAAAATGTCACTTCACTTGTTTCTCTTAATACTCATTTGTAAAATAAGCATGAGGTGACTTCTAGGTGAAATCATTAAAAAGAAAAAACACCTACCTCATTTTTTTTTAGGAGAAAATTAGAAGCAATGAGCTCCACTTAACTTACCTAATATATGCTTTTTCAAAACTGTATCATCTTTGTGAACTACAAAGAAAATTACAGTTTTTCTTTGAAATGTGAACTTTTGGTTGTAGTTGGAAAAAKAATATTAAGAGAACCACTGTTCTCAACAGCTATGGAAATGGAATGTTAACCCTGTTAATCATCTAGTYTAAGAAAGAGCCCACCTGATAAATCTCAGACAAAGCTCTGAATACTGCCCAAATCCACAAGTAACTTCTAGAGAATAGAAAGCTAACAGGATTTGAGTATAGTTCCAGGACATTAGTTGGGAAACCATTATTAATGGCATTCTTGAAGCATATAAAAGTCCCAGCCAAGGCCYCATTTGCACACAAGGATTTTTGTCTTGAAGGAGCCTAGAATCTAAACAGACAAAATGGAGAGTGAGAGAGAGAAGAAACCGAAGCAGATTACAACAACCCAGCTCCACGGTGTAGTAGGTGAGTGTCACAGGATTCAAGTTTTATTACCAGCYAGTTGTTATTCTGCCATAATCCATAATAAATTCCATCTTTCATATAAGCCTCTGACCAGGAAGTATCTACCAATCTTGAAAGTTTCCACCTTTCCAGGAAGRAAGTTCTCTGTCACTTGAAGCTTTCCAAAAAATAGCAGCAAATTCAGGTAATTTTTACAATTGCCTCCTATAACCAGCCTTATTTTAACTTTTACAAAAATTAAGATCAAAAAGAACTATCATGATGATCAAGCATAAAGGAAGTCCTACCTAACAAGCCTTCCACCAATCACTTTGTYTCTATTTGACCAATTTTAAGGCAAAAAGAAAAAAAAAGAAATTAAAGAAAAGCTCAAGCGTTACTTCAAAGATAAAAGATCCAAAGCAATGGAGAATCTGCTACATTCTTTGGTAAGTTGTCTCAAAGGACAAGATCAAACAAATCCCCTTTGGTCAAACCTCTGAAACACCATTCTTTCATTTACAGAACTAGTGTAACAGTATTTGCTTCATTCACRTGGGTATGAGATATGTAATGCTTTTCAAATATTTTGAAGTGCAATGTTATTAATGCCAGATTATACTGGAGTTGAGGAAAGAAGGATGTTAGCTCCAAAACACATGCTTTATCTAGAACATGTGGTTTTTGGGGAGGTTTGGAACCAATATGTTTTCAACATTTTCAGGAAATTTGGTCTAGCCAGATGAAAGCTTCTTGGACCATACCGAAATATTAGTCAGTGATACAAATACCGAAACAAGATGGTATTTTTCCCTTCCCCTAAAACTGAGTTGTTTCTCTACTAATTCTAAAGAACAGGACAACAGATCTTGAAGAGTATATCAAATTCAGTATTATTACTCCAAAATATTTAGAAAAAACAATGAACTATAAATCCAGGGAAATATCCCAGAACTAAAACATATCACATTTCTCAAAACTTCTGGCTTGACTTGGCAGAGTATTTGGGGCAGGGGGGAGGGAATGAAGAGGGATAGTCTTCTMCTAAGTGTGGAGAAAGATACTGTCTGCATCTGCGAGCAAAATGGCTAGATCCAAGTTAGGAATKGAATGGGATGTCCCGGGTACAAGGCTATTACTAACTCAAATATATCAGAATATATTGAATACATTGTATAACTGAATGTGGAGTTCACCATACAGAGTGGAAAAAAAAAGGATGAAGAAACAGCAGTGCTTGACATGTAAGTACACAGYGCAGAGGCTAGTGTTATTCATCTATTCTTAACCATCACTGTCGCCTCTCTCTCTACTTTTGTTTCAATTTTTTTTAAAACTCTTTAAAATTCACCTGTGGACACAGTCACTCCTAATTCGCTTTTTCTGGCTATCTTAAATTGAGACACTCCATGCTGGCCTCCTATAAAACGGCATACCCTCCCTGTCCTTCRTCCAGCGGTACTCCCCTTTGACAGCACTACCAAGAGCTCACCCCAGCCTGCTGCTCAGTCCCTCGCGCACAGCAGGGCTGCGAGTCCCCCGTTTCAGAAGTCATGCTTCAGAAGATAATAGCACCCCACCGTGTTCCAGAATTATAGGCTGCTAAGTCCCCAGGACTGGCTGGGTGCCAGTTTAGAGCTGACACTCTTTGTTCATGACACCACACCCCTGCGGTGAATTAAACTGCCTAACACTCGCAGCCAGTTTCCTCCGGCCCTCGGCCCTCGAGATCAAGAAGAGTTTGCAGCTCATCTTGCAATCTTTTGAGGCACTCCCTTGGCTATGTCCACTTTTGAGGCTATTCTTCATCTCCTTCAAGGACTTTTCATATGTCTCCATATGTCTTAAGGGAAAGTGCCCTGCACTGAGGTCTCCTCTGAGACTTCTGGGACACTATGCTTTGTGGCCAGAGGGTCTGAATAGAGTTTGTGTATCAATAGCAAAAGCTGAGAATCATTTCTCTTGTGGTGAGTTAGGTATGAGAGCTGCTTTCTGCTGTCTCACTATTCTCCTTCTCTGAGCAATCTGTCAAAGGATGAGCCTATATCCATGTGCCATCCAGATGATCAGATCCTGCTCCAGGAGCTCTGYGAATCAGCAGCCTGCTCTCTCCTTATTCCTCTGATCCCAAACACTAGACTTCAACTCGACCCATCAGTTTAGAAATCAACAGGGAGAAGTCACGGCTCATTCCTGTCCAGTCCCCAGGGTCACTGGAGAAGTGTGTGCCACACAGTGGTGTGGCAGAGTGCCACAAACTCCCTTCCTCAGATGGCTTCAGACTATGTGAGATCTCATCACATAACAGCAGGCTTTATGATGCTGCTGTTTTTCTCTCCTCACAGTACCCCAGAGAGATTTTTACCTGGTTTGACCATTAAGAAACAGGACTTTTCACATGTAGGAATAGCTTAGCCAAACTCATAAGGAATTTGAGGAGAGTTAAATCTCCAAATGCTGAGATACTGGGGGCAGAGAGAGTATGTTGTGATGTATTTTAAAGTGACCCTTAATTATATTAAAGGGAAAAAGTCTTTAGTTTGAACAGATCCAGATAATCAGAATGGAAGTGCAAGTATAAGAGAAACCTAAAAAAAAGGTCGGYCAAAAACCTGCTTCATTTTGCCAATGTAAAGTTATCCTGTAGAAGAATAGAAGAAGCACACTCTACCCTATTTGGGCTGGAGGAAGGAGAAGGGTGACACTAACTGCTCTCAGGCACTGACCAGGTTTCTCCACCTTAAAAAGGACTATGGGAATTGTAGATTGCCAGGTGCCACACGAGGGGGACACATACTGGAGCAAGCACAGACCCCCCCRTCTCAGCCCTGCGTATCTCACAAGGACTTCTTGGCATGAGGAACAACGTAGGTACCTCGGTCTTAGAAGAACCAGACCAAAAGAGCAACAGCTCTGGAGCCATCGTCTATCTTTGCTGTCGTCATGCCTGTTACAGCATCAGTCCCGCTTTAGGGGGAGGACTGGATCCCATGACCTCCTGAGGTCCCTTCCACCCTAAATTACTCCACGATCTTAGCTCTGCTTAACCACCAGAAGAATTCTGCTGAAAATCACTACTCTAATTCTTTTCTTCAGAAAAGCATACTTACCCTCATTTACTGCAACCGGAATTTTAATCACTTTATATAACATAAAGAAGGATCAGCTGACTTTAATTTCTTTCCTCARTCCCACTGGATCCACTTTACCTCAGGGGGCAGAGCTGTGGTGCTGCTCCAGGAGGCCAGCACATACTCTGCTCCATCCTGCATCTGACGCCTGCCGTCTCCACACAGGCAGCATGAGACTCCACCCTTCCTTGTCCGCGATGGTGAACTCTTGAATGGCTTGAGATAGCCCACGAAACCATGCCATTCGACAATCTGAAAGTCAGGTAACTTTGTTTCTTCATTATGCTGAAGGCTTTCATTTCCATGGCTCTTGAAAAACTGGAAAATTTCAGCAAACTAAAATGAAACACCTTAATTTTGAAGAATTTGAAATGAACCTGAAGCAATAGAGAGGCACCAGGGACGGCTGGGAAGAACTGTTGCGGGCTCTACTCCTGCATACTTATATATTGCTTAGGGCAGGCAACACATCAGAACATCCTATTGATAACATGAAGGTTAAAAAACAAACAAACAAAACAAAAAAGCTCTCCAGTCTCCACTGACTAGGCGTAAGCACACCACAGCGTGAATGTGTTCATAAGCAAAGACAAAATCCTGCTCCTAATTAACTACAGAGCCACTGTTGCTGGCTTGGTAATATTGCGCTGACTTCTCAAAAAAACAAAAAAACAATCAAACATAAATCTCCACCCTTCTTAACTCCGCGCTCCCATAATTAATCCCAGCCAAGTTCCTGGGGTTTACACCAGAACCTGTGGCCATCGTATTTCATTTTCTGTACTCTCACTGGCTATGCAAGAAGAATAGGATGTGCCTCTCTGCCTTCAGGCACTTCGGTTGCATTCCAAAAGCTGCATCTTTACAGCAGAGCTCACAAACAACACTGCTATTGCTAACTCACGTATCTAAAGGCTTTTTTTTTTTTTTTTTTTTTTTTTTAGCCTTCTACTGCATTAGTAGCCATAAACCATACATATAAGTGGTTTAGACTGAAAAGGTATGATGGAAATAAATTATTTACTTTATTCCTGTCTGTTTTCGTGCTCAATTTTGTCCTTATCTAATGTTTTTTTTTTTTTTTTTTTTTTAGCCTGCTGGATGGATGCACAGGGTTTATTTTCTATACACCACTGCACCTCACTGCTTACTTTATCAATAACACACATTTGAATCTAACAATTTAAAGCATAGTATTACAGCTGTGTTTGTTTTATTCAGTTGTTGCTTAACACAAAACGTTCTGGCATTTTAAGTCATATCCCACTAAGATAAACAACTAACATATGTCATGAATTCCAGCAGAAATGATTCCCAAGTGGTTCTGCAGCAAGGTTTTAACCAAGTGTATTAAAAGCTCTGTTAAATTGTTTGCTGGCAATTTTAAATACACATTTCCCAGTCATCCATAAGGAATCAAGGACAGGTGTGAGGGAATCTGTTCAGCTATCTCATCTCTGCAGCAGTTTACTGTTTTTCTTCCTCTTGTATGTAACTAATTGGACTGAAAGTTTCTATGAACGTTCCACAAACACAGAGCTGTGGAATATCATTCCTGAAAGGAATCGGAATGACAGCGCCTATTCTGCTCCTTGCAAAGCCTGGGCCTCCTGCCGTGGGCATGTTCTTAGAGCAGTTACAACACTGAAGTGTTATTTGGCCCAGCCAACTCTGAGAGATAGCTAAAGAGATTAATGTACTTAACCAAATTTTGCTCTTATTAATGAGATCAGTTATGAATGCAACATTGTCGCTATACATCACAGCTAGCAAAGCCCTAACGAAAGCACAGAATTACCATGTCATATTCACAACTTTTTCCCTAAGTCATTTCCCGGTGGTGGTGTTTTTTAGCTTTGTGCAATACTACACTTCTTATACTTGATGCATCTGGTGTAATATAACTGACTGGATTTTCAATGAGGCCAGAAAGGCATGATTGATCACAGCTTCAGAGGTCCCTGATTAAAATGAAGTTTTAAAAAAGTTTAAGAATTTAATTCAATTTTTAGCAAAGTCTGCTGAAGCACATACCCTAAAYCAAACAGTAAGAATCTGTCAGGACAACCCTGGAATCCATCCAAAAGTTGAATCAGCATAAGGAACTAACAGTGCAACCTAGATCCTCCTTCTCAAGCTTCCTGACTACCCCAGCATCTCAGAATCTTTCAGCTGTGGTGCTCCTACMTTACCCAAAACACAGGAGATGAGCGGGAAGTACCAAACACACTAAGGAAGTTTTATAGACGGAATGAATCTAACTGCTGCTTTAAACATATCACTAAYGAAGAAGTAAGGGTTACTTTCGGAACACCCCAGCTCTAACAGGAAGAGCTGGTGACAGAGGAATACAAAGGTCGCGTACGGATCAGGGCACTCTGACTGCTGCACTGGGATCTCTGTGACCTGAACCGGTTCCTCCCCCTGTTGCTCTTTGTGGCTATCACACCATTAGGTTCATCTCTCTCTGTGAGTTAATTGCTTTTAACACTAAACAGCTGAGCTGGGAGGCTACTGGGGAAGCAATGTGCCAACAGAGTAGGATGAAGGGTTCTGGACTCCATTAGTTTTCAAACCCTGGTGCGTTCTTGTTGGCTGATGTCATACATCCTCATGGAATCCTCATCATCCGTGCGCACTGCAGGAATGAATCTCATCACTCAGGCTTTCAACAGCCAACACTTTCTAGATAGCTAGTCCAAAATCTCTGAGTGGAAATAACATCTAGGCTTCATCAACTAAGCTAACACCTCTGCTTTCCTAACACTCTCCAGTTGCATGGAGCTCCCTTGAAATTATGTCTTGCTTGGATATCTATGGGATCACGTTTCTGGATGATAAGTGTCTCTCTACTATTTCCCAACATATGTTTCAGCAAAGGCTGTTAACAGATATTTCAATAAATTTGACCTTACAGTAATTTCAAAAGAAAAAAAAAAGGGAAAGGAAAGGGGGGGAAGGGGGGAAAAGGGGAGAAGCATTTTGAACCAAGACACTGTTAATATTTCACCTGTCTGAAAAAGTGCATTTTCTTAAAAGTTATACTTAGAGCAAGAAGATCTCTTTTTTCTAGAGAATCTTCACCTTCAGTTTCACTTGTTTACAGAAGTTACACAGTATTCATCTACCACTACTGTAACAGACCTGAAAACCACAACTTAAACTTCATTCTGAATTTTTAGGCAGTTGTTAAACTACTTTGAATCTTGTCTYATTGGAAATGCTGGTGAGAAATGAGCACAGATTCAAGCCTATGATCAAAAATAAGCAAGCTATATTCTTATCAATGTATCTTCATAGCAGAAAAGTGCCTAAGGTACAGAACCTTAAACAAATAGGCTGCTTTATTATAATTAGCACAGGTTAGAGATATGTGAATGACAACCAAGGATCTGCAAATAATCTTTTGTCATAATTTTACCAGAGTGCTGAGAATGATGTCATAGGAAAGAGACTGAGACTGTACACAGACGTTTATACATTTGCTACGGCATCATCTTAATTTGTCCCTTCCCCTATTTTGGAGGAAATCACAGAGAAATTCTGYGGGAAATCAGAGAAATTTAAATATTTTCTGGTGAGCTTTTCTTTTGGGACCGTCTCCTCTGCTCCAGTATCCAGGAAATGTTCTTGTTCTTTATTTATTGAGTGCTCATCACCATGGTTTCTGAGCACAATGAAGCTCTATCGCCCTTAATACATCTGCGTTTCTGAGAACGCMGGGACTCTGGGGAATTGCATGGGGCCGACACAAAGGAACCAATTGTTCCAGGGCTCTGGAGTCAGATGGATATGACTTTCCTTTTAGACAGAGAGGAAGCAAGCAGGAAAAGTTGCTATTGTGATCTGTATATAAAAAGCCCTACTGTATCATCAGCACCCTTACGTAAGGAGGGGATAGCAGACTAGTATGAAATACAGAGCTAGGAGGACCCGCTAGCTCTGCACGGGACGGCCCCAGCAGACACACGCTCGGAGAACGGAGTGCTTCTCACGCCAGCAGTAACCTGGAGGCTTCTCCTCCTGCGAGACAGAAGGAAACAGGGAAACAAAATCCATGCTTTTCTTCTGTTATCTGATGGCTGATTGCAGCCAAAACCATTTTAAAATAACAAAGCAAATACTAACAACAGCACTCTGAATGAGAAAAGGTTGAAAGACTGAACCTGTCTGGTTAGCATATTATTTTCAAAGCTCCAGGTAAAAGCAGGAATCTAGACAAACTTCTGCTATCCCAGTGAAAGGAATTTAATTTTCATTTCAATAAAAACCATTTATAGCACTAAAACCAGTGAGTCCTCAAGGACTTTCTTCAGTAGTAAGGAYTGCCAAAGTAGTAGGAACCAAACTGTTGTCAACTTAAGGGCAGCCATCTGCTCAGCCTCTTTCCAGCTGCCATGCTCCAAATCAAAGAATGGATAACAATCATCTATGTTTCTCACCAAGCTCAATATGAAAAAATCCAGGAAAGAAAAAAAACCCAAGCCAAAAAACCAAAAACCAGGAAAGCAGCACTGCAGGGATCTAACTGGGAACAGAGATGAAAGTAGGAGAAAAAGAAACTTTTTTTTTTTTTAACAATGTTTTTTAAAGAGTCCTATTGACATCTGCTTTGTAAATGTTCTGTCATTATTTATAGCCTCAAGAGCACAGAACTGTCTCTGCAGTTACAACCATGCTACCCCCATATTTTGGCTTTGTTAGCAAAGACCCAGCAGCACTTTTACAGTTGCCCTGGGAATAGAGATCTAACATTTCATACACAGTTCATTTAAAAGTGGACTAATTTAACATTCTTGATGGTTCCTTTTAGCACAACTGTTGCTAATTACCAGCTCCAGAATGATTTGTTAATCTGGGAGCTAAAGTGGTTCCACAGCAGCATAAATACACCAAGACAAAAAGGAGGGACAGAACAGAAAGGCAYTGGAGAGGGTCAAGTTTTAGTGAACTAAAACAGGTTATGTGACAAGTGGAGCTGGTAACAMACAGTATAAAGCACATCATAAATTGGATCTGTAAGGAGAATAATTCTATTCCTTAAAAAGTGGAAAAAATAGACACACTTTTCAAAGCTGCRCAAATGTTGGTTTTGGGGACATGTACAGGAAGCTGGCTTGAAACATGATATATGTTCCTCAGGATCGGGGAGGCATTAATCTCTGTTTGCTTCTCTTTGCCCGTGGCAGAGCAACCCTTTTCACAGCAGCACTGGGAGCCRCCTCAGGCGCGAAGAGGTGAGCGGTGTCCGTGCAGGAACCTTATCCCAGGACACGACCTTGGCTTCACAGAATCATAGAATCAGTAAGGTTGGAAGGGACCTCTGGAGATCATCTAGTCCAACTCCCCTGCTCAGGCAGGGTCACCTACAGCATGGTAGACAGGGTT
>NW_028185317.1:1376045-1442794 GCF_003343005.1 Rhea americana | reverse complement strand
AAATTACCTGTTTTTCTCCAAGCTAGTTTGGCAAGTGCTTACAAACTGTCCCACTAACATCATTAGGAAAATGACCTGTCACTATGGCAATTTTGCACATCATCTTCACCTTAAGGGATCAAAAACCTAATTTACAAAAAGATATACAGCTGCTGGGAATGTGCTGCATTTCTGGAACAATTTTGACTTTATTACATACAAGGAACATAAAGCAAATTTGGGAAAGGACTGCAAGTTGTTGAAGCATTACTGAAGAATTACAAGTTTTCATTTGGCAGCAGAGATGACAAGAATAGCAGTCTTCAGTCTGCTGACTTTCAGCAACTATTTCTCACAATAATATAAATCTCAGCGTATCTGCCACTATAAAACCAGTAGTTAGGCAGCCTAACAGACTACACTGATTCTATCAAACATCAGCCTGAAGCACTAAACTTAAACAGTTCACACACAGTGGAAAGTTGCTACTTACAGAAGTTACTTGCAAAGATACTGGAATAGATTTCAAGGAGTCAATGCAAAAGRATTTGGAACCTGACTGCAAGTCGTCTGAGTAGCAGCCTTAAATTGCTTCTAAAAATGACAGACCACATTTAGCTGGAATCACTCAGTGAGTGTGTACCAAATGCATCATACTTGTCAACATTTTGGGGAGGAAGAATCCTGGAAGCTTCATGAAGCTATTTCTTGGAGCACAGCTGCAGTGAAACATTTTCCACTCTGAAACTGTGATGCTTTCAGGGAACATGGGAAACTCATGAAGCCAGGAAAGCTGAAGAGGAAAACTAATGATAACTAGGAAGATTGTAATTGCAGATACGTCTTGACACGCTTAGTGAGAATGAGGCCATACACAGACCACTATTTATGTCTTTCTCTTGCTCACATCCTAGATGATGTCACATGAAAGGCAAGTCGTCTTCTTGCCTTCAAAAAGCGCCAACGCAAATTTTAACAAAGGCACATTCACAATAAATGGGCACATTCATTCAGCTGATAAGCAGTTCGAATTCCACTGGTTGAACTTATTGGTGGGCTGACTGTTCAATAAGCTTCTTTAATTATTTTAAATTTGTTCTAATGCATCTGTTACTCCAAATTCTGTTCTTTTTAAATACCAGCTTCTGCTGTTAGAGAAAAATCATCAATGGTAGCAAGTTTCATTTAAAGACACAAAGAAAATGCAGTCACCAAATGCTGAACAAGAGATGCTTCCAAATGTGGTTTCAAATCAAGGTGAGTGACCTGTAATATGAACTCCTGTACACCTTCCTGGCGTCTCCTTTGCTCACATCTCTGCCTGTTTCTGGGTCTCCAAGGAGATTCTTTTAACTCTCATTCTTTTAGATACTTGTTCCTACTCATTTCTAACTATGTCTCATCCCTCCTCAAACTCCATCCACTGCTGCTCTGTTTCGGCAGGCTCTTGCAGAGGACGTTCAGGAACTCCATTGAGTTTCTCAACCAATACCTGGTTACTTTAACTAAATAGGATTTTCKTGACTTCTCAGTAGTAAAACCTTTTGAACTAGTCCATGGCAACTCAATCTCCTCTTCTTCTCCATATAGAAATGGATCTGCGTTTTTCTGCAGTAAGAAAGCTAGCAAGCTCTTTCAAGGGCTTTATAGAGAAAGCAATCTTTGCATCTTAATTTCAGAATTAGAGAATTATGAAAAGACAACATTTGAAATTCAATTATTAATGTCAAAAATAGGCAGGATCTGGTTGGGGGGAGTGGCTGAAGGTGAAGATACAGATTTAACTATTTTGGCATTTATTATTTATGTTCTCAGCAAGAGTTGGGGGTGTTTCTGGCACAATACATCACCCTAAGTTATGTTTTCCCTAAAGATTTTGGCTCTTAGAAGAATATAAGGGTGACATTATAAGACCTCAAGCATGATATATAATTTGGGCAATGCTCATTTTCAGTTTTAAAACACACTTCAAACCTTCAAGAGTTTCAGAGAACAACTGCTGTATGATGAATCAAGCTTTTGGAATCCAGAGTACAACTGCTGGAGAACACAGAAGAATGACAGTGTCAAAAGTGTTGTACACAATCAGCAGTTCAAAGGATGTGCCCCTGTTGTCTACTTCCAGTTCCCTATACATACAGTGCTCTTGGAGCTCATAACCTTGCTGCATGAGCAACTTTAAAACCAGAGTAAATTGAGCTTCACACCACTATGCTTCACACATCACGAATGACAGCAATGCTGACCCTTCCCTGCTTCTTCAAGTATATGGTTTTCTATCTCCAGTTTTCCTGGACTGTGTCATGTGTATCTTAGCCATGTGCCAGACTTCAGGACACCTATGGAGGGTGCTTGCTGGCAGAGCATGAACCATCCCCAACTTTCCTATAGATTTCCTATAGTTTCTGCACTATGAAGCCATAAATAACCCACAAAGCCTGGCACCTGCTTCCACTACCTTTTTTTTTCTGTACCAGGTCAGCCCTTATGGAATCACCTGAAGCAGCCTCCATCTCCCAGACATTTCCAGATTGTAAAGTACTAACTCATGCTTAAAAACCAACCAACCAAACAGAAAAACCCAAATCCCACCTATCAGACAGTAACAAAGTTCATTTACAACTGCATTATGACACATCCCATCAAGGACTGGACGATGCAGCTGTCTACCCAGGGAAGGAGTGTTGCCACACATCAAGTCTAACTGATTGCAAGGTCTGAAACAGAGAGACCAGACACAAGAAGTCATTTGGCATCTGAACGTTCGGGAACAGGAGATTTGAAGGACAACACTGTCACCAAGGGACAGTCACAGCACAAGGGAAGCAGCAGCTGATGCCCTGAGGACCAAGTACAGAATCTCCTTCTGTGCCATGACACCAGAGAGGTCTAGCAGTCATCCAACACCTATGCCTCCAAGGAAGCCCCAAATGCCTGTGGTTTGAGTCACAGATTCTCATATTTATAGTTATCATATCACAGATAAGTATTTCACATTTTTTGGTATTTTTCCACTCTCTTAATACAAGTTCTATCTTATTTCCCTTAATATGGGCTTTGAAATCATCTGTTACCCTCCACTGCACTGAGAAGGCCAATTACATTGTGGTTGCCATTTTGTAATGCAGATGTGTTCACAGCAGATTTTAAAAACTCCTTAGAAAAGCTACTTATTTTATTGTAGAAATTAGCACTACTGGAACTAATAATTTGGAAGGCAATCAAAGTTAGAAAGAAGCTATTATAAGGCACAGATGTCACTATTCTTCCCCCACATACATAATTCTGCATATAACCACGATCTGGAAAAATGCCAGTCTTCTGCTTGTTTGTGAAAAGACAGCAAGTGCAGCAGCAACAAGTAAAGCTAGAGACTCACCATCAGGCCCTTCGCTACTTTTACTCCTTTTGTTTCGACGGGCGCGTCTACCTTCTTCTCCAACGTGCAACTTTTCTTCAGGATGAAAGAAGTTCAGCAAGGCCAGCTGAAAGAACAAGAACAAGTTTAAGCATCCTTGGAAGGAAACTGGCTTAGCTGTGTATCCTGGAGAGCAGAGTCCAAACGCAACAACTTCTGTTAAATGGAGAGTGAAAGAGAAAGAGTGAAAGATGAACGGAAAGCTAGAGAGCCCTTTAGGAATGCCTCATTCATCCCAACTGGAACTGCAAGATGTTTTGCTATATATAAAATAAGTAGCTCATCATAAACGAGTTGTGATAGTCTCCAGAGGACTTCTGTTTGTAACCAGCACGTGCCTATCTGTGGTGCAAAGACCAAGGAAGAAGAAACAAGAACTTGTGAGCTCTAACGTCAATTCTCTAGAACCAACACTATTCGGCCAACTTAAAATGAGGGAATTAATCATGCTCTCCGCTGCAAGCAGGTTATGGTGAATAATAAGGTCCCTGTTTGAACACACCCCAAAGAGCTAAAGCCAGATAAAGCAGTCTCCAACTGCTCCTTGACAGGACAGTATCAAGACCATTTTGGCACATGAATTTCTTTCCAACAGCCAGAACTATAATTTGCTGTACAGAGGCTATTAACTCTTTACCCACGTGCTAAAGCCAGTGTAAAACCTCAGAAAGACGAAGACAGCTCGCTGCAGAGGAACGCACGACTGTCCCGGGGTCGTTCACTCCTCAGCCCCCATCTGCCCCAACGGAAGCCCTCAGCACGGCTCTGCGCCTGCCGCCTCGCGGCCGCAGCAGCTGCTGCCAAACTATTTCCTCTGCTGACACTGKTCTTCTGGCTTAAGAGCGGCACATTCCTGCTTCTTACTGAAGAACTGCTGCATTTTGCATTAGTAACTTCATTCCAGTTTGGCTTTGGAGCTCATACAAGCCCTGATACGCTACTGCACATTCWTGTTTTTTAAAGAAGATAGAGAAAAAGGTTTCTTGGTCCAAGATCCAAGTGGCTTCTATTCAACCCCACCTGTCTGCAGGTAGGTCTGAACTTAATAAAACTCTTGTCCTCTGGCTCCTGGCTGCAACACCACCATGCTACCAAAGGAAGCAAAATCAGGCCCCATGAACCACTCAAGGGCAGCCTGGGACCTGACGGGGCTCCCTGCACCACCTGAACGCAATCACAGTAACGGACCACATCAAAAAAGCAATGGCAAGTGAAAGCAGGCGCTCACCAACCTAAGGGAGGACTACAGTGCCAGATGGGAAACAACCGCACGCTCTCATTTACACTCAAAGAAACAACATAATTAAGTTTTCTTAGTAAACTGAGAAAACAAACCAAGGTCCTTGCCACGTTTTGTAGCATCATGCATCCTAACGCGCTAACCGAGACAACGCAACAGCGCGAGCGGAAGCTGGTGCCACTGTGGGTGCTGAGGGTATCTTCTGGGTAACGACGCAGGAGGACTGATGAGCAAAAAGACTGAAAGTTTTTTTAAACTTAAATCAAATTGAAACACTGCCCACCTAGTCTGAGAAACATTAYAACTGAGGTTAAAATTTCAACGATATAATCAGCACTACTTTTGAGCGCCATTCTTGCTTGGCTATCTTATTTGAACTTTACAAAACATGCATAAATAAAAGCGCTGAAAATTACATGTTTGTGGAAACAGCATGTTAAAATGTGCAGTTTCACTCAAAAAAAAAATCCTACTAACCTCAATGAAGTGACATGAGCTACTTCTGGCACTAGTGYTAAAAATGAAATCTTTCATTTTAAGAAGATTTTGTAATGGCACACATTTCACAATACATACAKATTTCATTTTATTATTATTATGAATGCATTACTACAGTATCTAAAATTCTGAAATGCAGCAGCTGAAATCAAGCTCATTCAAGCCTAAAAATCATCCAAGCCATCCAAGTCTAAACATGCTGCTATGGACAAGGCTGCAAATATCCCTTGCATGTTTTAGAAGCACAAATGCCTTTGGCTTCAAACAACTTTTGCTGAAACATGGTTGCTTTTTTAATTGTGGAAACTCAACACAGAACAGTAAACATGGAGGGTTGCAAAGTRTTTTGGGGACTATCTCATTTTCTACGAATCTGCATCTGATTAAYGGTCAGGACAATCTCCTTGCGCATCTGTTTTTGACCACTGCTGGAAGCGGATGAGGAGGCTACTGAAAGGTCTCGCTCGGCCCAGCGCCGCCACTCTCGTGAGCGAGCACTTCACCGTGTTGTCAGCCCAGTGCGGCGAGACTCTCCTGYCCCTGCGAGAGCTCGAGTCCACGCCAGCCACGAGGACGTCGGCCTGCCGCCCCCCTCAGCCCTCCAAAGACTCGTTCCCCGTTACGAACGACGTTTTCCTTCCCGTTTGCGTTCAGAGCTGACGRCGCGTGTTTGCTGCAAAGGCAGTCAGAACAAACGCCGCAGCATTTTTTCTTCCCCATGAGACCACTCGACTGCAAACTATTTTTGAGGGATTTGTTYGGCAGCGTTTTGCACAGGCCAGTGAACCTGACTGCTCCCGGTGTGCTCACGCAAAGTAATGGCCCAGCCYGAGGACTTTCATCTTTTCTAGGGCTGAGTTACCACTCAATCCTTTTACCACAGTTTTCAGGGACCACTTACGGATGACAGGATAATTTCAAAAATATTTATGTACGCTGAACTGTCATTTTAAGCGTTGGGAGGTGACAGAAGGAAACTAAATATCCCATTAGAATAACTCATGCTGTGTCTCTTTTTAAAGGTAGATAAATGTGCTAAAGATTAATTGTTGGGAATAAGGAATCATATTTTAGACTATACCTATCTAGCTATGAACTCTCAATGGTAAAAGACTATCGGATAGCTTCAATATTACTTTATGGGCAGGGGAAAAAAAAAAGCATCAGCAATATTCAGTCTCATATACTTCTGGCATATTCCTGGTAAAATTCAGACTGTCAGGACCTGGAGACACAGAGAAATTTGAGCATCACTTGCCACTGGATAACCAAGGACTGAGCCCTGATATTTTTTATAAACTGTATTTTCTTTTACTTAATTTGTTCCCAGAACTCTTTATTACCAACATGAAGAATATTTTTTATAATTACTTGGTAATGTTCTTCATGTATTGTTCCAGTTACCTTAAAAATTCCCCTCAAACAATGGAAAAAGCAACTTAAAATGAAAGTGAGAAATTACAGAGCATGTTAACTTAGTGCTCTTCCTTTGGAAGAGACGTGAACTGACAAAGCATAGGAGTAAGAAAGGTGAAMACACATATTGCATATTGCACAGCACATTAGAGCAGTAACAAGAGTATTCTCAACAGTCCAAAACAATAGGTACATTCTTCAAAAGTGTCATTGGGTTCTTCTAGGAAAATGTGACATCAGTCCAACGCCTGAGCTGGCACTTGCCTGCTAAGCCCTGGTCACCGAGCTCGTACCCTGCTCGYGGCTCACCAGCGGACGTCCCAGACGCTGCCCCTCACCTTGCTCGTCCCCCCAGCGACCTCCCGCTCGCAGAGCTGCTGTCCTGGCCCACCACCGCACCAGAAGGAGACTGCACGTCTGCAAAGCTGCAGAGACCTGATTTTCACCACGTCTGTGTTTGCAGAGCTAGAGACTACGTCTGAGGAGCCCAACAAGCACGTACCTGTTTCCAGAAAAGCAGCATTTGCTCCCACATAATTAAGAGATAGCTATACAAAAGTTTGGAACAATCACTCCCTCCAATCTAAAGCCCTCAAATTACATTAATTTTAGAAACATCACGTAAATCTATTATGACTCTGTACTTTTAATCAAGAAAACAAAATCACTGGAGGATGCTTAAAAGGTCAGAAAGTGAAAAGAGAAGTAATCCCAGGAGAAAACATGCCTTAAAGTAACGTGTAAAACAATAGCAAAAGCATGCCTTACCAGAAAGAATCAGTTATACCTTGGTTTCGCTCAGCAAAATAAAGAAAAACAAAGGTCTGCATACAAAAGCACTTATTTTCTTTGCAGCAACATGCCGAATCCTCTCTGGAAATGCTGAACAATAATGCTCTGGAATGTCAAGGGAACACAACAGGAATTAACAAAATAATGTAGCCTGCAGTTACTCMGAAACTAATCTGTTTGGTAAAGAATGACATTCCACAGTTTACAGAAGTGAGACTAAAGACACTTCACATTTTTTTTTTCTTAAAAAGTACCATAAAATAGGAAACTTTCTTCAGGATACRAAACCTGGATGTATCATGGAGTTATCACTGGATATGCAAACTATGTGCAATAAAAAACAATGCTGTGATGCTAAAATAATTGTTACCATTTGAATATTTAATTGCATTCCTCTGCAAAWACCTTAAATAACATACATCCCTCAAAAATACAGTTTACAGGCAYGAAGATCCACTGGAAACTGAGGGAACGCATTTCAGAAGGCTCAAACAGTATGACAACAAGAAGTAAAAAAATACAACCCAACCTACGCAATTATGTGCAAATGGCAGAGTTTTCCTTAGSCAGGATGGTCTGTAGGATGAACGAGTATTTCTACCCAAACAGGAACAGATTTGGAAAAAGCTGACAASCTTCTGGGTGCACAAACCCTAGTCCTGAAGCTGCCTCACGCTCCTGCCCAAGCTCCACCAGTAGCAAGAGGCCCCCGGCCACGTCACTCTGGATGAGGCTAAGCGACTGCACGTGTACACAGTTTCTGTTTCCAAAAAGCATTAGCATGATGAGGCAAAAAAGCAGCTGAGAGATCAGTTTACAGGTTTATAGGATCCCCTTAAGACAAAAAAGAATACCACCTGCAGCCTGTTCTGGGTTCACTTTTCACTGCATTTTGGAATATACCTCCTACGTGTTCTTACAGCGTGACTCAAAGCATACTCATTATGTTAAAAACAAAAACCCACCCTGATCTGCATGCTGTATTTCTTAAAAGTTTGCTTTTAATTAATAATGAGAATGCTGGACTAGCCAGCTATAGATCTAATCAAAAAACTTCACACTCTCCTACAGCACAATATCTCAAAGCACCAGAGAACAAGCATGAAATCACCCTTTTACATTACTGTTTAATGTTATTGTTAAAGTCAAATTCCCTCATTCATTTGCAGTTTTCRAGATTATTAGCATGAGAAGACTAATAACCAAACTAAGCTCTTTAGAGACATTCTTTGCAAGTAATGCTGTTGCTTTTCTGGCACTCTGAAGTTCAGCATTGGAGTCTGTGGTTCAGCATAACAGCAAATTGAATATTAGCCCCACTGTCCTACAGCAGAAATACTCCTGCGGCATCACGTGGTGTAAAAATCCCAAGTAGATTGTTTATTTTCAAATAGACTAGAAAAGAAGTTCTGTGAGTAGCTTTATTAAAAAAAAAAAATCATTCAACGTATTTCAAGCCTTGCTTTTGTCATCTTACTCTTACAAAAACACAAGAGTAAACAATTCGCATTTCAGCATGATAAAACGTAACAAAAATTTACACAAGGAGTCTTGTTTGCAATACATGCCACAGTACTGAATGCAAAATTCTTGTAACATGATACATATCAGGAGATAAAACAAGGCCATTGAAATCTCATCTTACACCTCCAAATCTTCTCTTTTTAGCCCAACTCCTCTGCACACTTCCTTTCTAGGGCATTTGACATAGGTTACATTCRGTCCCCCCAAAATCTCCTCATGAGCTTATTTTCTGCATGAAAGCTCAGTGCCATCCACTCCTTCAAGACTGTCCATAACTCTTCCAAGCCCTATTGCTCCATCTCTCAYCACCCCCCGTCACGGTGCCCCGACGCCAGCCAGGCTGCTCTTTCTGCCAGCTATTCACATTGAAGCCTGAGGTCCCAAAGGCCCAAGACATCGGTTTTGAATTGATTGGAAAATCGCAATCCTCCCTCATTCTAATCTGCACATAGTGATCCTGACTGAGGCTTTTTGGACTCAATATAATCTTCAATTTATTTTTACTGTTTACCCCCAAAGCTGTAAGGTAAAGGCATTCTATTATCTCAGTTTTCTACCTAGAGAAATAAGGCATCAGAGATACTACACAGCTTAGCCAAAGCCGCATGGGAAGTCTGTGCTGGAGAGTAGCCTGGAACATCGCCTTCGGGCTGGGGTTGCAACAGCGGAGCCCTGTCTGCGCAATACTCAGGAGACCCTCTGCAACGAGGGCCACCTTATCAGAACAGACACAGCCTTGGTCTGAGAAGTGGAAAAGGAACTGGTCACCCAAGAGGGACCAGCACACTGCACCCGCTGCTGCTTCCGTGGAGAACTAACACCCTTCTTGGTAAATCCATGGCCATTAACAGAGCACAACCATTTTTAAGAAACAGATTTGAAATAGATGCATCTGAGCATTTCTATCCTTATGTTGAAAAGCCTTTCAACAGAGGGCTGTGCAATCATACTCTTCAAATATGGAGCCCAGTAAGTCATACTCTTGGGTCTTCTAGGCACTGCAGTAATTTAAAATTATTAGACAACAATAAAAGAGTAGGAAGTATATTTTCCTAAGCTTTAATTGGTATTTTAACTTTGTTATTCAGGAAAGCCACTGTATTTTTCAGCATAGATCATTAAACTGATTGCCAGTTTATCAATTCAATCCTTGTTACAAACTGACCAACTAATGAACTAATAGTCATTAGAGGCTAATGCAACTCTCACTTTYCTTCAGAACTGAACCATTACCAAAAATTTTACTCTTCATTCTTCTGTTTTATGGGCAGCATTTGTTAAAGAATGGGACAAGACCTTCGGGGAATACTGGCAGAGCAGTGCGCAATCCTGCCAGAAAAGGACGTGCACCCAGCTGCCTGGCCCCTCAGTCCCAGGCACTGCGAACCAGAGCCGTGGCAGAGCAGAAGGCCAATCCTTGTTCTTGGGCAACCCAGGCAGCACAATACCACCCTACAGCTCCTACGGGAAGGGAGGAGTTAGTCCAAGAGAAGGTCTGCAAGAGAAAAATTTCTTTATTAATGTAGAGAGTTCCTCCAGGGTAGAGGGCAGAGTAGGAAAAACAGATTAAAAGAGGCTGCTTTGGGGGGAAAGGATTTCCTCTCTGTGTGTATGGCCAACTTTACAACATTAAATAATCTGGAAGACTCCATCCTTCACATCTTTTCAAATAATTGCTGGATGCCCAAGCGTATCAATATTGTTTTTTTTTCAGAGAGGACTTTTTTCTCCCAAATTATCATCTCATCAGAAAATAATTTTTTAGCTAGAGCTTCTAATGGTAGTCCTAGATATACAGCAGTGGTTTTCTTTTCACACGCTAAAAAATCCCACAATTACAGCTACCATGCTTTCACTAGGAAAATTAATATCCTCTCAGAATGGAAGGAAACTAGCAAATAGCCTAAATATTTTAAAGACTCATGTAAAACCTCAGTAGTTAAACTGCTAACTCAAACTATTCCACCAAGTATCAGGCTGCTTTCCAGAAACCTTACCTTTAAAAGGAAGTGTTTTATTTGCCCCACCAAGACATAATATGTAGCTACTCCTGATTTCTACTGTTTTCCCATGGTATATTACAGATAGAAAATTTCAGAAATGCAGACAGTAAAGTCATTTAAAGCTGTACACTGATTAATAAAAAAGCCTCACAACTCCAACTGTCCAGCTCATGACACAGACTGTTACTGCACAGCATGAGGTGCCTCACAAAATATTCCAAACAGTACAGTACCATCTCACGACGGTTTCTCTCACCTAAACGCCTTGGATAGCTAATTCAGAAAACCAGCTTCTGTACAGCCCATGAATTTCGCTTATTTTAACACACAACGTACCAAAAATCTGTATTTCTACTACTAATTCACTTCTACTTTCAAACACAGTTGACCCTCCTCCATTAATGCCACACTCATATTGTAGTAGAGAGAAGAAAAARCAAGTATTTTCTGTGCAACTAAAACACTTAATCAGCTTTTTCTTCCACCAGAAACTGGAGTAGGCGTTCCCAGGCGGTTCAAATGAGAGCTTCAGATTAGCATGTGCTCTCTCCTTTCCATGTATTTTTTGTGTTAAACATATGCTACAGCAAAGACTCTTCACAGCGACCTGCTTTACATGTTTGAGGTTAAACACCAGCAATAGCAGCCCACTGGAGAGCAAGACAGAAAAAACACKTTCATAGTACCTGCTTTCAGCAGTCCTAAGCGAGAATAGCAACAGGATTCGGTCTTGCTGCTGACTTTGGAAGCAAGGGAAAGTCTTCTCCTGCAAAGCCTCTCTCTTGGCCTGGGGACACACAGTGTTTATTATCCCAGCTATGATTTTCTTCCATATCTCCAGCTACTGATGCACGATTTTAGCCCAGCTGGAGATTTTCAGTCATGCAAAAACCTCAATCACACTTTTTAAAACATGCACTATATAGACACAGCGAGGAGACAAAACTTCAGAGGCTAAAGTCAGAGCTGTAGACTACAGGCAAGACAAATGCAGTTCTGCAACATCTAGATCAAATAGCTTTAGAGAACAACTTCTTATGCAACTAATTTCAAAGTTTCCATGAGCAGCCACCTCTGGGCTGCGGGACAAAGTATCAGAGCTGTTAACACTCGTGCAGAAGGTCTCCTCCTTTCACCTGGAAATCGAGAGCGCTGACAGTGGTCATGGGGCTTTACAGCACGTGCAGATGGCTAGCCAAGGGTTTTGCTGGGGCACGTCCAAAACAGAAGTCAACTGCAACAGCACTAACTTCACTGAACAACTCTAAGAATGGTGACTTTTTCTGTACTTTTAAACAAAAGAATAGAAAATAAAGGTGTAAGCAAAGGGAACACCTGACTCATACCAAAGAGAACACTTGCTTTTTRCTTTCTGTGAACTCAGGGAACTTGAAGCAAATGCACTTAAACTTTGGAAAGTAGGAACATGGCAGCAGTAGCAAACATGAATTTCCTTTCCATGGAAGCTGAGAGGAAGAGTTTGTCTTCGGACAATGAAGGGTTCTGACGCATATTCAACACTGGCAGGGTAGCCCACGTAAAACCTTGACACAGATTTTCTCATACTTCTCTAGTCTTGTCAGTCTTCAGCAAGGTCTTGTATACAATTGCTGGATCTTCATACGAAATTGGCTTTCAGTATAAAACGGAATCAGTTACAGATTCTGAATTCCTCAGTTATACACACACACACACGTGTGCCGCTTTAACTAACTTTGAAAAAGCACCTGAGTACCTGAGACCTAAATTCAGTAACAAAGCAACATAATCTGAAGCCTAAAAGACTGTAGTTTGGTTTACAAGGCTGCTTGCTGAAATGCTTGTCTCAAAACACACTTCTGTGGAGCTGTTTTGGTATGTATTTTAGTTGACGACTCCTAAGCAAAAGCTTCATCCAGCATACTATGCTGTTAATGCTCAACTAGACACAAACCTGAGAGAATCATATGCTACATCTAATATAAAGCAATGGTTTAAATTTTCAATTTATACACCTGTTGGCATTGAAAGAGCTAAAAACACAACCCAGATGTTAGGTATAACAAGGTCAAAGTGAAGTTTAACACCATATACAAAGACATCTGCACTAAATATTTTAACGATAGCAAGACTAAGAGATTCCTGCTTGAGATTTCCATATCCTGGTACAATAGACCTGCCATAAGTTCTGGGAATATATTAGTTAAACTGTTGAAAAGTATCAGTATCAATTCAAGGTAGGCAGCCTAAATCAGTTCCTTTCACTTCTCAAGGAAATCAGACAGAGCTGTGAACCAGAGCCAGACAAAGATCTGCTGTTTATTACCACAAATTCTCAGTTTTTCACCTTTTAATCAGCCTTCATGGTCTTTTTCAATCTCATTTTCAGCCAGCAGGGCTACCTCCTCCCCCATATGTAGGTCACAGCTTCTTCTTTTACATACTCATGGTAATTTATTTCAGCATTCTATAGTTTCAAAGCATTTGTGCACTGCTATAAAGCACAGAGCATGCCTGCTTTGGAAGGRGATGGAGGGGAAACACTATAAGCTGAAATGTCTCTATTTTAGCCCTATTTTCTCCTTTTGTCTTTTCTTTTCTTTTTTTCTTTCCCCTCCCCATCTGTGTCTTTGCTCATGCCTTCTCACTGCCTGTACGTCCAGGACAGCATGAAATCAACACACGTACCTCCTTGCATGTAGCAAAGAGCGCAGACCTCCCTAAAGCAGTAATACCTCTAAAACATCCTGACATTAGGCATCAAGCCAACAAAGAGCTTCAGGGCGGGTGAAACTAGAGACTGGAGTCTCTCAAACCTGCAAAAGCTCATATCCAACCACAGCTATGTCTCCTCCTCAGGAGGAATTTTTCTTTTACYATGTTTGAAATCTTTTTTAAGAGCACCCCACACGTTCCACTAGCCATGACGGACAATGAGTTCCCGTGGCCCCCACAACTGAATACCATCACCAGTAACACACCAGAGAGAACAGAAGCTGCCATTTTCCTACCCCCTCACTAAAGCACACTTCTCTCCCACTTGATGGCCTCAATTTGCACCACCTTCAGATGTTTCTCCTAAGAGAACAAGCTCTGAAGCACCACTATCTCAGAGAGTTGAGCAGACAGGCTTCTTGAAAGAAYAACGAGTCATCTCTTTTCTGAAGCCATCTCTTCTTGCAAGAACTAACAAATCAGCAGAAGATGGTCAACTGCATCATGCTGTGGAGCATTCCAGTGAAGACATGGCTGCAGTACCCGAACAGACTACATTAAGTTTCTCTGGCATTTTTCCATTTATCTTTCAAAGTTCYACGTACATAAATCCATTACTTGAGCTGCTACTAGTTACAATGAAGTATGTATTTGGATTTTCTCATTAAGACGATCCCTGAAGTAAAAAATTACAGGACATTTGTCAAACTCTGAAAAGTCAAGAGTCTGAGGAACTGATGCTTTCTCTGCAAACTTAATTCTGGTCTCTGATAYCAGAGACCTGCCGCTACCCTCCTCCTCCCTAAATGAAACCTGCTGCTTTCTCTGTGAGACTCACGGCTCCAAACCAGCGCTCCTGCTCCCAGCCGCAGCGCCAGCCACGCAGCACAGGGGACGAAGGCGTAATCTCCGCTCGCYGCACCAGCCTGCGCTGTCATCCTGGGGAACCGACCATCCAGTCCAGTGGTCTGAAAGCTCCCTTCAGCCTCATCCTACGCGGCTGCGAGAGCCGCCCAGGGCACTTCGTGCAGCACCGCTAGCACACGGGGGAAGCTTGGCCACGGCTGCCGTTCCAGGGGGATCAGACGCCCGTGACACAGGCTTGCTTTCTTAGACCAGAATACGGGTGGGGATGGAAAGTCAGGTGTGTAACTCAGTTTGCCAGTGGTCAAAGTTTAAGGATTCTATTTGTGTTCTGTAAGATCCTGAACAGTTCATGGAAATACCAGATTCATATAACGATTCTATATTAACACTCCCCCCCCCCCCTTTTTTTTCCCCTCTCCCCTATTTATCCCAGATTAATAGAATTCTGAGAACTTTCAGCTCTAAACTGTTCAGGTAGAGAAAGCTTTTTTCTTTTTTTTAACATATATTTTTCCTTGCTCCACAAGGAAACAAACAAACAAACAAACAGACTTCCTGTTAGAGGGCACTTTATCTTCAGATCAGTTTGAAAGTCCATCTTCTAAAACCAGATTTTAAAATAAGCCTTTGACTTGCATTAATTTTTATGAGATTTCATTGGAAGGAGGAAAACGGAAGGGAAAGAGAGATAAAGAGGGATTCAAGCAGTCGAAATGAAACTCTACTACCATTTCAAAAACCAAAACAGGTCTCCTGTAAATATAATGTCCATTAAATAATGGATCCACTATATTTATATACACACACACACACACACACACACACATATATATATATATATATATATATAACTGCTACGGCACAGTAAGCAAGGAATAATCTCAACCAAATTACTGCCTCTACGTTTAAAATAGTCTTCATATCGAAGTTTTCTCAATGAAAGGGCTAGAAAAACAAGAGTAAATTACAGATAGCAACACACTTGACTGATTTTCAACTGCTGATTCATATCCTGCAGCAGGGCATCACTGCTCATGTAGGTTAGAAAACGCCACTGCAGTATGTTTGGACCTGTCAAACAGCTCCTAGGTGGTGCAGAACGAGTACATTAGGCAGTTCACAACCTTGCACTTGAACTGGTTTTATAAAGCATTTTCATTAGACTATGACAGTTTTGATGCCAATTCCTGCAGCTGCAGGAACTCACTGTATTGTGATGGGAGACAGTTGCTGCCAATTTATTTCTATAAAATTGATCAATTCAAATAAATTATGCCTTGTTGTCTAATTAATCAGATCCGCTGATTAGTGTCGAAAGAGACTGATCTCACACAAATGTGATTCAGTGCTTTTAAAGCATTTGTTCCCTTTCAGGGCATGGCTACACAAACAAGTCACCGCAAGGTAGAGCAAGGGTGGATTTAGAGCATGTTGATGACACTGCTCTAACAGCCAACATGCGTGCTCCTACCATGCAGAGATTACAAAAGAGCTTATCGCTTAATGAAAGCGCTCACTGACGCTGTGCAAACTAGACTCTTCAGATTTTCAGAAGCAAAATCTCAAGCGATTCAGCAATTCTCACACTGCACGGTGCATCATCTCAGGTTTGTATTACGCCTTACAAAGAACAGAGAAAAAACTAGCTTCCATCAAAAAGAAACAAGGGAGATGACCTGTTCCAAGCCRCTGAAGCCACCTGGTCTACTGGCTGCAGCTCCACCTGAGCTCATCATTTTRTACATAAACAGGACATAGCATGAGAACAGGGAGAAGGAGGGAATGTTCCCTTGTGTCTCCACTCTAGAAAACAGATAGAGCCAAGATAATCCTCAGCACATGGCACCTGGGAAACAAATTATTTTGTCTCTAGATAAATGTAATTCTTGCCAGAAACTGAAATTAAATTTCTGTTTATTTTCCTCCTAGTTTGGTTTCTCCTGGCTGCAGCAGCTCAACTGGCAGAAGACATTTCCTCTGGAAGCCTGCAGAGATGCCCTTGGACACCTCTCCCACACACCCCAAACAGCCTCAGCACATGCAGTTCATGCCAAAACCACAAGGCACAAGGGAAAAACAAAACCMAACAGCATTTTTCATATGGCTTCCTAAAGAAGTAAAGCTTTTGCTATCACGATCTCTTCTGTTGGTTGTGCCATCTCATCACCTCTCTAGAATCCATTGTCCTGATTTAGCCAGACAGGGAAAATGGTATRGCAAAAGCAAACAAACAAACAAAACCCGTAAACTCCCCTAAAATTTCAAGCTAATCAGCAGATACAACAGATAACGAAACGTAATGCTCCTGTCTTTGAGAGGAGAGCTGCAGTGCGCATACTCCAGCAGCCAACAGAGCACGAGAAACAGGAGCACCACTCGGACACGCCACTGCCCACACCGCCCCTGCCCAAAGCGGCACACAGCTACCAGCACGGCACGGCCCTGGGAGCGTGCGGGGCCTATTGGCAAGCACAAATTAAGAGTACAAGAGTACATTCATTTTCATTGCTCTCGGAGCAGCTTGCCTCCTTCAGTAACACTGGCAGCTCTACAAAGGCAAAGGCTTTCTGCTACGTCAGCAAGCCAAAGGGGCAGAAGCGAGTCCTCCTGATTGCACAACATGCACCCATGCTAGACCAGCACCCTGCCACTACAGATTTTGGGAGGTACTCGGCCCTTTAACATGCTACCTGTGCTGCAGAGGTTGACCACATGAGGGTTGTGGGTCAATCCATGGATTTCACAAGGTATCAGCATAAGAAAACAGCAGAAACCTGAGCTAATGAAAGCAGCTAATGGTTTCCAACTAATCTACAGTACATCCTAACATTTCTTACCTAGAGATGAAAATTCCAGAAAACTATCTGAGAATAACACAAACTCTAATTCATTCACACCTAGATATTCCATAAAATACCATCTCTCACATAGCTGGTCCTAAATATAAGCAATGCCACATCTTGCGGCTGGGCTTCAGCACTGCCAAACAACCCTGTTCCACTTGCTGGTGCTACCATACAGACTTAYGATCAGAAAAACAATCTCACTTTACTCTCCACATAAAAGCAAAATGACTGCTGGTAACCAAAAGAAAAATGCATCAAACCACCCAGTACTCTGTTCAGCAGTCAATCGAGTACGAATTCCAGCTCGATCAGTACTAGCAAGCACATTTTGAAGTTAAGCATTGTTTTTTTCGCAAAGGAACTTTGATTATGACATTCTGTCTTTGGTTATAAGCAAAACACAGTAACACAGGAAAGCACAGGTGCTATTATATACCTATATATAYAAACATATAAATATATATTGTATTGTATAGCCTTATTACACCCTCTGTGCAAGCCAAGCCTTTCTGTTTTAAACTTTGATGTGATGAAATAGAGAGCAYGTCTTTTAAACAGGCAAGATCAGCAACAGRAATGATGCTGCACAAAATAGCAGTCAGCACAACTTTTCATGAAATAAGGGTCCACTAGGTTGTCAGCCCAACCAGATGTTTCCATCTAGCGAGCCAGGCCAGATGGCGCACAGCTGTTTAAAATCTGTCTTCGTTAGTTCTGTATGATAACACTGGGGAAGTTGGTTACTTACGACTCTCTTCTCGCAGGTTTTTACTTTCCAAGACTGGAACAATCTGACTTTGTATTTGCCTTCTAGTCTGTCAAGATGGGTAAAAATATTCAGGTATTTAATTCTAAATTTGTATACGCTACTGCTGGCACTTTGGTAGTTATTTTCTCCATTATACAGATATGACAAACCAAGGCACAGCAAGATTAACTGACTTTTTGAAGCTTAAGAAAATAAGTCACACAAAATACGATTTCTTTCCACAAACCATTCTGTTCATTCCAAATACCTAAAAGCTTGTTTAATCATTCTAAGATTTGCAAGCTGGCCTTTAAGTCTTTCTGAAATACTGTTCATCCCAGTCTATTTTCAGTCATTTAAGGCTCAAAATTCAATTTTAAGTGCATGCATAACACAATGCAGCTATATTCCCTACTTGCTTCTCTGAAATGGACCCCACTGACTCTTTCACAAGAAAATATTGCCTGTCTTTTTCTTCAAASATTTGTTTTATCACTATCCTTTTCTTTCCTCCTACTGCCTTTTCTTTCTTGCTTAGTCTCTTCCTACACTCAGATACAATCTACATACTTTTCCCTCCCCAATAGTCTATRTACTTACTTGCAGTCTTTCCTTGTATTATTCTGTTACACAATCAATATTTCCCTCTTTGTGTGTACATGCGAACTGGTGAAACAGAAATACTCTTCCTCCGTTGTGTACATATTCCTCTGTGCATCTCCTTATTTTCCTGCCCAGTTTCCCCTACAAAGAACAAAACTGGAACAGGCGAGATGGTTTCATTTCCACATGCAAGGGCTGGGAACAAGCAGGCACACCAATTAAAAGTAGCCAGATTTACATGGCACCAAATCTTTTGGTAAACAGCAACAAGTTTGAACGGGGAAAAAAAAAAATCATAAAACAACCCTGATGTTAGCCAGTGTGAAAGGTGTCGCACAACGTTCTCAAGTTGGCACTGAGCCTATGGGGCAGGTGAGGGGGCACTCCCTGCCGAATCTGTGAAACAACCAGTGTTTTACAAATAACTGCAGGATGCTCCTGAGCAAGCAGGAGCCGCCCCGGTAGAGCAAGGTGCTGCTTTGACTGTTGGTTTCCCCACAGACACTTTCCACAGAACCATATGCTTCAACAAATTCACTTCAGTTCTTCCACAAAACAAAAGGAACTCTGAATAATGACCTAACTGCAATAGGGACAGCTCTTGCTAGCAATAAAAATTAACTTAGTCTATCAGAAGGGCCTGCTACCACTGGCTGGCAAACAGTTCAAAGCCAAAGCATCCAGGCATCTGCCCAAACTGCATGGTTGTACCCAAGCTCTCTYGTGAATGACTGCAGCGAGGCAGCAAGAGCAGACTGCATTGTACGCTACACTAAAATCAAAACCTCGGACTAGTGCCCTAGCCCAGTCTGCATCTTCACTGTTCAGAAGTCCTGAACACAGAAACCAGAAGGCCTGAGCTGGGTTTCAGACCTGCCAAGCCAGTAGGAGTGGGCAAGCACGCTGAGGAATGAATCAAAGTGGGATCTGCCGTGCCAGAAAGCTGTCACTGGTTGGTAGGACACGGGTGTGCGTGTGCACATGCATGCTATTTAGAGAGTGAGGCCACTGGAGAGCATCTCTGACACTTCTGCAGCCAGCACACGTTTCCTGAGGCGTGATCCTTCCCCTCTGCGACTCACAAGTGAATCTCCAAACATGCACCCTGGTAGGGCACCCAGACTGGAAGCCTCATCTGGACACTGCACACCCACTATTGATAGAAAACACTACTGTAGCAGAGAAAATAAGCAAGGGGAAACTAAACAAAAACCAAGACCAAACCAAACCTCCTGCAGTCAGGAGTCGCTGTTCCTCTGGGTGAGAAAAACTGAGCCCAAAGCCATTCGCAGTTCAAGACAAAATGTTGTTTAAAGATAGAATTTTGAAATTACTTCAAATGTCACCTCACATTAAAATGTGCCCATGGATGGGGACAAAAAAGCCTGAACAAGCAAACCCCGACCTCTGTGCAGCCATCCTGGCGCGGCTGCTGCCTGCCGAGGCACTGTCCTGGCAGCGAGGTGCGAGGACGGCGGGCAGCAGCAGGCTCTGCGGAAGCCCCCACAAGCATTTTCACTATTGAAACTGAAGGATGACAGAAACTTTTTCCCAAGAAAATGTATCAAATACCTCCTCACTGGAGTTTTCCAGTTTTGTTCCTCTTTTTTTTTTTTTTTTTTTTTTAAGCTGAAACTGGCTTTCTAAATCATCCTGGACAACCAGCCAGGAACTACCCACACAAACACACTTCAACTGGCCAGGTTTATTACAAATTAGCTGTACTCAAACCTCTTCTATTCTTCAGTAACCCACACACCAAGCTGCTAAGAACTGGCCTTCAAGGAAGGCACTCAGACAAGACGCGAAACCCAGGGCAGGTGACGGGCAGCCTGTGGCTAACGACCCGCACCACTGCGCTCCAGATCAGCGGCAGTGCTGGAAACCAGGAAAGCAAACCAAGTTTAGTAACACTGAGGAGAAAGAARTACAACTGACCAAGAAGGAGTTTTCATCAAAAAAAGATTGCTTCAGAGACAGAAACTGGGTTTGCCGTGCACGCTGAATTAGGCAGCGAGCTTCAGGGAACTCTTTCCGTGGGGCAGTCCTAACCGCAGGCTCAGCGCACAGCCTTCTGCCCTCCCTCGCTCCGCACGGCACACGCTTAGGCAGCCCTCGTTAGTGCGATACCTTCGTTCTCTTCATGCAAATTCACATTTTCTATTGCTCTCTCTTACTCTGTTAACAACTTATCTCGTACTCATTCTAACAAGCGTACGTTGTTCTGTTTTATCGTATCGCTATGAAAAAAAGCTCTTTAAATTAAATACAACTCTGGCTACATCTGCCACAATTACGCAGTCAAATTTCAGGTTACAAATATTACCCACTTAGCCCAAAAAAGTCCACAGCTAACAACCAGGACAGCAGAAACAAGTAACATTGTTTATTCCRTTTTCTCATTGCAAAGAGACCTTATTTAGGCAAGCATGTTAGAAACCCTGATTCAAAGATCTTAAGGTTCRAAAGGTAAATGATTTGTTTGTTTTTATTAACACAGATCTAACATGGAATATTCAAAAGGAAATTGAGATAATCTGTCTTGACTGCATTTTAATGTTTAGCTTTTCTTAGTACACAATTTTCCCTCTTATTCTTAAGGCCTAAAGTCACGTCTTAACAACGTTTGTGAACACTGAAGTATTTGACAAATAACATTTGATACCTGCAAGAAGTTTTCCTCAACTGCCTTGGAAAGCGGAGAGTACAGCAAACTGAACCCAGCTAAAAAGCATGAGGTTCCCAGACAACTTCACAGACAGGTCTCTTATCTAGCACGGTGGCAGATCGTGGCCGTAACAGTGGACAAACCTCCTTACGTTTCGGYGGCACTCCGGATTTGAACCTCTCCTCAGTGAATCAACCCAGTTCTAATGACTRAACTCAAACACAAAAGCTGTGCCTTGCACAACTACGAATCACAGCTGGACCACTAAGAAAATCTGGTGCCTCCACAAAATGTGGTCAAATGCCTGGTGGTTAGAGACCTCCTGATGTTTCTAAAGTTTTAGACATAATATTCAAAGTTCTCATAACTCTACTAAAAGTTTGCAACTCTTGTAAAGGTTTGTATTCACATTCAGTTCCATCCCTCCTTAGCTTTTCTTGCACATACAGAACAATTTGGTTTCTTATTAGCAGACCGAAGAACTGTTACTTTATGATAGGAAGCAAAGTTAACACTACCAGTGTGAGAAACAAGCTTCTTCTGTTAGATCTTATTGTCCTTATTAAAAAATAAATAAGGAAACAAGAAGCCGTAAAAAATAGAAATTAAAAAAAAAGTCTTATAAAATTAATTATTTAGAATCACCAAAACATTTAGATTATGTAAAGTTTTAGTAGCAGTAATACAYAGGATGCATATTTTTGGGAATAAAGTTCCTGTTCTGCCTATGTTACTGTAACCTGCAGGTTACCTTTTGTGAGCTATTTAGTACCTGGAAGTCAGGACAGCAGATGTCTGTTTTCTCAGTGTATTAAYTAACAGAATCCATTGACCTTTCATRGGATTTTTTTGATCAAAACATTTTCAAAAGCTGTATCTGTTATCAAGCAGACACATATGTCATCTCATGCAGAGCTTGAAAAGCTGTTTGCTATGGGTTCAGTARCACATATTGAAAGAGTGTATGTCACATTACTGGTTACTGTGCTTCCTATTAGTCTGAACGAGCCACTATTTTAGTAAAGTACCATTTTAATTATTAGAGATGACAACAGATATTTGTGAATCTAGGCGAATCTAATCAAATCTAATTAGAACTGATCTATTAAGATCAGTWTAAACAGTTAATATAATAAAAAGGAGAAATATGAACATCAAGCCAGTAACTTCTCAACTTTCAGGATATGCTTTGTTCTCCACTGCAAAGGCTCCTCTCGAAGGAGCAGGGAGGCGAAGGGTGCAGAAGGGCAGGCAGCTCGCTCACCTTTGGYGCAAGGTGTGCTGACCCCAGCTCTGGTCACAAGGGCATCTAGCTGCCCCAAGATCACAGCATGGAACTTGGTATGGTGCACATCATTCCTAAATGCTAGGGAAAGTGAGACCATCTACGACTGCTTCAGGCCACATCGCTGCCTTAGACTTCTTAATTCACGGAATCCCTGAATATTTCCACCCACATCTCTCAATTACACCRACTGGCAGATCTTCTGCAAGCCTCTCAGAGCCTTTAAGCATTCTCTGAGAGCTACAAAGAAACAACATCCTGCACTGCTGACAACAGGGATGTGCAGCTCACTACTGATTCCTCAGGTCCTTCTGCACGTGACCTGAGAAACAGCAAGCAGAGGAAAAGCCTGTCCTGAATTAGAAAACACTGACATTGGGGGGATTAGTTCTTCTCCAGTTGTAACAACTGTGAGATCCTGGGCAAGGTGGGAGTTTTGCCCCCCCCCCTTTTTTCAATTAAAGCATATTTATTATTCATGAGCAGCTGGAACATTCTGTCCACTCTCATTCTTGTCTTTCTGATGAATATCTTCCTCCCTAGAAGCACAATGAAATTCATCTTTCAAACACGCAGCTACTCAGAAAAGGCACTCAAGCACTGGACAAGGTAAATATTTATCTAGACTGAGGTTAATCCTTTTAAAGTATAACTGTGCTTTTTACCATGAACTCAATTGATGGAGCTTTGTTGACACCTGATTGTGTCAACAAAYGATTGTGAAGCTTAGCCAACATTTAATTTGAATCGCATCTCTGAGAAGCAAATGACCTACAACTGTCCTAGGAAAGAAGTGCTGCTCACTCAAGGACTGAAGCTGCAAGCTTTAACGTAAGGAAATTTCTTGATACTCAGGCATCAGAGCAATCCAAAATCGGAATGCAAAATAGATGCAGTTAGCCTTCCTTTCTGCRCCAAAACCAGGCTGAGTATAGTCTTTAGTCATCATACAGAATATTTCTATTAAACAAGCTGAGTTAGCCCTATAATCAAGTGTGTCAGTAGAGTGTGATGCTGAGATGTGGTGGTGATGAGAACGTTCACATACGGAGTAATACTGAGTTGCAGCTGCTTCTATCCCAAGAYGTTAGGATGAACAGATGGAAAAGCACTTACACTCCTTGCCACTGGATGAGATCGAATCTCATATGAGACCAGGCTGACATTTGCAGGGCTGCTGATATGAAAAGYGTACAGACAGCTCAAGGAAGCTATGGCTGCAGATTAACAGATACTGCAAAGAAGGAAAATTAGTTTCCCCAGGGGAGTCTTTTGRAAGAACAGAAGGAAAGGAAGAAGGCCAAGCAAGTTTCTATTAACTAYCTCCAAAGATCAGATGAGGTCAAATTCTTAACAGGTGAATACAAAATGACCCTAAAGGATCTCTAGCTTTGTGAGGACTTTGCAGGGTAGATYCCCAGGTAGGCTGGAGCTTCTTCACAAGTTGACAGTACTAAAATAGTATGGTGGAGGCAAAGAGGGGGAACTTCTGCAAAGCACCTTCTGATGGACTTGGAAGGAGGTGCTGCACCCTAGAAGGTGGATACTCATACCTCAAATAACAAAGAAGTCACAGAGGTATTACCAGACTCCTCACCCACCTAGGAAAGTCTGCAGTTCTTGTTACTTCCAACAGCACCACAGGAAGAGTACAAGGCAATCTGCTGTTAGAACAAGCGCACAGGATCAGTGAGCTACATCCCTTCCAAGCACAGTGGTTTTGATCTTAGCTTTACTGGCCAGCAACTTTTGCCTCCTTTTGAGATGTGTATGCTCTCTGTAATCCTCAGGACTGCTCAAACCACAGCCTACAGTTTCCCCTTTGCTTAGAATTCCTTCCATTGAATAAAAAGGGAATATCAAGGACTTTATAATACTAATACAAAATGAAGTGACCAGTACTAATGCCATATAACAGCCTACTAAAACAAACAAAATACATCCAGTGAGTTAGATATTATATTGTCTTAAACCACAAACATGAACTCAAATAATAGAATGGACGCATATATTGGACTAATTCATATATTCTTACCAGTACAAAACTATGCACAAACACTTACATATTTAATACCATCAATATTACATAGGAAAACGGTTTTGAATTCTCTCAAAGCGATGGTAAACAATCAACAGTTCTATGCAGGGGTATATAAAGCTTCAGCTCCTGGGTTAAATCTGTCCACAAATTAATGTAACATCATCTAGAAGGAAACCTACTAGAAACCTTGCACATTCCAAATGGTAGCAAAACCATCCAGGCCTCTGTTGGCTCCTGGTTAGCATTAACAACTTTAAGGCGCATGAAGAGCCATAATCTTTGACTAGAAGCTGTACCATCAGATGCCCTGCACACAAGACACTTTGAAGTGGTAAAGGTGCACTTTTGCCGGTCAGTTTGCTTTGCTCAGTGGGGAGGTTCTGCCCATGATGCTACAAAGCATGGCTCTGCAAATAGACTTGGACCTGAAATAGGAACATTTTGCCAGTACASTTACACTGGCAAGAGACCCTGAAGTATACATATGTGATCTCAGTTGCAGAAATTTAGAGAAATTAATGATCAGCCCCCTCATTACCAGATGCTCCCACACACCACTTGGAAGGGAGAGCAGAAAGCCACAACCTTGTGCAGTAAGGTCGGCATCTATGGGAGAAGAAATGGAAGCCTTCTTTCAAATATTAGAGTTGAGGGAAAAAGAAAAGAGAAAACGAGAAACAGTATCTAAAAAGGATGAAACGTGCAGCATCCCAGATGCACAAATGTAGAAATCCAAAATAACCTCAGCTAATTCAATTAAGAAACCAGTTCTGCTTCAACTGAAATTGTAAGTCACTCCACACCTCCTGAACTTGCCACCTTCTGTGATACGGTGTTTCTATTAACAAAAGAGAGTATGGATTTATAAAACAGCTGTTTTTGTGCAGACTTGATATCCATCTACATGTCCCAACACTTACTTGTTCTGCCTTAGTTTATCATTTCATCCACACGCCCTTAAGTGGCTCTTTGTCAAACACCTAAGTGTTGACATATCCTGTTCTGTAGAATTATGCAAAATGGAAAGCAACAAAAGGTCGGGCTGCACAAGTTTTTGTTGTTTAGCTACCAATCTAGCCAGGAGCAGTACTTGTAACTGCATTCATCAAAATAATTCCCTTATACATGCATTAGACAGAATATCAAATAAAAGTTAACAGCTTAAAGCACCATAATAATTAATAACTATTGCTCTTGCACTATGCAGAGATGTAGGACATGTACAGATTTTCACCCAGACCCTCTCAAATTAAATGTGCTCGACTTCAACAACTTTACAAAAAAAAGCAAACAATCATCACAGTTACCACACCCAGAGCACTGAACAACTGAGGGCAGGGAAAAGTGCAAGAAACCAGTGATAGAAGCTGTCAATTCCACTGCGTTTATGATTTACCTTCTTTACGTTAGCTTCTGGCACATCTCGTAATGCCTCACTTGCACTGCATTCAAACATAACCTAGTTCATCCATTTTCAGGCATCTTTTCTTAATACTAATTTAAGAGTCCATCTTTGAAGAGACATTAGTTACTAGCAAGCAGATTTCAAACCATGTTGWCTGTCTGGTACTTGGAGTACTTCTGCTGCCACAGACAGGATAACCAACAACTTCCCTCATCATACCCTGGGCAAGAACTCTATGAACTGGGGCGAAGAAAAGAGTACCAACAAAATCCCCAGCTGTAAGCYTGAGCAGACCAGAACACAAGATAAGCATCACCCATCCACACAGCCACATCCCACAGGAGTGCCACAAAGAGTCTCCATGGTCATGTCACACTGCCCTAAAGCCCTGCAGAGGCTGGGAAGTCTTGCTGATACAGAGCCAGCTATCTCTCAGGGCAAGATGGGAACAGGACATGCTGTCAGCACCATCTCAAGACTAGCGAAGGCTGAAGATCTGGGTACACATAAGCTTGGGTGGTGACAGATGGGCAGGACCTGCTTGGTCTTTCCAGTTATGGGCTACTAACACATCTAAGAGCCTTAGTTTATGCTTACCATGGAGCAGAATGGTAAACCCCACCAGGGCAGCCATGGTGGACTTGGAAACTACAGGCTGAGGATAGAGGTGCTGTTACTCTCTCCCAAAGACTTCCCAAAGCCTRGACTCTGTTCCTGCATGCAGACTGAGCATGACCCCCAGTTGATGTACCAAGCACTGGGGCAACAGAGCCCAAGGCAACCTCAGACAAACTGCTAAAAAAGCTCAGGACTGAAGAGCAAAGATTTGCAGATGGCCTATCTTTCAAAGGTAAGCTGTTTGATTAACTGCTATCTTCAAGAAAAGGACCTTCATGAAAGCACTTCCTATTAAGCTGGAAACACTGGAACAACAAAAGGAGCCTTCAAGCCTCTGCCTGCTCCTGAGACTCAGCATCAGTCCCTTGTAGCACTGTTATGCACAGGCTCCTCCTAACTTGCATGAGGTAGCAGAGATTTGTTATTTCTTAATATGACCAACAGAACATAGATATGTATTTAAACGAATCTTATACTCTGAATAACTCAGAAACAAAAGTTTAGTGCATTAAAGCAGTCAGAGAGAAGCAAGCAGCTTGGAAGTAGAACATGTCTGAGTTATGAATAATTGGTTAGTTAATACCCTTTAGAGTACTCTACTCCCAACTTCACTTCTACCATTTGCCCAGACATGCATASGACATGTGCTTTTCACAATCCAATGTTCAGCACAGATGCTACAAATATTTTGTCTAATATTAGGTATGCATGATGTGGCACATCAGGTGTGTTAGAGACAGCCACAGATTGCCCAAGGACTCCTGATCTTAGAACACAGTCTCCGTTGTCTGAACCAAAATTTAAAAAGGGGCAAACGAAAAAGCTCCCCATAAAGTTTACTGAATTCTCATTTCTAAATAATAGTGCCACTGGAGAAAGTCTGAATATTTCATAGTGAAATTGCAGAGCAACTGTTCTTAAAAACCACATACCWAGTAGGGGTTAAAAAAAGCAAACAAACAAACAAAACACAATCAAATGAAAGCCCTAGGTCACTGAAGTATTCAGCTAGCTTGTCATGATACAGGATACATCTCCACAACTTCAAATTTTTCATTACTGTTGAGGATAAAAAAAGGTTGCAAAAAGACTCCCACATCATCCAAGTAAGAATATTACCATCAGCATTTTATATTTCCAAATGTTTCAAACATTTCCCAATAAAAATGACCCTCTTTTAGAACCTCCACATTACAATGAAGACTAATGGAGGGTAAGGGCTTTACATGTTTTTTTTTTTTTTTAATAAAAACCCGAACACTATTACCAGCATCAAAGCATCTCTACTAGTTTCACAACTGACCTTTTCTTAGCAACTGATTAAGAGACTTAAACTTCAAACTCCAGAAAAGGGGTCTAAACAGCTCATTAAACCAAAAAGCAAAATGAAGGGGAAAAAAATTATGTTATTTATTTATTTATTTTAGATTTATGCTATATCTGCCCCACAATCAGTAGTTTGAGCTGAAAATCCTTTTTAAGGCTGTAAAATGTGCTTTGTTACACGACCCTGTCCTGGTTAGTATGGTACTCATTCTTTTTTATCCAATTAAAACAAGTTGTTCAAAATTAATTCTTATTTTCTGGAGAGCAAACACTCAGATGATATTATTMAACTTCTAAAGAGCTGGATTTCTCCTCACACACACATCAGTCAGAAGACAAAACTTTCAGAAAGAACAGAAAAAAGTGAGCTTCTTTATACATTGAGATCATCCTCCCTACTATTCTGTAGAGGCATAATGCTCATCAAGGGCACTGAGTGTACAGGACACTCAGCAGAGATAAAATAGAGAGGCAGAGATTTTTTTTAATTTTTTTAGTACAGTGAGCATAAAAACAAAAATTAKCATTGAAAGAAAATAAAATAAACTTAAGCAGACATAAACACAAAAAAGTTCTGTTGCAAAATCTGCATCCTTACGTGAAGAAGGGAACAGAAGCCGCTCCTTGTACATAATGCCATGCTGCATTTGGGAAACTTCATTTCTAGGACCCTACTAAAGCCATCACCAGCGTGAGAAAGAATTGTGCATTGCATTTGAAYAGTCAACACTCACCCATGAGTAGATTTACAGGGCTATTACTCATTTTCAAGCAGGGATTAGGAAGTGATATAATTTCAAGATTCATTTAAGATCATCTTAAAGAAAATATACATAYGCGTTTGAAATGTATTTAGCCAACTTGAAGTCATATGTTGCATAGGAGAATTTACAGTGTAATCTGGAGAAAGAACAGCACATAAATGCAGTGCCTACATGAGCATGGAGCCTTAAAAAAGACACTATTCTCTGACAAGATTTGAAAGAGATTTAGCAACAACTGACACTTCAGACTGACACAAATACCAGCACTGATATTTAAACTTTAAAGATATGTTATTTCTAAAATAGCAAAAAAGCAATCATAAACCTGAGAAGCAACATAAAGTCAATTAAAAATAAAAAATAAAAGCAGAACAAACCGACACTAAAATGTACCTGCTTCAAAGACAAGACTAGAAACACAGTATCAAAAAATTTACTGTGTGAAATGCCTGTGAAAATCTAAGTTCTAACAACATTACTTGAGACATTATCTGTTCCAGATACGGATTTGGGCTAGAACTCATACATGTTTGACAGATGCTGTGCAACTCCCAGCGAGCGGACTGGAACACGTGTGGCAGCAGAGCTGAAAGCCGGATCCCTCCAACCGCTCGAGACAATAAAGAAAAAACACGCACGCACTCTTGCCAAACTTCCCTTCCCACAGCCGAGCCATGCATTACGAGTCTATCAAGAAAAAGAGTTTCTCAAAATGAAAACAGCAGTTCCTGACACAACCAGTAAAATGACGGCTGACACAGTAACGCTGGTTTGGGGGGAAATGAATGAAATGTTTCCAAAGTCCTACAGCATGTTTATGCAGGTAAGAGGAGGGAGCTGATAAGGAGAGTGAAAGCCTAGGCTGCTACCTATGGTATTTAACCACCCTGGCACCATCATAAAACATTTTCTCTTATCATAACTGTATTGTAAAGGTGCAAGTGCTGTAATTAAGATAGCATAGCAAAGAAGATTAAGAAAGATAGTATGCAGAGCTAGCGTAAGCTTTGCCAAAGCTTATCACTAATTGCAAATTAGTTACATGTGTTCAAAAGCACTTTTGCATCTATTCTTCCCATGTAATGGATGGGCAATTACTTTAGCTCAGGTATTTTCAGTACACGTGCAGTGTCACACAGTTGCATTAGCTAAATTAATTACACTATGTGGATTCTGCCAATTCTCCAGACTGCAGCCACCGAGCTCGCTTTCCTCCGTTTGGATCCTATGATACTGTCTGTTAACTATACAAGCAGCATACAGAAAAGCAACCTGGGGCTATTCCTTTTTCTCCTGTGGCTGCCATTATTTTTGTTGCTGCCGCGTGAAGCCTTCATCTACATAGGAGATTGGCATAAAAAAGCATTAATGTCACTTCCAAGCCAGTTCAGTTAGAACCACGGCAAAATACCATGGGCTGGGGGACGCCACCTTTCCAGCGGAGCGCCACAGCACCTCCTGCGCTCGTCTGTACCTCGTCTGCTGTCTCCTCTCGCTAGACATCAGCCTGCGGCAGCGTTCAACATCCAAGCTGGCTCACCGCTTCTCAGCTACAGAGGCGAAGCCGAGTCTCGCCTCTCCAACGACAAGCAGTCAAACGCTTACATTGATGGGGAAGAAAACCGCAAAAGAGGTTACGAGCATATTTCATCACCAGGTTTTCGTAAAGATTAAAATAASCAGTGAATCAAAGAAAAAGAAAATTGCCATTAAAAAGCAGAAATTAACAGCGTAAATGAATCAAACTGTCACTAGAAAAGCTGACTCACCTGCCTGTTCGCTGAGCTGTAGGGAGGCCACCATCTAATCAAAAGAAACCCAACACACTTCTGCAGAAGATGCACACAATCTGGCACCAGTGGCAATTGCAATTAATCTGAATAACAAATATTTATTTATATATTTTGAAGTACCTTCATCATTGCCTCTGTACAGACAGGACCTTTGCCATGTTTTTCACCCAYGTAAGGAAGATATTTCTCAGGAGGAAATACCATTCTAAAGCTGCCAAACTGCCAAGGAGTCAGGAACACAGATAGACATGAAACTTTCAATAYGTTTTATTAAGTGCCCTGATCTTAATTCTACTATGCATGAATCTTTGGAACAGACCTCATTTTTAACTAGCTGTAACTTTTCAAACCTAAACCTTTTGTCAGATATCCTCCAGAGCAATACCACACTACAAGTATGTTTTGAACAAGCAGCATCAGGTTTCCACAACTTTTTGCTACAGCTGCAAATTATTAGCCAAAAACACCCCTTCTTGGTCAGCTCACCATCACAGAAGACCAGAGAGTSTCATATCCTCACTCCCTACATACATATATATTTTTTTCTGACCACCAAATCTTTCTGCCAGGCAGACTGGAGCAATCCCTGAGAGGTCTATAAGCTATAAATCACAGCAGTCCTAACCCTCATGAACACGTATTCACCCACCAATCTTTGGAGCAGCTCAATACCAACACATGGACAAATCAGAGCCTTGGCCCCAGACGGTACAAATTAGTTATAACTATGCAAATCACAGTCATAAAACAAAACAAAAAAAAAAAATCAAAACAATAGAAGAGAATCCAAACGTTACCAAGAGACCAATTTCTTAAAATATAATTTTTGTCTAAGCTTGCTCTATAAATCAGAGGGAGAAACGGTCTGGTTTTGATGACTTCATTTGAGGATAAATATATAAAAGTGTCTTCCAGTCCAAGAGACTTTTCCAGAATCACGTTACATGTTTTGCAGAAGGAAGAGACTTAATTATCGTAAATACACTTTTACTGGTCATTCAGTATCTACCACGGCCTCCACTGTCCCAGAAACAGAAGAGAGAGGGTTCAGTTCCCATCTCTCTCTGCTCAGGAATCACTTCTCCCATGCCAGTTAAAAAGGCTGATTTTCGAAACAAATTTCACACCTCCACTGAACAGTGTCCCAAGGGTGCAGAAGGGGCACACAGGTGCTGCTTCTAGACACGGCAGAAAACGTGGAAACTGTCCGGTAGCACACAGGCAAATACTGCAGAAGAGCATACAGTCCAGAGACACGAATAGTGCAAGATGCCAAAACAAAAAACTCCTCTATTTAGCCTGATGAGAAAGTTTACTTGAGGTACTGGAACAAAATAAGTCTCAAGTTCAGCTAAGTCACATCCCCCCTCCCTGATGAAGGCAACGACCCTGACTGCAAGCTGAGACTCGACCGAGCAGAGGCGTTGCTCATCCGATGATGTACTGGTCAGGTACTGTGCTGACATATTCACCAGACCAAAAATCCTGAAGCACATCACGCTTCATGCTCGCTCCGTTTTGACCACAGATTCACGTACCCTGACACAGCCTTCACTGGACCCTGGGGTCAGAGGAAATTCATGACTTGGKGTTGGTATCTAGGGAATGAAAAGCAGCGAGAGTGCGCTGGGCTGGAACCCACTTTGAAACACAGTACAGCCCTTGTTCCTGCATACAGATTTTAACCCACGGGATCTTGGTCCTGCTTCATATTGCTTATAACACCAACTCCTCCCAAACGGTTGCTGGATCTGGGGGACTAAAGCAGGACCTAAACCTAGCCTCATTGCTCCTAGCATTACCAGTGGGGCTGGTGCCGGCATTCAGCCCCTGAGCAAGTCCTGAGGGGCAGATGCTCACAGTTTTCCAGGGTTTGCACCTCAGGCACCTGCAATAACTAAGTTTCACTTCAACTGACTTCTACAAATGAAAGCTCAGTTCTTTCCCAAGCTGCTCTGGCAATTTGTGGTGTGTTTTTTTGTTAAATAACTCATTCCAAGTTGAAAGTTTTCCATAAATTTAATTTGAGCTAATCACTCTCTTGCCAAAGTAGAAAAACAAATCAAAGGTTTATTTTCATGCTACTGAATTCAATGCCTGTAAACTTAATTTCTATCTGTACTTTTGTTTAAACATTTTACAGTGTTAATTACAACAAGCAATGMAAATTAGTTTTTCAGTATAATAAAAGGTCTGTTATAACAGATAATAAACACCTTTGAATCATAAGCACTCCTAGATGCTATTGAAGTGTGTGCTCTGACTCATAGGTCAAGATCAAAGTCTTCATTCTAAAACCAGGATGAGGATCTTTGTGGCAATTGTAAGCTGCAAATACTTAAGTGTAGAACATCACATTCCTTCCAAAGGAAGATTTTGGAGCAGTCTAAATGCCTGAAATCCAAGTAAAACCTGTAGAGCTAGAAGCCTGACTGTCACTGGACTTTGACTAAGCTACTACTTCCGACAGGTACTATAACGTGCTATTCACTATTTGTTCTTATTCACGACCATTTAAACACTGAGTTTTGTGCAAATCAATCATTTTTATTCAAATAGCAGACATTCTCCAAGTTATGTAGCCTTAATTCCCTTTCTTAGTTCTTGTAGAGAATGAATACCTGAAGTATCAAATACATTTATTCCTTAGCAATATCACTAGGACAAGATTAGAGCCTTTCTGGTCTTCTACATGGACAAACATAAGGTCTTAAAGCTCTTACCTTAAACTCCTCTCAGTCTGCAGTCAGAGAGAGAAATGCTGACAGAGAAAACACAGGGGAAGGATGGAGAGAAGCACATGGGTTTGTGCTACACAGCTCCAAGAACACAMGGTAAATAATTGAATAATTGCCTGGAGGAAAAGACTTTGCAGATGTTCCACCAAACACCTCACCTYAGCTCTGCTGCCAGCAGCACTCAGGCTGGAGTAGAGGAGATCACGCCTGCTTTCCTTGCTGAGGTACTCAGGCGATACAGGGACAGAAGGRAAGATTTAAAGCAGCTTCTGTCTTTATGAGAGTTGAAAGATGTTCAGCAGACCTGGACACAGAACTGAGCAGTGAAATTTTCCTTGCTGGACTCCAAGCTAAACGGGCTGACTATAAGATAACTACAGGATGTGGARGATTTTGAGGACATCTGGCTGATCTTCCACTTGTGATCCAAAAGCCTGAAAAAGATGAAGGCTGTCTGCCAACACATTTACATGCCTGATAAACTGCTGACACATATCCAAAAAAGACTTACCATTTCCAACAAGGAGCAGGTGATCACTGCTATGATCCGTTGATATGAAATACAGCAGCGCTGCTGCCAGCCAGCACTTGCGTGTGATGTTTGCCTGTACAAGGCAGAACCTGCTGGCAGCCCTGAGCTGTAACACACTGATATGTACATTTACTTCCTCCCATGACCACTAGATCCAGAACTCCCAAGAGGTATATGTGAGCATTCAACCTATCAGGAAGCAGCTCCAAATATTCACCTGGACAGAGAAGCGGGGACATCTGAAAAGGCACATGCTTGAATACACATTCAGTGAGCAACTTTATCACCGAGGGGCATGCGTGACTGCAGAAGGAACTGCTGCTTCAATTCTGACTTGATGGCATTACGGACATAAAAAGCCCACAGCTGAAGGGTTGCAAAAGCATTCAGAGCAAGACAAAACACACACATGATTTCGTGTGCCATAAAACGGTCATTCAGTCTTAATACAAACACGCTTGACAAATCCCCCATTTGGCAAARGAGACCGTTTACAAAGAACTAGCTAGTCTGATAAAAGGAGGTTGAAACGGAGTTCAGTTGTAGTCTAACAAGTTCCAGAGGCTGAAACTTCAGCCCTACTAGTGAAGTGCTGAGCGAGCCAAGGTCTGCTGAGACCCAGAGGTTTCTGAACAGTCCTGTCACCAACTAGTCCTCCAAATATGAAAATAAAGAAACCAAGTGGCCACGGCTACTCAAAAAGGCTTGAACAGAAAATCAAACTGAAGTATCAAAAATCCAAGTCTTACTGGTAACGAGCAAAATCATGATAGCAAAGCAAGCATCTTGCTAGTCAATAACCAGATTCTCTTTCTGGACCCCTTAACCTGAAGCTGCAAAGCTTGTGAACTTCCCAAATCCATAACCTAATAAATCCCTTTCCCATTTTGTGACTAGAAAATAACTGCTGTATTGAAAAGCAAACACTGTTGTCTGATCCAAGTTTTCCTGTGTGCTTTGGCTCAAGCTTTGGTTGATAGGAAAATTTATCACAGAGCAGACCACCACTCAGTATCTTTGCAGTCACCATCTCCCTACRTGTTTTTCTTGCCTAAGAAAAGAAAGTCTGGACAAACAACAATCAAACACTCCACACTCGCACTGTTACAGAGAATGCAGATTTTACAACCAAACATCTGGCACATCAATGGCTTTCGTTTATTCCTTCCGCAGGCTGCAAATGACATCAGCTCATTGATCTCATAAGCTAATAGAGATTTAAAGAAAACAAAATCAGGTGTTTTCTTTGTAATTCACCTTTTCTCTCTATTTTAAATGCAAGAACCAGAGCTTTAGGAAAGTCGCACAGGTTTATCTGGAATTGGTGGCACGTCTAATAGCAGACTGGGCTACATTTCAACAGATCTGGTTCCAAAATCGTTGGCTCAGTCACAAGCCTCCTGGGTGACCTTTGGCAAACAAGTCTACCCCATACCTACCGCATTTATCAGGGAGTATTTTCCCCAATGCAAACAGTATCCTACTGCACTGTAGAGATTTTGCAAGCATAAAGTTAATCCACGCAACAAATAGTACTGAAAAGCAAAACTGAAGCCTGTATTTGAAAATAAAAGGGAAGAATCTTCATCAGRCTCTTTAGGTACATAAAATAATCACAAAATGCCGAGGAAGATGGAGGAACTGTGACTTGGAGAGAAAAAGAAAGCAAGGTTAAAACCAAAGAAAAATTGATATTTAAAAGTGAGGAGCATAATAAAGGGCTGAGTTTAGCTTTTGGTATTTTTTTGAAGCATAGAAAAAGGCTTGAAGAAAGGTAGAATGGTTCAATACAAGTTTGTGTGGGTGGGTGTAAGAGATGAGCAATGGGTCTAGCTCACATTTGTTTTAAAAACGTAAGTCTTTATTCTTCCTGGAAAAGTATGGGCAATTAGAGACAGATCTAGTAGGTTTATGCTATAAAAAGAGAATGGTAAAACACAGACAAGAAGGAATTTTCCATTCAGAATTAATTTGTTTTCATTAACATCCAATTCCATTGCTCACTATTAGAAGAAAAGCTTTTTTGTTAAAATTTGTAGGGACTGAAAAAGCCAATGGTTGGCTGAAAATGCTCCTCCCCCATAACAATGGATTCGCTACACAAGATTTCCCATAGAAATAAGTATTATCAGGCTTCATATTCCAGATTTTTCTAAAGTTAAGAAGTATACGGAAGCCACTTAAAAGCACAGTTTAGTCTCCTTTGAACCATAAACAGCAAAATTGTTTTGTTTTCTTTCTTTGGTGTTTTATTTTCAGCCCTCCATCTCAGTAAAAGCAACGTACAAGCTYCACTTGGACAGAGGGGCCTGCAGATCCTGGCTTGGCCAGGTTGTGAAGCTGCTGAGAAATGCCCCGGCAGAGGCTCAGAGCTGCCGCATGCAGTGAGGGGCTGCGCTGCCCATGTCTGGACAGGGTTCATGCTGGTGCCCTGCTACCATGGCCCTACCACCMTCGTCTGTCTCTGATTTCAGAGTCATCCTTCAGCCCCACACTGCCTCTGTGTKGAAGGTTTTTTTCAGTAAGGATAGAGAAACCAAAAAACCCCATTGATACAGAAATCCCACAAAACCCAGAGAAAAATAGCAGCCACGTAAGGATACGAATATCTGCATTAGTAAATTATTGCCACACTTTAGGATCCTTATTGGTATTTAAAGATACTGTGCTGGGAAGAGAGGAACATAAACCAACTAAAGATGCTGGAAGGAGGAAAGAAATCTCGTAGAATTAGATTACACACACTGAATCACAGAACGGTTGAGGTTGGAAGGGACCTCTAGAGATCATCTAGTCCAACCCCCCTGCTCAAGCAGGATCACCTAGAGCATGTTAGAGAGGATCATATCCAGGTGGGTCTTGAATAACTCCAGAGAAGAAGACTCCACAACCTCTCTGGGCAACCTGTTCCAGGGCTCTGTCACCCTCACAGGAAAAAAGTTTTTCCTCATACTCAGGCAGAACTTCCTGTGTTTCAGTTTTTACAATGCCTGTTGTCTCTTGTCCTGTCACTTGGCACCACTGAAAAGAATGTAGTCCCATCCTCTTGACACCCTTCCTTCAGGTATTTGTAGACATTGAGAAGATCCCCTCTCAGTCGTCTCTTCTCCAGGCTAAACAGGCCCAGCTCCTGCAGCCGTTCCTCATAAGAGCTTCTGTGATTAACTTGGAAATAAACAGAAGGACGATTTGAGCAACCTTCTCCCCTGAAGTGTAACATTCAAACAACAAAAGTGAACTGAAACAGAAATGCCAAGATGTCGCTGTAGATAGAAACAGAAATAAAAATCACTTAGGCTGCTAAGTTGTAAACTAATGCAGGTAGTACAGATAGAAATTTAGCATTGTAATCTCTTACAGATTTGATGCAAACTCTGGGAAATCCAGAACCACCTGCAAATATTTACTCCTGATAAAGATACTAGAGTAAGAAGAAAGGCAGGAGATTCATAGAAGAGTAAAGGCATGCGAAAGGAGATTCATAGAAGAGTAAAATTCTACAGAGCAGGAAGAAGTGATATTAAAAAAGCTTTAGGAAACTGCACAAAATGAACTATGAACTATCTACTTCTAGGTAACACAATCTACTCTTACTCGACTTCACATTCATTTAAAGCACTTTCACAGTGCACTCTAGATTTTACAGTAATTTCTACAGGACKTGATACAAAATAGATTTCATGCAGCTGCAACTGGATCCACGTCAGCGTGGCAGCCCTGCAGCTATCTCCTTGTTTGCCCTCTGCCGACCTTGAGTCATACCGACGAGATGCAACTTTCTGACTTAAAGAGCAGGGCACAGACTTCCTGCAGCCACACAGTCCAAGCCTGTGGATCAGCATTACATCCAGTAGCCCAAAAGAGGCTGTTGTGTGCCGAAGCATGCCACCTCCTGCAAGCCAGGACTCCTTTCATCTTCCACACTAGACAAACAGTTGCATAAAGAGATTTCTCCCTCCTTACCCAACTGTAGCTGTTGACAATATCACATTAAAGCAGGGCTGTAACAGCCCTGTTTTTTTTGCAACCAACTGATCTGCAACTGCACAGCTCAGCACAAGGCAGGGAGAAGCACAGCTCTTGTAAACCTGCTCGGTGCCATAAATGCAAGGAGCCGAGACTGCTCCTTATAACACAGCCCAGCACAGAAGYGGGATCCCGGCTGCAGGGTCCAGCTATCTGTCTTTATTTCAAAATCTAGAAGTGATTTTGCTTATGAAGTAACCAAGTGTCAATGAATCTCAGGTCACAGTGGATAGTTTCAAAGACATGGATAAAGCTACAGGCAAATCAGACGGAGACTCAGCAGCCGAGAAGCTGTGAGAAAGAAAGCAGAGACCAAGAGAGAGTACTGCCAACTAAACACAGTGAATTTCATCACACCTACAAGGAAAAAAAAACAAAGACATTATAGACAGGTTTGCTGTAACCCATGATAGGACTATTCTCAGCAGAGTAAGCAAGGACCATCCTGGTGGGCAAACTGGGGATCCTTCTCCTTTGTGGAGAAAATGGCTCTTCTGGTCACTCACACCAGAGAGACTTGCAGAACTCCAGACACAGGTATCACCATCCTCCCTGAAGTTACGGTAGAAAGTCCTTCTAGAAAGAGTCCTAGACAAGGGCGGGCAGGATGTAGATCCCCTCAGCGAGAGGAAGGTGCTGGCTAGTTGGCAGGGGAAAGCATCAGCCATCCCAGGAATGCCACTGAGAAAGCACGGGGACACACATGTAATATTTCCCGGAGCTGAAGCCGAGACAGAAAGCTCTGCTGGAGGATGTGTTTCCACATCGCCCCACAGCCAGGAGCACTAGCACAGGCCAGTCATGTCTGGTAGCCCACTGTGATCTGCCAGCAAGAGCCCTCTGCAACTGCTACTCAGAGGCCTTCTCCTCAACCTCCCGGGCGGCGAGAGCGCCCAGCTCGCCAGCGCTACCTTCAGCCGCCCAGCCCTGCCGCATTCCACGTGCGGAGGGAAAGCAAAGGGGCAGGAAGCTTTCTCCTCCGTTAATTTATCGTTGGCAGATCCCACATACATGTGCCCTTAGCTCTTGCTATGTCGTAAAGTCTGAGCTGTTCTTTGTTAATTTTTTTTTTTAATGTTTAAAGCTGTACATTGTTCCAAAGTTTCCTTGTTTCATGTCATTGTTTGTTACTGTGTTTGAAAGCTGGCATATATTTGTTCAATTAAAGATTTATTTGCACTATTTGTTGAATAAAGATTATTCTTGCTAAAAGCTAAATAAAGTTTCATAAAAACTCACACATCCCATAAACAAAATACAATGTCCTTTCCAAAAAATTGTTGCATCAAGCATTTCAAAATCACTCAATTCATTATACAATAAATCCACACACGAAACTGGACCGTGCCAGAATACATAATAAAATCTCATTACAACACTTTCAGACCCCAGCTTCAAAGCAGGAACACAAAGCCTCCACGAACCTTTGGCCCTCAAAACTGCCAACTGAGCGGGCAGAGACTCCCCTGTGCGTTCTGAAAGCCTCCGGCAGCTCTGCCGTTGTCCGCGGCGATGGTTCGGCACCTCTTGGCTATTACCGAAACGCAGCAAGCGTGGTGGGTGCTGGTCCGCAGCCTCCAGCCTTGCTGCGGGCCCCCTCCACGGCCTCCAACGACACAGGCCCATTGCCATGCTGCAGCCACGAGTGGCTGCAGTGGAGATGCTCCCTCACAGTCTAAGCATCAAGTAAAAGCCTTCTCCAAGCCCGGACACAGAAGGCGAGCAGGGTTCCCAGAAGCATAAAGGGGAGTCAGCACAATCTCCACACGGGTCCCGAAAGCGGAGTTCCATTTGGCGTGAAAGAAACCAAGGGGAGCTTCTACAAATCATGGATCCTTCCAGATCATATTACACTAATAATTAGCCTGGTGATTGCTAAAAGTTAATAAATCTTTGGAAAACCATTTAAAAGAAGAAAAAAAAATCCTTTTAAGTCTGCAATGAAGTTTGTGGCAAAAGTCATGTTGCAAGATGCTTAGGGAATCCCAATCATGCAAAAACATCCTCAACTTAATGAGGGTCTTCAGTATTTTTTTCAAAACAAAATGGCAGTCACAACTTATCTGCCTACAGCCCATGGATCAGTTGCGTGAAGCGCAGCAAGCTTGCAGGCTCTGGGCATGCTGAGGGTGTCCTGCCTTGGTGGGYTGCTGCCACACCAGAGGACAGCAGCATTTGCCAACCTGATACTCTGCTGCCAGCCTGCATCTAAGCGAGTTTCAGTTAGCAAACTTCTCCTACCGCCAAACCAAGGAGCCAGGCTGCAAAAGTGCTGCTGCAAGTGGTACTAATCAGCAGTTTGCTGCGTGATTGCTTTGGCTGCAGCAGCAAGGCGACCGCTTAGCTTGCAGGACGGTTACAGTATCACAAAGTAAACGTGCAGCAAGATTGAGGACATGTGCAACGGTCTCTGCACATTAACTGTCAGCATCACAGTGCATTAACAATTTTCCATCTGTGCTGGCTGACAGATTTTGAAAAATGGCCTGGCTCATTTAAAGTTCTAAATATCCACGATTCTCTTAATCAAACAGAACTTTGAAATTGGAGAAGGTTAGTTTTGTTTTTTAAGTGCCATAAGTTCCCAAATGCACAGTACTTCACAGAAGGATACACACCATGTACTGCTCACACAGACTGCACATACTCATTCAGGAACACAAAACAAACAAAATAAAGCTTTATGGATGCACTCACCTTCTCCCCTATTTCCATATTCTTGAGTGACTTACAGCTGCTCACATGGATTCAGTCATTTCAGAACCGATACTCTGAAACAGTGTTCACATGAAACCCATTGCACAGAAAAGTCCTAATCAATTATCTACGAGTTAAGAAAAATATGACAGATTATGAAAGTTAACACCAATGCTGAAAAATTGCTTAGCTTAGTGTAACAGGGTTTTCAGACTCAGCTGAGTAAGGAAAACTCTAGACTAATGCAAGGAAAATCCTTCTCAAAAAGCATTAGGCTGTGGAATAATTTTCCAAGAGAAATGGAAGCAAAGTTGGTTGTGATACCCAAACAGTAAAATGGAAATAAAAAAGTCATAGAATATAGACTATAGCAGGCATATCCTTCATACAAAAATGTGGGTCATGGTACATAAATTTTCTATCACTTAGACAAGTTCCTTTTATTTATAAAATTAAGCTTTTAGAAATCCTGCCAAAGGCTGGGGGACAGGGACAAACACTGCTGAACAAAGAAAACAGTCAGAATGACGCCTGGTGAGAAGAGCCGAGGCCAGCTACACTGGTCACCAACCCATTCCAAAGCAGGGGTTAAAAAGCTTCAGTTCTTCCTTCCATTTTGAGCACATAATCACTTGCCTTAGTTGCTAGAGACGCCTCCCTCTGAATTTTTTGTTTAATATATTGTTTAACCATGCAGAGAGGAACATGAACTCGTAGTGGTTTCCCAATCCTGATCAACAGCTCTGTGAGCTACTGGCAATGCATATAATAAGTTATTATGCAAATAAAGACTGGACTCAGCCAAATGAAATATGCTGGCTCTTAAAGTCCCATCTGCATCCCAGCAAGGAGCTCAATGAGCTTTAAAATACTTATTGTCACCACAATGGGCAATATTATATCCTAGTTTGGATCTGTTCCTTCAGAGCATTAGCTCTCATTTGTAGATATTTTTAGATTTTCCTATCCCACTCCTCATAATGAAACACTGAGCTGCAGATTGATTTATTTCTTAAAAGCAAGTTGTTTTCCCAATAACAGATTTAACAAATTTGTTCCACCTGTTCAGTTATGCTTCCAATGTCTTTTTTGTGGTTTCCTTGAAGTTTTTTTTAATCCAAACCTCAAAGACTCCAAACTCAGCATTTAAAGACAAGCTCAGCATCATCACTACCACTCACAATTCAATCGCTGCTCCAAATTACTGCAAGCTTTCATTTTTAAGTCGATACAGACAGCAAGATTATTAAGCTTAATGGCTGTGGGCACAGACACACGCTCTTCTGAGGGCATTCTCCTACTGTAAAAACATACCTCTTCATTATACAGGAGGTTGGTACATTATTCTGTCCATTTTTCCCCTGCTACCTCAGCTAACCTCAGCCCTGGTCTACAAATAGAGAGCTATTTTAAAGAGAAAATCCTATGCATATTAATTAGAGTCACTCAAGCCCGGCAAAGGGTTTGTTTCTTGCTTTATTGCAATGCATGTTAACATTAGTGTGGGTCAGAAATCAGGATATGGAGTTTTGGAAATGGCTTATATGAAACCTCTGGGGCATGAGGTGATTTTTACTCAATAAACACTGCATTTTATTTCAAGATGCATGGCTGAAATTCTAAAACTTTAAAGAAAACATTGCTGCAATATTTCATTAATATAATCACAAACAGCTTTCTTAGATATCCAGCTCACTAAAGAACTTTATGGGTTAAAAACTATTAATAGCAGCAGATGTATGGTCATCTTACAGAAAGAAGTTGCCCTTATGCTAACTCTTTATAACTAGAAAGAGAATTAGCTTTTAAAATTGCTGTGATTAGTCCAGATAAAAAACAACTATTTCTTCCTTCCAGTGGTAAATCTAAGAAGGTTCTTTAGAGATTTATCAACAAAGTCTGAGATGAACTTAAGTCTTCTTACATCAACCATGAAGGAAAAAGTTTCCAATGAATTGGAATTTAACATCTCTTTTTACCTCCTATCCCTCAACCAATTTTTTAAACACTTATTTGCTACTGCAGATTGCATTGCCATTTCTAAAAAAGCTGAAAGTAAAAACAGGGAATGATAAGAAAATCCAACACACTTAGCCTTTCACATTAATACCAAAAAAACTCACCTTGACAATCAATTATCTTGTGAGATTTATTTAAAAAGTTTCATCCATTGTAGTCAAGAGCCTCGAATAAATACAAGGATTATCTATCCCTAGGGGTACCAGGAATGCTCAAAGCAAAAATAAATGGCACAAAACTAGAAAGGGATATAAACACTTGTTCTTCAACATGCAAGGCAAATTCTAGCTGTGCATGGAAAGAAATGTGCTTACCAAAAGCTAAGTTACTTCCTAMCTAGCTAATTCTCTTTGCGCTTCACCCTGGATTCTCTGGTCCCAGCTTCCGCTACGCTAATCCCGAAYGGGCTGCTTCCCTGCAATGATCGTGCATCTTAAACGCATCACTAGCAAGGACAGACATCACCACTTCTTTAACACTCAAACGTCAGTCTGAAAGACAGGCTTTCTTTAAATATTACATACTTGGTTGTGATTCTCCCCATTTATCCTACTGTATTCATCCCTCAAGGCTTTTTGCTGATGTCTTGTAAGTCTGCTGTTTTGTCCTCAAGCAGCTAATAACGCCAGCAACAACTTGCTCGGAGATGACTTAATGGCAGGCATGCCTTTTTCTATCTTTTATCCTGAGTCAGCAATGTATTATGCAGACAAAGTCACCCAGAAGCTAGCATCCAATATCAAATCCGACTTTTTCAGTATCGAGCACATACTATAGTGGCAAAGCTAAGAAAAAGCTTTAAACCTTACTAGCATAATAATCAAAGCACCAGGATGAAGGGGTATCACGGACACCAGGCTGCTGATAAATTTATGCTTATCCTGAAGAAACAGGAGCACTGTTTTGCTTTCTGAACTACTGACAGACACGTTCCGATTATACAGTATGCCAATACTTGGAAGCCAAAGGAGAAAAAAGGACTGGGAATGTAAGGGCTGAATGGAAAATAGACACACAGATCCCTTAGAGCAAACAACGAATCAATTTTTGAAAATAACCGTTTACCACCTGTGCGAGGACAGGAAACAGGGCCTAACATGGGCATTAGCACACTCCAGGATGGCCTTGCAAAACTAGCTGTCACCACGGAAGCTGACTGGTGATATGAGGTGTCCAGGAGTCAGATTGCTTCTGGATCACCACTGTAGAAGGCAGCCTTGAGGACCACCGGAAAAGTTGCCCCAGGAAGGGAGCTGTTCCTGCAGGACTCTCCAGGTCTGATCACAGTCRGGCAAGATGCTGAGTCGGGAAAGAAGATGAATGTCCTGCTCCCTGCCTCTTCATCACTGGCACTTTTTAATCAAGGCTTCAAAGGAGAAGTGGCTAATGAAAACCATCAGAGACAAATTTTGAAAGCATTATAATAAAGGTCAGAATATTACACTAGAGTTTGATGACTGAAATGGCAGAAGCAAGACAAAGTTCAGCAGCATACTGAGGAGTCACCAGAGAGAGCAACTCATCTCATTTTCTGGTCTGAAAGACTGGATGAATAGCTCTGACAACCCTGAGCTCTGTCTGGTTCTTCCTATAGCTGATGGAGGAAAGGGGGACACGATGAACTGTGTCTTCAGTAATATTCTCCTTATTCAAAGATAAAAAGAATAAAGACTACACACCTTTTGAGATGCTTGCGATTAGGGGAGACTAATCCCAGCACTGCGTGGCTTTCATTCAGGACCATCCCATGGATTTTGTGCAGTTTAATCTTTGAATTTACATTTCCAATTCATTTACACTCACATACATGCAAAGCTTTTAGGCTATGCCAGAGCTCAGGTTTTAGACAGCATTTTCCTTTTCAGTGCAAGCTCCTTTCCATTGTAAGAAACTGCTGTGCCCTCTGCCAGACCACGCGGTGAAACAGTATTCCCAGACGAAAATCCTCCTAACGCCCACAGAGGAGGGTGCAATCAGGAAGGGGCAGCCCCTGGGTCACGAAGGCCCTGTCCGCCCTGCAGAGGAGCTTCCCAGCTTTGGCATTTCAAGCTCTCGCTACCTCCCTGGTGGGGAAGTGTCCTCCCATCACAGATGACACTTCTGCTCACCGCGCTACACAACCACCCTTCAAAAGGTGGCCAGCTTGTACTATTTTTATTCTATATTGTCTGTTTCAGTAAATTCAAGTATAAAATGATAAATCAAATGCTATTTTTAAGAACTGAAATTATTTAATTAAAGAATACTCTATATGCATGTTATGCTGATTCACAAGTGACCAAGAAGGAAGTCCAAAACTGTAGGTTTTTGATGAGACTGAGGGAGAGACCTTCCAACAAGCACAARAAACAGTTTCAGGATCTCAGCTAATGCGTTCACTGTTACCTTTTGATAAGTGGATTCCACAATTAAAAAGAAAAACCAACAGTATCCCCGAGTAGCTTAGGCATTAATAAAATCATTTTTAGATTTCAAAAATCTCTCCACAGGAAATATTTTAGAAGTAACATTTAACTGTAGCAATTTAYTGGCAGAGCATATGAGTGCACAGGTGTGTAGAAGAGCTGGCCAAAGAATTCTACTTAATTTATGTGCAAACAATTATGCTGTGGTGCTATCATAGAGGGAAAAAAACAACTATGATTCTGTAAGAAATGATCGAAGTCCGTTTACCTGAAAATTATGCCTCAATAGTGTAATTATAGCAGAAATCTACAACCCCAAAATTATCTTTACTCATTCATTCTAGCATGAAAAATGRAAAAAGGAAAGTATTTGATTCACCAAAGGGATTCTCAAAGTTTAAAATATAAAGTGACATCTTTCCAACTAGGATTGCAAGGGAATTTAAAACTTCAATCAACTATACATGTCTGATTTTAACCTAAAGCAAACTTTTAAAGATCATGTGAGACTTAACATGATCAAAATAATACTCAAGAGGCCTAAGATAGAACTATGATATTTATCTCCGCACTTCTCAACTCCTTCAAAACTAATTTTACAGRAGGGAAAGTTTCATTCACCTTGCAACTACAGAAATATGTAGACAAGTGCTCCAAAATCTGCAGCTAAGAGCCTGAAAATCTCAGTTTACTTCTCTTCTGTATTTGAGGAATTTCAAACCTACCTCCCACAAAAACATTTGTTGACCTGAGGAGCAACGATTGTGCTGAGCTTTGCATGCATCTCGTGGACAGCAAGTGCACTAAAGCTTTCCCTGGCGCAGGGACTGGAGCCCAAGTGTTCAACTGTCAACATCAGGTGTCCCCATGCTGGGCCACCAGCCTGCTTGCCACCTGTGCTGGAAGTCCCCACATGCAAGGTCTGTCRTGAGCGGGGCAGCAAATCAGAGAGGCGGCATCAGCATAAAAGCAACATGATCGGGTCCAACTGGGTGTCTCCTGCCTGGAGACAACAGTGGCGATGCTGGGGCAGTCCAACTGTCTTCAGGCTCACCACGGCAGCTGGCTTACAAGCAATGCTGACCCTGCTGGGTGTATGCATGAAGGAGCATCTCCCTTTCATACTRGAATTGGAAAATTCCCCCTTCTGCYTGCATGTCTAACCCTTTACGAATTTAGCTGAAGAGTCTTGCTTTCACTAGATTTCTGCACCTCAATACAAAGGAATTCTCCTTCTCATTCCTTGAGGCATGGGAGACTTTGATTCAAACTGCTACTCTTAATCAGATAATCAAATTTAAATCTGTTCTGCTTATCTCTGGTACTGGCCTGAGCTCCTGAGGTAGATTTCTTTCTTAAAAATTTGGTTCTAAACAAAATAATTTTGGATTTCCTGCCAAAAAGAGAAAAAAATTCTGCAAAGGCCTGCTGCACTAATGGAAAAATTCTGACTTTTGAGCAGCTAGATTAGCCTGAGGCCTAACCAAAAAGCTCATGGCAGTAAACACACTCCCACTGAAAGTCATTTAATCAGGTTTTAGGCGAAAACAGACAATACAAGAATAACAGAAGAGAAATATTGCCACAGATATAAAATTTGCACATGCACTTACTTGCTTTCATCCAGTAATTAAAGCAGGAGACTTTTATCCCCGAGCCCTCTGTCTCCTTCTCTGGAGATATTCAAAGCCTGCCTGGATGCAACTGCTACTCAGCCTAGCCATTACCAATTGACTGACAGTTTTACAGGCCTCAAAGCTATTTCACATAGTGAATCAACAAAGCAACACAGCCTGGATAGTCCAGACACAAGTCCTAAACACTGAATGGTACCCAGGGCTGTCAATATTCTTTGGTGATATCAGCAACTGAAAATATATAGAGCTGCCTGGAAAAAATATCCACCCAACCAGATTATATACTCCACTGCCTCTAACTGAACAAATTTTAAATATGCCAGAGTTCAAGAACCTTCAAAATATTAGTTACCAGCTGCAAAACATATCCACGCTGCTTCACTAGACAGAAAAGCAGCAAGTAATACATAGTATTACCAAAAAAGAGAAGTATACCCACTGAAGTAGGGAATCCTTGAAAAGGTGACATGGATAGTGGATAGTGTCTGAAAGATCTAACAGCTCCACCACGAAGCCAAGATTTTATTACGAATGCATCTCTAGGCAAACCCCCCTTTGGTTTTCGTCAGCCTAGGTATCTCAAAACTAYTGTTTTCATCAAGGTTTAACATAGGCTACTACAGCACTCCCAGGAATCACAGCCTTAGGCCACCAATGAGAGTAAACCCTCCCTCTGCATCTCTCTCCAGCCTTCGAGATGGAGCTGACAGCCCAGACCTGCAACTGCTGCCATCATTCCCACCCAGTAAAGACTTCAAGTTGTGAAGCCTTCAAATACCCGGATGCATTACATCTTGACTTTTTCCAGTGAGATGCTGAAAGATGCAGTAAAAYACAACATTAATTGAAAATTTCCCAYAAGCAAAGCCTAGTTGTGTCACTCCTCCACAGATGTGGAAATCAGCACTTCTTGGACCTTTCTGTCTTCCCTATGCACACCAAACCTGACAGACTACTTAAGAAAGAACTCTTTCTTAGGTCAAGAGCACTCAGTCCAAAACAATGACCTATTTGTTACCTCTAAAATGAGTGGTATAATACATTGTACCCACAGCTAAAAATGAACAGTACACAAACATGTAGACTGTCCCTTTTTCCTACAAGTCAGGCTGTTGAATACATTTGCTAGCTTTCAGTCAGCTTCCTACATCAACACAGCTTTCTTCAGCAATTGTTCCTAAATCACTAGTCTTAAGGTTTTAAAACTATTAATACATCAAGATCAGCAACATCAATCAGCATAAGTTGCACCATGACATCAACTGCCAGGGACGTAGGACACAGAAGAACACAGGGCCCTGGGTAACCCACAGCAACATAAGCATAGTGTCCTTGGCCAAGGAGCCTGGGACAGGAGAGCCTCCCAGACTGGAAAACTCAGAGGTTCACCATCTGTACAAAACGCTGCACGTTCCTCCTCAGAGGAGGCCYTTCCAACAGGAGTATCACTTACAGTATGAGCAAACCCTTCAATTCTCTAGACCTCTAGTAACCACCATAAACTTCCCCACAAAAATCCAGGATACTCAAACTCAGACTACTGGCCTCGAAAAACTGAAAACCAAAAACACCAAAAAATTACCAGGGATTTTGTGATCATGTTATCTGGCAAGCACTCTGACAGATACCAGTATCAGAGCCAACAGACAAATCAACAAAATAAGACTATGCAGCTATCCAGAGGATCACCCCATGTATTCTGTTGCTATTGCACAGACTTCTCCTCAAAGCACAATTAATCTGTATTTTTCCTTCACAACYAAATATTTTATTATCAGGAACTTTTAGCCTAGGATTGTTTTTGGTTAAGTCTGAAAATAAAAACCAGGGAAGGACAAGAATAACTAAATCACTTTTGGAGGGGTAAGGCGTATTTCATGTTAACATGTCATTCACTAACGTTTAATGCTAACAGTGTCACCTGCCCTTCAGCTAGGAGGGCATATAAGCAACTCTGACTAAACTAAAACTCCCCRACTGCAAAGCGCTTCTGCTGTTAGCAGCAATTTGAGTCCTATGCTTCTTACGCCCTTCTTTGAACAATATCCTCACAAATCCATTCTTAGAAATACTCTTTTATCACTTACTATACATGTCAATGGTAACTGAGCATCCTACATGCAGCCTGAATCAACTCCAGTGTCGGTAGCTTTTTCTGTATCACGCAAAGTAATGTTGAAAGAATGGGAAACAGCTGGATCAGAGCTAATGTTCCACTATTTTATAACCCAAATAGTTATTACTGACTTTTTATGATAGTGTCCCTATTTTTCCACAAATACTCTTGCTTCATTCCCCAAACAAGCAAAATTACAGAGATAGATCAAGATGATATGAATGTATTACACTGCAGCCTATCTCATTCCACAAACATTTAAGGTTAATTCCAATATTAGCACAAGGTCTTTCCGAGAAGCTGAAGTGAAGCTGGTTAACGTTGAAAGCAAGCTTTTAGAATGACATTTMAATAGCATAGCACAAGCCCAAACAGGAAGTACTGTAGAAGTTATTTCTCTCCTTCCTTGTATCATTTTCAAGCTCAACCTTTCAAAATGCATTTACTGTATTATTTGCACTGTTGTTTCTAAACTGCTATTTTGCCCTGTCTCTAATAGCCTCATGGACTAAAGTTAAAAAATTCAATGCAAAAATTTTGCTTTCTTTTTTTTTTTTTACTTTAATTAACTATAGTTGGCCTCATTATAATCATCTACTAACTGTCAAGCAGTCAAACTACAAACAAAAATCATTTGTTATCTTGAAGCTGCATCTGCTCACAAAACCTACAGTGTTTTTTGTTGCTATTATTCTCGGGATTTGGGATTTTTTGAGAAACCATACTTAACGGTAACAAAATTGCTAGGTAAATATGTCAATGAGACCTTTCCTTTCAGTCATAGCCTTGGGGTATGGTTTCTGTACACAACATAAAAATCTTTGCTATTTGCCAGATTTCACATAAAAAACCTGGATCCGCTAGAAGATACCTGTCATTGCTTTTGTACATCAAAAGGAGGAATATTTAACTGGTTGAGTACCTGATTCAGGTAAGTTATTTGAAGCCAAACTGGATGTTCTAAAGCTGACTGAGAATTTAACTTCTCAAAGCCTCTCCCCACCTTAGGAAAATTGTCATTGCAGTTATCAGGACTACTGAAACCTTTCTAGCCACAAGAGAAGTGCCCAACACCAGAGAAGTTAACAGTCTAAGGGGACGGAGCAAGTACCAGCCTAGGAGTAAAAAGACTTTGTTTTGAACCTAACTGCAGTTATTCATATGCAGACATGTCTGGTTTATTTTAAAAACAAAGTATCAACAGATTGGGCTGTGTGACAAGGTAAGTTAACTCTGTAAAGTCTCCACTAAACAGGGACAGTTTCCTCGGTCAGAGTTAGTTAATATTTTAGCCAAAATTCCCCCTTGAGTACTTTGATTCAATATTCAGGTAACATGGAAGAAGAATTCAAGTTATTCTCAACTTGATACAACATGGTATCCTTACTTTTGTAACAAGTCTGCAAAGAAACTCAACAGCCTTTGAAAAYGCTGTAGCTGGGGCACCGGAGAAGAAAAGGCGTTTGACTGTAGAGGAGATGGGAAGGCTAGGGGGGGACGTAGGGTGGGGGCGGGGATGACGCCTTTACTAAATTAGGGAAAGCATCACTAGGAACATGAAGAAAAAACCCTAATATTTTTATCACTCCTAAATATTGCAGTTACTTTGAAAAGAGAGAGAAAAATAGACTGACTGACTAGAGAGGAAAGAGTTGACAGCTATTTGCTATATCTAGCATAATTTTCTTTGGCAAATTCAGCCCGTTAGAAATGCATGCCAGACATTTGGATCAGCAGAGTTGAGCCTGCAGGAGCACTGCTTTGTAYTTAACACTTGAAGATCTCAACTTTGGAGATGTTATCCTACCATTTTACACCAGTGAAAGCGTGAAGATAGAACATACGGAACTAAGATGCTTCATGCAATGACTATAAATTGTCCAAGGTTTGCAGCCACACGTAAGAGTGCTAACAACAACTGCGCAGTACACATTTGTTTGAAGTCAGATCCTTCTTTTATTGCAGRCTCGCTGCTTTAGTCTTCAGGACAGTGCACTAGCTTCTGCTACACTCCATGTGACTTCAGCATGCTTTGCAGCGTTTTGAGACAGCGTGCTGCCAAGGTAGCAGAGCCCATCCACAGRTCTGAGTGCTGCTTTTGACAATGTGCACTACCGGCACAGCACCCTTCCTATCAGGGCAAGGCTTTGCTGGGCTCTCTCTGCCCCATGCAAGTGGCTAAGCATGAATGAAAACCACTCACTGCAACATGTGCTCGAATACGCATGCACAAGCAATGCTCACARGCAAAACGCAGGAGGGAAGCCACAAGCTTTACGGTGTTCGAATRGCTACTGAGATTTTTAATCTGTAAATACTCCATATCGAATCAAATACTGAACGCAGAGGTTCCTTTTGTCTCAGAAGGAAAATTCTCTGTATAAAACAACACTGCTGCCTGGTGTCATTTTTGTCACATGAAAGGTTGGATATTTCTCATTGATCCAGTGTCTTGCCAGACACAAGAGCAAAGGGCAGCTGAGCAGGATCCGTACTGAGCCTCTGTAGGAGCCTCACGACTAACTTTACTGAAAGCTTTAGTTAAACTTGTTCTCAATATTTTTCACAAACATATCTATGCAAAAATCATATCAATATATYTTAAGCCAAAATCAGACTTTCAGAGATTTGGTACTTCTGGCAGCACCACTGTAAAATCTTCTGATCAGCACCCTGAGACAGATTTTTTTTTTAAAGCAATTAAGGTATCATGGTAGTTATTGCACTGTATTGTAAATTCCTGTCTGTAGAAAAGGAGTTAAAGAGCCGAACAACACCCTAAATTATCTTTGCATTCTACATAATGATAAACTGCAACATTTTCCTGAAGGTTTTGARAACCATATTCAAATAATTCAGACCACTATTTCACCATGCAACATCAACACAACTGTTTCAAAAGCTCTTGTTACCACTGGTAGCACTGTTAGAGGTTTTTGCCTGGGAAGTTGTAGCACAGATAAGAGTTTATTGAAGTTAGGAAGAATAATGACAACAACCCAGTGTTTTCTTATGCTTAGTTTTGACCATCCTTACCCCAGAACTATGCAAAGCAATCCATTTTGGAGCCGCAAKTTGTTTTGAAGTAATCCCAGATGCTACTTGAAACTTTTTTCTGATTTACAGATTGCCAGACTATAATGCTTTTTGTCCATCACCTTCCTTTCATGACAGCAGCCTTGCCTGTGCCTCCCGTTTGCCTATTTGCAATGCAGTTACAGGCACCAAGAGGGATGTAAGAGGGTGTCATTGCTTAAGGTAGCTACCCGGAGTAAGAAACACTATCAAAAATATTATGTACTGCTTCCAAGCATCCTGAACTCCAATTCACTCCCTGTTACAGTTCAATTACAAAACCAAACAAGTCAAGCTTGACCTGCAACTTCAAGGACTGACATTTTGAGAAATTTAACATTTCACCTCATTGCAAAATAGAACTGTTTTCTGCATTAAGACTTCTGAAAAAACAGTAAGCCTGCACTAGGAATCAGTATCGCACATGGCTTAAGACCTTCTGATATCACYAGTATCATGTGCAGTATGATACCAGACCCTCTTTCACAAAGATAYTACAGATGAGATAAACATCACAGACTGCAGATGCTTCCAGGTCTTCCTGAACTGGCCAGTTTATCAGAAAAGTGTAAACAACAAGGAGATTTTCTTAGTACATTTCACTGCAGTGACACCTAAGCATGTTTCAGTCAAACACAACACCACAGAGCATCCTCCTTGTCCTCAAAGTCCCAAAACACAATTACATTCCAACCACCTGATAGTATGTGCCTAGCATTTTGTGGAATAACTTAATGATGTTGCCAAGACTCACGTAAATTTGGTTTTTAATCTCATCAGTATGACTAAACAGACACTATCAAGAGACAGTACAATGAGCCTGTTATCCCTACCCTTTTTATCCAGTAGCTGCTGCCTGGGGAGCAGAAATAACTTTACATAGCACCAGCACACCTGCAGAGATCCAAACATGCAGACTGTATCACTCATCTTTGATTTGCCTACTTGACAGAAAATAAAACCTTCCTCAGCATCTTTCAGGTAAGTGTTTCCAGCTAGGAATTTCAGTGAGAGATGACTGTAACGCTGCAGGACCATTTAGGCTCTTAGCCCTTCTGTCATTAATAGAAGTGTCTCAGGACTAATCAYGATGCTTATGGTCACCACAAATTCTTTCTTTTTTATCACAGTAAGTTGTGTAAATACGTACAGGTGGTGTAAGTAATTTTTAGTGATTCTTTTCTTCCGCTTTAAACCCCAGGGAGAACTTACTGGAATGTTCATCACAAACCCTATTCTTGATACCCAGAGGAAACACGTGATCTACTGGCACTCTTGACTGGAGATGAGCTGCTGTCATCTGCCTGTCTCTACTGCCTTTTGTTCACTATGGAACAAAATCAGAACAACCAAGGCTAATACAAACATCAAACTGCTGAAAACAATCACAGAGACAAGGTATACATAGCCCATGGGAGTAGGGCTACAGCTACCACCTCACCTAGCAGAGGTGATGGCGCTGAGCTGTCAGTGCCCATTTTTCCCTTATCTCCTGTAACACAGTCGACATCCTAACGGTTGCACTCACAGTGCATGACACTGCAACAGCAATCCACTTTGAAATGTTACTTTACTCACAGCCCAGACTTAATAAGTATGGACACAGTATGTCTACAAACTAATAGACTTTCATAGATTCCTTTTTTCATTGAGGAAACGAGGTCAACATTGAAAGATTTTGTCAGATATGACATAGGTATTGCAGTTATTATGGCTCTCAAAAAAATTGTATGAAGTTTTGGTAGTTACAAGAAAAAAAATATGCACAAAGCCAAATTTTCTTCTTGTTTGAAACTCAGCGCTCCTTTGTTCAGGCTGCATCTGTTGAAGGTTGATGACTTACCTAGTAGAGAGTGAAGTCAGTAGAGTCAGTAAGATCCACCTGGGTACATATGTACATACGTACATACACACGTGCACACACAAGAAAGTCACGTATTACTTTTGTTACCCATGAAATGAATATCTAGATGGTCTTCAGCTGTTTTTGAAATAACTACTATATAAAGATCCTTCGAATGAACACTGAGAAATTACTTCTATGACCTCGTTTTGTTGTGGCATTGAAAACAATTTTGAGCCAATCAATACTGTGTCTGCAATTACTGACTATTTTACCAGGTACTTACTGTTTCCTTACTTTAAGCTTTAGTCTGATATTGATACTGCCCAGTAAGTTTGTCACACTAAAGCTCTGTCTTGCCATGAAGTCATGATTTCTGCTGGCTTCGATTCAATCTGGAATTCATACAGTGAATTCCTGAGGATTAACACAGAAAATGAGTACCCTGCATGTGGCTCACTATTAGCAAAACCAGCTTCCCTCTCTGAGGCACTGAGTACCACTGCCACAGCACTCAGTGAAGTAAGTTTTCCCCAAAGGACTACTTCACATCAATACAAGCAGCACCCAAGGAAAATGATTTTTGGTCAAAGTCTCATACAACAGGCCTAGTTCGCGCCCCTCCCCCCCCAAATATAACAGCAGCAGCTAGCAGATACAGAGCTTCTGACTACATCGTGTTGGTGATTACCAACCAGCCTTCAGCTTCTCACATATAGCTAATTTAAGTCTCCAAACCTGCTTCTAAAATTGTCTTAGAAAGCACACAGGCAAACTTCCTCTCTGCTTGTGGTTAACAGCTTGTTGGCAAGAAGCCGCAAGAATAAGCATCCGCGAGGATGCTTTTCTCATGCATGTGGTTTACCAGCAGCTAATAGTGTTAGGGAAAAAAAAAAGAAAAAGAAAAAGCTTGGAATGCCCCCTTCTTTTTATTCTCAGTGTTGCATTACGAAATACTGGTTACCTGACTACCTAAACTAGAACACATCTTGGGAGGTGCAGATCACAAGGAACTGCTTTCAAAAGGTTTTGGTATCTCAATCTTCCCTATCAATCATCTCAGCAGCAACATTTGTTTTACTGTCTCTGCTGTTAGAGCACTGCCTTCTCTTCTGCTACACAAAAAACATACAGTTCTTCAGCTGTATTTGCACAGGTGGCCACTATCACTAGATCCAGGTGTGTACAGTGCCTATAATGTTCCTAAGGCAGTTTGCAATTTCTTGGTCAGCACATACAGCCCATCTTTGTGGACAGCAGTGTCCCAAGACTTACGGTCAACACTGCTGCGTCACAAACATTTTCCTGCAGAAGTGGGCCATGGAAGCTACTGCACATGAGTTTTGGTTGAAAAAAAAAACCTGTTTTCTCATGTTTACCTGTTCCTTGCTAACACCAGAGTCCAGAAGGCTGTAGCAATGCTTCAAAATCCTTGATGCCTAAATGCGACCTTGAGTCTTTTGCATGTAATTTACTTTTTATGTTTAGGCTTTCAAAACTGTATTATCTGCAAAACAAAAACAGATTTGTGAAAGGATGTAGATGGGTCTCTCAGTTCCTGAACAATCACAACATTACAAAGATCCTTCAAGGTAAGCAGAGTAAGCCTGGGAAGGCAAACTATTCACAGCACACGCTGGACTGTGAGAAGAGCTGAAGTTAAAGCTCAAAAATATTAGTATAACATCTGCATTTTTCACATAAGGTTATTCTGTTGAATAAACCTGAACTGAAGCTGAAGTTTTGCATAGTCTAGGAACTAGCACACAGCTCATGTTCTTGAATTCCGTTCAAAAACGGAAGATACAGTGAAGGCAGGGTTAAGAACAGAATTACAATCAATATAAACTCAAAAAATAAAATCATAGGTTTGTTATCCAAGAAATAAGGAAGATTATAATTAATGTTAAAACAAAACTCCAATGCAGCAATAAAGATGTTATTAAAAAGAGGACACAATAACCATTAAAAATTGACTAGAAACATCTTCAAAGTTTATCCTTCACCAGCACATAGAAAAGGCCTCCTTTCCATCTTTAAAATAAAAAATCATCCCCACAATCCGCTTCAATGACTCAGAGAAAGAATTCAAGTACTCATAAAAGCTGGTGAGCAATACTTCCATTCAATTCAGTGGAATGTGGATCTCTAAAAGAGTATTATTATAATTCCTAGTAAGAGTTAATCATACAAAAATATCAACAAAAAGTATCAACAAGTCTGTACACAGCTCAGAGGCAGTGAATGCATTAATTCAGTTCATTATCACTAGAAAGGTAGTAACAGCTGCAGTTAAAAATTAACTACTTTCTTTACACATTTTCATCCTGCTCTCTAGGTACACCTCATCAGCTGCAAATCCAGAAATTCTTATTTTGATCTAGGTTTTCTGCTGTAAGTATGCTTTATAGAAAAGCCTGAGAATTAAAGCTCTCCAAATAGAAACAACACTCATCATCCTTGCAATCCCAAGTTTCTCATGTGCTCATGAAAGCCCTAGCGAACAGGAGGTATTTGTTACAATACACTAACAGGTAGAGCGACAGAGTCCTGCAACTACAGTTACATCAGCAATTTCATTTGTGAAGTTGAACTGTTTTCTAATCTCAGTATCACAACAGGTTAGCATAACACAGCAATAGTTTAATATATCAGCTTTAAATGATTCATCTTGTTTTCCTATCTCATAGGAAATTTTTCTTTCATAAAGTGCTGGTCAGATTAAGCAGTAGCTCAGCAGCGCATCTCTAAGGTTTAAAGAAATAATCATTTCAAAATTATTTCCTGGATTAATTTCATTGAGCTCAGCAGAGGGAGATTTGCAGAATCACACAAAGTCCGTTTATGCCATTAGCACCTATCCGTTCCGTGCCCACAGCACCTTCTACTTACTGCAGCGGGGCAGCTAAGCCTCCTTTCCATGGACATGGGACAGCTCACTTTCATTTTACAGATGAGAAAATACAAGGAAGAAGTCTCTATTCTGCTGTTATACTGGATACACTGCATTTAAGTCCTCTACTCCCTGGTATTTTGCTTTAGGATCACAGAAATACAGCTGACCAGGTCTTCGGAGCATATTTGAAAGCAGGACATTATTTTACCTGCTCTGTCCAGTTTCCATTCTTCACTGAGGCTTCCCCTAAAGATAGCAGGAGAGGGGGCAAACAAGGGCCTTCAGACAAATCGGCTTAAATACCTGTTATTTGATCTAGTGTGGGGAAGTATCCATCAAGAATGTGTCTTTATCTTTCCACTTGTTTCCAAGAACTTTGCATTTTTTTACATGGAAGAAAGCAGGCGTGCAGATCTATGGTAAAATGCTTACTGTCATGGAGACTGGGAACATTGTGTTGTTCTCTCCCACAAAACTCTCAGCCAAAATAAATAAAACAACAAAAGTCTCAAAGATAATCTGTTAGTATAAAAAATCTTTCCCAATCAAAAAGCCGATAGCATGGCTATGATACAGGATCTGGCGAACAAAACGATGGCCAGAAGGCCCAAAAGCCTCTTAAAGGCCATCTTGCCCCAGAATTAACCCAAGATATGCCAAGTTCACCTTTAATCCTTTCCCCTTTCTATCTCCCAAATAAAGAAAGTGCCTTGCACTGTTTTAAGGGATATGTAAATTCAGAGCAAGTTTACTCAAAACAAAAAAGATCAGAGCTTGCAGCTTGCTTTAACTTCATCCTTTACAAGGCAAAGGCACATACCATCTGAGAGCCTCTCTCGTTACAGGAGTGCTAGGAATGAGCACAGGGTCTCCGAGATGTTGCTTACGAAGGAATTTTAAAAACAGAGTTGTTTGGCCTAAGCAAGGGAAACTGAGAAGGCACAAAACAATGTGGAAGGTAATTAAAAGCTGTTACTATGAGTACTATGAGAACTGCATATCTAGAGGACCAACATGGAGGAGCTGCAACACTGCATTTAACTATTACCGGTGGGCAAGGGGAAAACACTTCAGCAGTTTGACAAAAATGCAGCACCTGCTTGGTCTTTGACCAATATAATTTAAGATTACAGAGATACAATATGCTCTGAGGTAGATTTCACTTCAAGCACTGGCTTAAGAAACCATTTCATTGCTTTCCTCCTCCTACCTTGTTACCTGCCTCCAGAAAGGCTAAAAAAAAGAGAAGTAAAAGGAATCGCAAACAGGGCGTTAAGGGAGGCCAAACAGCCAGAAGCGCGCACGCACAGCCCAGCAAGCGCCCTACACCTGCAGTGCCAGAGGCACCTTAAGTATTTAAGTCTCCTTTGTGACTAATGGCCTGCAAAGACTTTTGGAGCTGCTGGGACATTGTACCTATTGTAAAGGGGTAAAAACAGGAGAGAAAAGAGGGGACCAATACTACAAAGTCATACTTTCTCATGGCACCGCTCCAAGCTTGCCGGCACCTCCCCTGCTACCACTTCTCTGCAGTCACTACGCTATCAGAGTCCTTTGCTTCACAGCAGCTGATTTTGTTTCAGGACTAGAGAAATGATGATCTGTACTCTAGGAGGGCTGGTTTCCTGGAAAAAAGTACACATTTTTTTTTTAAAAAAAAAGTTTTCAGCTCCCCAGTGCAGCTCACCTTGCAGACAGGCCGCTGCACTAGTGCCAGCTGCGGAGAGCACTGGGGCTGGAGCAGGTCCCTGCACCCCCAAGTGCTGCGAGCTTCAGCGGGACACCGGGAACACAACCCCGGCCACAAGGAGGGAGCGTCCGCCACTCTTCCGAAGCCATTTACATCTCCGGAGGGAAGCTGGCTGGGAAGCGCGCAGCGGAGGTACAGGCTCCAGCCTTGCGTACTGTCCCTGTTCACCGCGCCAGGGCAGGAGGCAGAGCACCAAGCTAAGCTGCGCGCAGAGCTACGTACCGTTCCAGGCTGCTGCGTCTCTCCTGCCGGGAGCGTCACGCTGCAGAAAGACAAGCTGCAGCCGAGGTGCAGCTCCAGCCACAGGACGGTGGCACTTGCCRTCTGGAATACGTTACAGCACTGGCATTTCATCGGTACAGTCTCACACAGTCAGTGCTTCACACTTGCAATAGAATTTTATTGCAGCTGATGGAAAAAGCTCATTTTAATATCCCCACACGTTAGTAATTATTTCTGCTATAGTAGCATTCAGGCCCAACTGCCATCAGCACCATTAGCACACAAAACCAGTTCATTTCCCCAGAGTTTAACAAGATAGTACTTACAACTGTAATGTTTAAAAGCCTAGGCAGGAATTTTATTTTTCTAACTTAAAGGCGGTTAATCATTTTTAAATGACATCCGAATCTTGATAATGCAGATAAYGAATTTCAACAATTATACATCTTCAGAGATATATTTACACTTACTTACTGCACAAAACTGTATTTAGTGCTTTGTATTTACAAAAAATCCTCAGCCTCTCAAACACGAATTACCTTTCACAGCCAGACATCTCTAAAAAAAATAACATCATCTTAAGGTGCTGAGAGATACTAAAATACAAAGCCATTAACATATAATAAGACTGGAATGAGAGCTTTGCATGAAGTCCTCGGGGTTTGGCCTCAGGCCAAGAAAAATATATTGGATTAGTATGAGAGCAAAATTAGCATAGTGTGCAGTTTAATTAGTATTACAAGATACTACATGTGTATGGGAGAGCAGAGGAGATTTATGTGGTAAGAAAGTATCATGAAAAGGTTAAAATAATATCAGTTTGATACAGCACTATGTACTCAGMGCTTAAGAGGAACATAACTTTAGAACACCACTGATATTCTCAAGAATGTAAGTTTAAGTATTTGTCAGCTAATTCATCTAAAAATTGTGGGGGGAAAAGGAAATTTGGTCACACGCTGGTCAAATTTATTTCAGATATAACAACATTCTCTACCAAATAATTATATTCTATTTGGCTGCAAGCTTTCTCTGGTTATTTGCTTGTTTATTTTTAATTATTTTGACATAATTGGCATTTGATTACTGGTATTGGTTTACTAATACCAATATTGGTATTAGTTGACAAAGGTTAATCAAGGAAATATGCCCACCTTTTAAATACAGAACTATCACTTCTGGACCACAGAGTCCCTCAGCAGCAGATTCTTGATGCCAAGAGCATAGACTGAGGAAATATCACTCCATACTTGCCAAATATTTTAACTCCTAGGCATCTGTTCTTGGCTTCTTGTAAGGGCAGGATACTRGGGGGAGGCTAACCATGGTCTAATGCAATGTAGTTGGTTATTCTTTCATTCACATTTTGCTGTTTCCTACGATACATCAGCATCTTAATTCCTAAGTGATCTGAAGCATTTCCTCTTTTCCTTCACTCTCATCACAGAATGAATTTCATAYGAGCCCATTCATCTACTTCTCTTGTGCTCTTGGCTGAAAAATCACTCTTAACTCCTGTGCTCTCAGAGTTATTTTCCCAAATTCCCAGCCATTCATGTAGGAACCACCAAACACACGGGTTAGTGACCACAACTCTGTTGCTGACCAAACTCAGAGAGAAAACTTCCAGCTCCTCAGTTACAGGAAAAAGGATGGCTGCAATCTCTCAGGATGACGCCACTGGCATATAAGCCTGCATGATGTTGACATAAGCTTCAAGACAGCAGTTGCAAACTGTATTTCGTATTTTCTATTTCTTCTGTTCAAGCTGACAGATGTGAGATTTTCATGTTTTATCTGTTCGATATTCTTGCCAGCATACTAACTACTTTCAATCCTTCTCCCCAGCTCTCACTTCCCACCGGCACTCAGGTTGTCTCCAGCGAGAAGTTCTAGCAGTTAATGTTCACTTGGGAGCAAGAGAACTAGAAAGTCTATTTYATCGACAGTTTCTTCCTTTCCAAATAAGAAGTCCTAAGCTCAAGCCATATTCAGATACCCAGTTTGRGGGTAATCATATCCAACAGCTAGGTTTTAAGCCAATAAAGACACTCAACTTCATGTACAAAAGTCAATAGGCAACCAGCACAATATAAGAAATTGTGTCTAGGCAACTTGCTTAGTACAGCATTACAAGGATGGAAACTAATGATAACAAGATGCACCAAATGGCAGAAATCTCTGCAAATAAGCAACCCAGCAAAAGTAGCAAGAGTGGAGTAGTCACAGYAGCACACCTCCCCGTCCAGTCTAGCCTAGTATACCAGTGTGTCTGGCCAGGCAGATTTCCAGATTGTCAAACTAGAACATTCCTATGAAGGAAATGCTCCTGCTCAAGCTAGGAAATTTAAAGCTACATTATACCACAGCACAGAGATATTTCAGACTTACAAGCCCATTCACAGACACAGTAGCATAAATATGTTTTCTGTTTGGTATCAGATAATCACTCTACAACTCGCTCTTGCAGGCACATACCCCCCAAACCTCACACAACTTGGAGAATGTTATTCTCATTGCTGAGGGAAAGGCACAATTAGAACGCGAATGAAGGTTACCAAAAGACATTAAGTGTGATTAGTCTGGTAGTGCACTGTGGGCTCTCTTCATTGCCATGTAAGAGCTTCCTTCAGCTACAATTAAGGTTGCCAAGTGTAATTCAAGGGAAAACATGCCATTAAACACATCCTTAAACATTATCATTCTTCTGCTTAATGGCCTGCCCACACGAACCAAATGTTTACATAACCTCAGATTAAAAATAATGAAACTTCGAAGTATGAGCTCTGAACAGGTACTTAAAAGTTTATAGCCCCTTGAACTGCACTTACAGTCTCTTGCAGTGCACAGCTTAAGATTTCCTACTTTTGAAAGTTACGGAGTTACATTTTGAGTATTATCCTTGGAAGACGTTAACCATTTTAGAGGAAAATGACAGATGCCACACATCCTGCAAACCATCTGCTACCTGAAATCTGARGTCAGCTGGAGGGTACAGCATAAAAGACTGGTTTCAAAGGAAACTAATATTTAAGTGCTTTAGACAAGATCTCTGCTGAAAGCTTTCAGCACTCTGTCATGTTTTAACTCTTTGCCAATCTATCATGCACCAGTATACTGTCCCTATACTGTCCCTACTCAGTGTAGGAACTTCAAAGTCAGAAGCACTTCACAACTTCTCGCCACAATTCTTGAGGCCTTTTGGCAATAGTATTAGCACAGTCCATCCCAAATACACATCTGTAAGGAACTAAAGCTTGAACTATGAGTTAAAATACTCATAAAGTATGAGTCTGAAGTACACTCAAGGAGGTAGAAATMTTTGAAGTAGCTTTCATGTCTTTATAAGGCCATTTGATGGCTTGTGTAAATTGTACCTGKATTCTATCTCGTATTCTGGAGCTAGACTCAAGACGAAAGAGCAAAAAACTAGTATTTCACATAAGTAAGAGTGAGAAGAGGATATGGCATTTTCACTACTTYAGTAGATGAATACAGCAGTTAACTACGTAATTCCCCATTTGTACACACAAACTGCCATTCTAGATCTAACCAACAGGTTCACTCAAGTATCCAGCTTCCAGCTGTGTCAGAACTAGCTGCTTTCCAGTATGAGGCAAGAAACCCCCATGAAAGACACCTACAGAACTATCATTTTTCTTTACATATATCTCATTCATTTGTGACCACCTCAGAAGCTTCAAAGAGGTTTGAAGTCTTTTCCAAATATAAAACAATTTAGATCCACACAAATAACCAACATCTCACAGGAAAACTAAAATTRTTAGTATGAATACTGAATAAGAACAGCTGTCCACCAAACCTGACGAAAGTACTTTCTGSAAGAAGTGTCTAGACCAACATCAGCCTTCTGTCCTGTAGAGCCAATATCTCTTTCCCATCATAAGTTACAGAAAGGCCAACATACAGCAACCCTTCTCTAGCAGAAATTGCCCAACTGATTTACCAAAAATTAATATGACATTGTATCCTTACCAAAACCATAGAAATASTATATATTATTCCCTAAGTCTTGTCCTTCCTCTCCCAAATAAAGCTGGTTACTCATTTTTATTACATATTATAGAAAGCAGTTTTCTGTGTGAATAAAATRAACCGTCTCTTGGCTTACAGTAAGCAGTAACAAACAGCATGAGAAATYATCAGATTTGCAGAATTACACTTTCTGCAATCACTATGTTCTAACAACATTAGCAAACTACGGTTTGTAAAAAGATGTGATACTCTGTCAGACTGAGTGATACAGGCACAAAAAAGAAAAGAAACAAGTAAACAAACAATTTGGAGGTTTATATGGCTGGGGTGAGGTGGAGGATAATTACGTCAGTCATGCTGATTTAAGTCCCACCTGAAAGCAGGTACTTCCCTCACTAAAGAAATGCTAGAACTAGTGACCTACCAAAAGGATATCTTTCAAGGTGGTGAAGGTAAATATTGGTAACTGAATTGCTCAGCACATTTTTTCATATGACTTCAGTAGCCCCTGGCTGTGACAAAGTGGAGAGCCTCATTCAGCAAGCCACCTTAAGAATTAGTTTGATGTGATACATCTGATAAATATTTGATTTTATTCGAAGAAGTAGACTTGAAAGATTTTTAATGCTTGTCTTAGGACACTTACAAGGGCACTAAATTCACCCTGTTTGCTAAAAACAATTTTTCAGAGAGACACAGCATGACCCATGCCTATTCAAAGGTAACTTAGAGAGAACATACAGTGGCTACCAATTAAGACGGAATTCAGTGCTAAGCCAACCTCTAGAGCAATCCTGACACCTAATTCTTTTCTTGCTGTTACTCCTCCAAAACCCMGGCGATGTCAAACCTGCCCATGGCACTCTAGCCCAAGCCTCACAGCACAGAGATTACCCGGGAGGCATCACTAAGAACCAGCCCCATGGGTCAAAGATTACAAGAGGCAAATATCTTGCCACAGTATTACAGCCTGTATTTAAAACAACTTATTTTATTCCAGAGTTTAACTTCAGGGATGCTGAGAACCCAGTGATACTATTCTGTACATCCCAGGGCACCTTCCAGTCCTGTGAAGCACCTGCAGAAGCAGCTGTTTCTGCTCCGTAACACAACGACCCGGCATCTGCGCGATGCCGCTGCAGCTGGTGCAGCCAGCCCTCGAGGTGTGTGACTGAACGCAGGCTGCTCACCGTGAGGGTCCGAAAACGCCAAGAAACAGAATTCAACGTACTCCTCGAAAAATGCAGCTTTCCTAGTGCAATAGCAGGCTCAAACATTATAATGGTGAGTATCCTGCTGCCTCCTCCCTGAAAACAGATCCATTAACAAAGCGCCTACCAAACTCTAATGAACACATTGGATTCGACAAGCATGTTTATTTGAAGAGATTATTTATATTTTATAACTTCAGTCAAGACAGAACGTACCACTGCAGTACCATGGCCATCACTCAACAAATCCTGCTATTGAACCTCAGAGTTGCAGCAATTTAAGAGTCAATGAATTAAAGCAGCATTAACAAACTTTTAATGTAGGAGCCAAATTGATGATGCAACGCTATGCAGCTTCTGGGACAAAGATGTGAACTACAATGCCTCAACCTTTGCCACGAAAAATTGCCCTTGTATCTTTAATTAGTTACATATTTGAATACCCTGTAAGATAGGGAAGCAGAGCGTTATCAAGCTGCCAAATCTCACTCCTGTCGTGAGGTCATTTTTGGCTCTCTGCCAAATGTGATTTCTGCCAGAATATCTGTGCTGACCATCACTCCCAGTTCTTCCCTCAGGTCAAAAAGRAGGAGGGAAAAAAAATGGGGGGTGGTTAAGTGGGGGAATATTCATAGTTTTTTGAATCATCTTGTACATTTACTCCAAAATACACAGTAAGTATTCTACTTCTTTGCTGAAGATATTTATCATACTTAAAGTCAAAGGAATTGTTATGGGTTCACAGCATACAGTCTGTCAGGATGTTAAATCACTTCACAGTGTATCTTGAGCCATCAGACCACTCACCTGAAGTTATATTTGAGAGCTATGTCATTGATCAGAATTTCTTCTGTAAGTCTTTAAAGAGCTGTTTAGTAATTTCTGCTTAACTTATGTATATAGTTGGTATATATTAACTTGGTATATAGTTGCATAGCACCTCACATTTAATAGCAGTGCAGTTTGGATGCTATGGTTTGGAAAGCAGGTACAAATCTGATATATATTAAGTTTTTACTATTTAACACACTTGATATTAACTTTGTAAGTAAGGCTCTTTGCCAATACTTTATTTCATTGTTTTAATCACAAAATAGATGTATTAATGGGAAATTCAGACGTAAAAGCTTATATGTATTAGGTTGTGCGCAGACTCCAGCAAATAGGAAGGAAGAAAACTCAGTGAGAAATAGAAGAAAAATTACTACAAATAATATTAATTACTTGTCAAAGCACTAAGTTCAAAAAACGCTGTTCTCAATCCCAGCAGTTAGGCTACAAACCATATGCTGCCACATTTAAGCTTAAGAGTTTTGCATGTTCTTACTACTAGGAAACTTTCTCTTACAACCAACTTCTTCAATATGTCCTAAAGAATTTTTCATCTTATGCCTGACGGACCAGATGTAAAATAAATAAATAAATAACATTACTTTATCTGGAGTATGTCAGCTGTGGAGAGCAACATTTGGATTTCAGTACACATTCAGAGACAAATTATCTAACACCACAATATATAAATGCCTGAACTACTTATTCTAGTATTTCATTATACACATGCCCAAAAGAAGAGCTTTAAGGCTAAACAGATTCAATATGATAACACGAGAGGAACTTCAGCAATATGCTATTAGCAGACAATCTAAGAATTTAAACATGACATCAAGCAATTCAAGTTCACTTCACATTGACACTGCTTAAATAATGATGGGGAGAAGAAAGGCGCAGCTGGTATAGGTTCTTTTCAGTTCAACTGCTTTTCAGATTTTATTATTTGAAGCTACAGAATCCAAACATCCCTTGAAATAGTGAATCTTTCTTAGATGAGAACAGCAGACCAGCAGAGGTCTGAACAGTGGGATGGTTGCCTACTGCCAAGTAGGAGGAAGAGGTTCCAAGTTCATAGCTGTATCAAAGCTATTTTTGTTCTGTTTTTCCCCATATTGATAACTAGAAAAGCAACAACTCCCATGGGAACTGAGGCTGGGCTTTGTGTTTGTCACACAATGCTTCCTTCACACCAATTCCCTCCCCCCTGCAACTCTGTTTCTTATCTGGATGAGAGGATCGAAGCTGGAGTTCCTGATCTGCAGGGACTGCCACACCACCTCCCAGCATAACCACAAACAACCTAAAGCATCAGGCTGATGAGGCTTTGGGAGAGAAAACGCCTGCCTCCATCTTATCCGGACCCTGGTCCCAGGGAGGTTTTTCATGCCTGGAAAAAGTGAGYTAAGTTTGCTGAATAGAGGCCTCAGCTCCATCCCTGCTTTCCCAGCGCCTCTGAGACAAAAGAGCGCCTGGGAGGCCACTGCTCCCAGTGACTTGCTCCACCAACGGGAGAAAAGGAGGAAGAAACCAACCTGCCCTACACACATCTGACTTAAAGTTCATTGGGGTCAAGCAGCTACTAGCACAGCAATCAAGTTCTCTAGCTCCATTACTGAAAAGGCAAATACATTTTGGCTGAAGGACAGGAAAAAATATTCAAATAATCAGAAACACCCCAACAGGATAGAGGAAAGAGCAAGATGCACAAGGAACAGGATTTCCTCCACCAAACATTCCAGGATAATGAGATGAGAGGTAGACAAGAAAAGTGACTTTAAAACTCAGTTTGAAACTAAAGCTGTTTTGTGTGCCAGCTGAGTGGAAGTATTTTGCATTGATTCTGTGCAATCATTATATACACAGTCATGTCTAATTAATACTAGTGTTAAAGGAATTTACTGGTTAGAAACACTACTTCAAAGAGTTTCATCTTATCAGACATTAAAAAAGCACTTTCACCAGGCAATGCAACTTCTTCAGAACTCACACGAAGATATTGTCATAAAAGAATGACAAGACAAGAAAAAATAGTGCCAGACCCACAAAAAGCAGCAGCAGCCTAAGCAGCAGGTGTAGCACACGTGAATTTCAACCTTCCTTTTTGGAACCTCGTTAGACCCTTCAAGCAAAGGCTTGCTCTTCCTACTGTTGTATCATGAGCGGCAATAGACAAAGAAAATCCAGTTTTCTCCAAATTTAAATCCCATAAGCGGTGGGCGTGTTTCAG